>NC_085140.1:417761062-418362316 GCF_024139115.2 Armigeres subalbatus | reverse complement strand
GCTAAATGTCGGCCAAATGGAAACAAATTTTTCATTGAATATTTACTCATTATAAAGCCACGTATCTTTTTAGTCAGTTCTCGACGGATTAAGTCGAAACCTAATGATGGAGACCCTTCAACGGATGTGTTAATAATTTAATTAAACCCGATCGCTGTCGCAACCAGCCACGGCAGTAAGCGCGCGGGAGCAGCACGTGTGCGAAAACGAGTACGATCGAAAACCACAAATGTGGTCTGGTATAGGTGTTGACTGTTAAATCTGCAATTGCGCTGGAATCAATGGTCGCAAAAGCAATTGACATTGATTAATGATCGAAGCTGACAGATATCTTCATGATTGCCGGAAATGTTTTTGAAGTTTCGTATGGATCACCATCTAAAACATGCCCTGATACAAAAATACTCCACATCAATGATTTTACATACAAAATCATCAATGAAATTAGTTAATCAGACAAAAATATTATTCGAAACTTTCAATACATTTTCATAGCATGGTATAACAATACTTACTCACTTATTCTCTTAAAGATTGGTAATCGTTCATATAGGTTTCTGCGTACTTACTTCTGCCTGCAAATAAATCAGAGAAAAAATGGAAAAATTAATACAATCTGACATCAAGTTCAGGTAGGATTGGTATCAGTTTCAAGTTAAAACAAACATTTCACTAAATCTACCGAATGAAGACTGGTACAATAAAACAGTGAACTTGAAGTGTGTGAAACGAGTTCGACGGTGCCAGGAAAGAGAATCGTTCGCCACGGCCGGATCGGTCGTTGTCATCGTCGTCGTCGCAATCGAGCCCGAATGGAGAGGGAAGCTTTAAAGATATCGATTTTCCTGTCCACTAGCGCAGGCCACACGGCTTATGGCCGGAACATGAATGTGCTCAGTGGAATGCGGTAAAATTGTAAAATTGTGCGTTACAGTGGGATGCGATTCAGATCCAGGACATACGGATCTTGCACAGACCATTGAATCAAGTGGCAAAAGTATTCGAAGTAATGACTATTAGTGACAACAATTATTTTTTTAAATACAGCAATATTCAAAAACATACGAAACATACAATATCGAATATTTTCATAATATAATACATGACAACAGAACCCGAGGAGAAAAATGAATACATGGCGTTTTACAGTAGAACATAAGAAAATTCTTATGAAGCGCAAGTGACATTATTATCAGAAATCATAACTTCTTATTCCTGTTTCGATACCCCATCGAAACCAGCGTAAATCAACGTTCGACAGTATTTATGACTTCATTTCAGGACGATTTGTTATTATTTACTGGCCATTAGTTGAATTTATAACATCTAACGAATTTATTATATTTCTTGATCAAAAGTACCTTACGTTCGCCTCCCCATTCGCGCGTGGGACGCCTTCGATCATGATTCACTAAGTAACAATAACAAGTATAAAGTGGTAGCCAGCCGCTATCCAGAGAGGAATCATAAATTTTGACGGTTGCCTTTTACTGACAATTCCTGCCCACCTTGGGTTTGGATTTTCCGCCTACCCACACGCCGTTCGAATAAGTTGTTTATCCACCAAAATTTAAGGTGGATGATTGATTAACATTTCGTTCCGCCGCGGACTTCCAACAGCAACTAAAGTGATTTACCGGAGTGGGTTATTAGACGCGAACGGAGACAATCGTTCATGCGATAGCGGAATCCATCTGTCATCCAAAATGAATCCGAAATGTGCGACGTGACACGTGGATCCGTGTGTGCGTGCGAAGTCGGAATTTGCCGCCGATATTTACGACATCCGGATTGCGCGCGCAGCGGAGGGGGAGTGGACCGTAAAATTGCGGCTCTTTATTGGACCGTAACTCAACGTTATCGATTTTGCGTTTGTCGTTCGGATTTGAACACGGGAACCACTACTGTTGATTGATGTGTCAAAGAGCTGCCGTCAAGTCACAGGATAAATGTCACGCCGTGCGTCGTCGTTACTGTTCCTCGCTGCGATTGATTTATTCTGTCAACCTTACTGCCTCGGTGATATAAGCAGAAAGGAGATTCAAGGCTAATCAATGAAGTTTGAAGCATGTTTTCTGCAATATGTTATACAAATATGAGTCAGTCACAATTGTGATTGAACTGTTGTGTATATTAACTTTAACAAGAATATTGTTTATTCCACCGACATGTAGTAGTACATGAGCGAGTGAATCTTCTCAAATTAATCAATATAGAAACAATACAAAATCAATTGCTTCTCTAATGGGTTTGCACCCAGAGAATAACCACAAAACCAGCGATGATTTTCATAAAAAAATGTCATGTTTAAGGATCAAAATCTCGATTTCTAGCTATTAGATTGAACATATTATACATCACAGTTTAAAATGACCCAAAAGCAACTTATTCCAAGCTAATCTGATGAGCATAAGTGCAAGAAAAAAGTTATTTTTCCTATATGGGATTTCAAAGTGCAAGAAAAAAGTTATTTTTCCTATATGGGATTTCAAAATCGTATTTTGGTCATAACTGTTGATCCCATAGCGCGTTCGGGCCGATTTTCAATAGGAAACAATAAGACAGCATTCCCCGTTGAATGCAACTTGTCAAAAACAAATTGAATGATGTAAGGTACCCGAAAAATGAGGGATACACAATTTTTTTTTTTTTTTTATTCAGACTAAGGCCGAAGTGGCCTGTGCGGTATATAAGAGTCTTCTCCATTCGGCTCGGTCCATGGCTACACGTCGCCAACCACGCAGTCTACGGAGGGTTCGCAAGTCATCTTCCACCTGATCGATCCACCTTGCCCGCTGCGCACCTCGTCTTCTTGTGCCCGTCGGATCGTTGTCGAGAACCATTTTCACCGGGTTACTGTCCGACATTCTGGCTACGTGCCCGGCCCATCGCAGTCGTCCGATTTTCGCGGTGTGAACGATGGATGGTTCTCCCAACAGCTGATGCAATTCGTGGTTCATTCGCCTCCTCCACGTACCGTCCGCCATCTGCACCCCACCATAGATGGTACGCAGCACTTTCCTTTCGAAAACTCCAAGTGCGCGTTGGTCCTCCACGAGCATCGTCCAGGTCTCGTGTCCGTAGAGGACTACCGGTCTAATTAGCGTTTTGTAGATTGTCAGTTTGGTACGGCGGCGAACTCTATTCGATCGGAGCGTCTTGCGGAGTCCAAAGTACGTACGATTTCCAGCCACTATGCGTCTCCGAATTTCTCTGCTGGTGTCATTTTCGGCAGTCACCAGTGAGCCCAAGTACACAAATTCTTCTACCACCTCGATTTCGTGACCACCGATGCAAACTCGCGGTGGGTGGCTCACATTGTCTTCTCTTGAACCTCTTCCTATCATGTACTTCGTCTTCGACGTGTTGATGACTAGTCCGATCCGCTTAGCTTCCCTCTTCAGTCTGATGTAGGCTTCCTCCATCTTCTCAAAGTTACGTGCCATAATATCTATGTCGTCGGCGAAACCAAATAGCTGGACGGACTTATTGAAAATTGTACCACTCGTGTTAATCCCTGCTCTTCGTATTACACCTTCCAAAGCGATGTTGAATAGCAAACACGAAAGACCATCACCTTGCCGTAACCCTCTGCGGGTTTCGAAGGGACTCGAGAATGCCCCTGAAACTCGAACTACGCACATCACCCGATCCATCGTCGCTTTGATCAACCGTGTCAGTTTATCCGGAAAACCGTGTTCGTGCATTAGCTGCCATAGCTGGTCCTGATCGATTGTATCATATGCGGCTTTGAAGTCGATGAATAGATGATGTGTGGGCACGTTGTATTCGCGGCATTTCTGCAGTACTTGACGAATGGCGAACACCTGGTCCGTGGTGGAGCGTTCGCCCATAATACCCGCCTGGTACTGCCCCACGAACTCCCTTGCAGTTGGTGCTAGTCGACGGCATAAAATTTGGGAGAGTACCTTGTAGGCGGCGTTCAGCAATGTGATTGCGCGGTAGTTGCTACAATCCAGCTTATCGCCCTTTTTGTACATGGGACACACGACACCTTCCATCCACTCCTGCGGCAAAACTTCCTCCTCCCAAACCTTGGTAATGACCCAGTGCAGCGCTCTAGCCAGTGCCTAACCACCGTGTTTAAATAGCTCTCCTGGTAGTTGGTCAACCCCAGGGGCTTTGTTGTTCTTGAGCGGGCCGATCTCCTCCTGGATTTCCTGGAGATCCGGAGCCGGTAGAATTATGTCCTGCGCGCGTTCTCCCAGGTCCATCACCATACCGCCATCTTCGTCTGCCACATCGCCATTCAGGTGTTCTTCGTAGTGCTGCCGCCACCTTTGGATCACCTCACGCTCGTTCGTAAGAAGGTTCCCGTTTATGTCCTTACACATATCGGGCTGTGGCACGTGGCCCTTACGGGAACGGTTGAACTTCTCATAGAACTTTCGTGTGTTATTAGCGCGGTACAGTTGCTCCGTTTCTTCACGGTCTCGATCTTCCTGCTGGCGCTTTTTCCTCCGGAAAATCGAGTTTTGTCTGTTCCGCGCCTGTTTATATCGTGCCTCGTTCGCCCTCGTGCGGTGTTGCAGCAATCTCGCCCATGCTGCATTCTTCTCTTCCACTAACTGCTCACATTCGCCGTCATACCAGTCGTTTCTCTGATCCGGGGGCACCGTGCCAAGTGCAGCGGTTGCGGTGCTACCAATGGCGGATCGAATATCTCTCCAGCCATCTTCAAGAGACGCTGCGCCTAGCTGCTCTTCCGTTGGAAGTGCCACTTCCAGCTGCTGCGCGTATTCTTGGGCTAGTCTTGTAGCCGCCCAATGTTAAGCCGCGGCATCCGACTTCGACGCGTGTTGTACACCGTCGAGAGTTTTGAGCGCAGGCATACTGCAACGAGGTAGTGGTCGGATTCAATATTCGCACTGCGGTAAGTGCGGACGTTCGTGATGTCGGAGAAGAATTTACCGTCGATTAGAACGTGGTCGATTTGGTTTTCCGTTTCTTGGTTAGGTGATCTCCATGTGGCCTTGTGGATATTTTTGCGGGGAAAGAAGGTGCTTCGGACTACCATTCCGCGGGAGGCTGCGAAGTTTATGCATCGTTGGCCGTTGTCATTCGATACGGTGTGCAGACTATCCGGTCCGATGACCGGTCTATACATTTCCTCCCTTCCTACCTGTGCGTTCATGTCACCGATGACGATTTAACGTCCCGCAGTGGGCATCCATCGTATGTCTGCTCCAGCTGTGCGTAGAACGCTTCTTTCTCGTCGTCGGGTCTCCCTTCGTGTGGGCAGTGCACGTTGATGATGCTATAGTTGAAGAAACGGCCTTTAATCCTCAGCTTGCACATCCTTGCGTTGATTGGCTGCCACCCAATCACGCGTTGGCGCATCTTATCCAGCACTATGAAGCCGGTTCCCAGCTCGTTGGTGGTGCCTCAGCTTTGGTAGAAGGTAGCCGCTCGATGCCCGCTTTTCCACACTTTCTGTCCTGTCCAGCAAATCTCCTGCAGCGCCACGACGTCGAAGTTGCGGGGATGTAATTCATCGTAGATCATCCTGTCGCAACCTGCGAAACCTAGCGACTTGCAATTCCATGTGCCAAGCTTCCAATCGTGATCCTGTATTCGTCGCCTAGGTCTTTGCCGATTATATCGAGTCGCATTATCTCTTATATTGTTCGTAATGATTGGTTTTCTAGGCGGCTTATTGGGCCTGCGCAAACCTCCTGTCTCGTCGGAGGGCCATCGTGTCAGGGCTGTTTAGCGTCCCACCTAACACCAGGACTTGGGCTTGGACATACACAATTTAGGGTGGTTCAAAAAATCTATTACCGTCGTCGGGGGTGAGAATGGGTCACTGTTTCAAGTACTTAGAATGCTTGTAGAATAGATTGAATGTATCTGAGGGCAAGAAGACTAAAATATGAGAGACCTTTTTGAGCGATTTTGCCATCGGACCTCCAGGCTGCCGGTGAAAGCGATGACCCATTCTCACTACACAGACCCATTGTCACCCCCGATGGCGGTAATGCGCAATCAATTCTGTCTCATATTCTGATTTGAATAAAAACTGACTTATCACAAGCCGTTATAAGTTTGCATGGTAATTAGTAAGGGGTTTGAGGATATTCAATATTTTTCTGTAACGTTTATAGAATTTCTTCATTGAACGCTGGCGAAAACAAGAATTCATATAGCTCAAAGTAATACTCAAGAGCTTTCACTCAACGAGGCAACTTGAATCCGTGTGGGCAAATTAAATCCGTGTATTGTATTTGCATAAGAAAATATCTCTAGAAACAAAATGTCCAAAGCTGAGAATATGTCAAACTACTACATACCTTTTTCTTATCTTACTTTGTTTTCAGCTATGACTGTACAGCCTGAGTAACACTTACATATCTACTTGGTAGGGTTTGGGTCACCGTGAACTTTTATATCGTTAATTTGTTGATATTTTTCGGTGAAAACTAAACACACACTTTGCATAATTTTGCATAACGTTTCGGCCTACTGCTTTTCAGCCATCATCAGATCTAAAATTTATTAAAACAATGTTAACAATTTTCATTTAAAAAATACAAAATACAATTTTCATCTACCCACTTGCAATTAATCAAACGTTCACCACCAGTGTGGTTTTCAAACTAAAAACCCCCCTAAATTTCTGCATCCCACACGATGCTCTGCGTGACGTCACCCATCTTCTCTTCGTGTTGTATGTGTTCTGAGTGATCGTATTTTGCACACTAGGCCATTGTATGCAGAATTAATTCCACCACATTCACGCTGCATGTTGACGGTTCTGTCGTCACCAATTAGCTTGATATGGAAAGCTTCTGCTATCAGTCTGCTCTCCTGGTTTTCGATCCTCTCTAAAATTTCGGTTTTGCTGAAGTTAAAGTTATGTCCTTCTTCCAGGAAATGTTGTGTTAGACCCGTTTTTGCCTCCTTTTTCTTCATGTTGTTCTGGTGTTCGTTGAGTCTTGTGTCCAGCATTCTGCCTGTCTGTCCCACATAACTGGAGGAGGAACACATACCTATGAAGATATACCGCCGTTACGTAGACGACTGTTTCTGTGTTGCTAGTGAAGGACACATAGAGACGATTGTGGCTACCTTCAATGACTTCCATGAAAAGTTAAAATTCACGGTAGAAAAAGAAGAGAATCACAAACTGAAATTTCTCGATATGACACTACACCGAGTACAGACAAAAATTCACAAAACATGGACACCGAAACAATCCAATGGAAGGTATCTGGATTTCAATTCAGAGAGCCCATTCCAGCATAAACGCAACATTTATGATCGCATTAATCGATCGAGCAATTAAACTCACCGATCCCGATGAAAGACACAACACTATCACCATTGTAAAGCACATTTTGTTAATTAATCATTATCCAATATGGTTTATTAACCAATTGCTTAAACAACGAATACATTAACATTACAACTCCCTACAAACAATCGATAACACGGGAAAAGAAACAAAATTTTTGTCAACACCCTACATACCATGCTTGAGTGAAAAACTCGCAAAAATACTCAACAAACAGAACATAACACTAGCACACAAACCACGAAACAAAATCAAAGACACCGTATTTACCCGTCTGAAGGACCCTATCCCCAAAGGAAAAACCAAAAATGTTGTGTATGGCATTCCGTGCGGTACCGATGATGGGAAAATCTATGTGGGACAGACAGGCAGAATGCTGGACACAAGACTCAACGAACACCAGAACAACATGAAGAAAAAGGAGGCAAAAACGGGTCTAACACAACATTTCCTGGAAGAAGGACATAACTTTAACTTCAGCAAAACCGAAATTTTAGAGAGGATCGAAAACCAGGAGAGCAGACTGATAGCAGAAGCACAGACAAACAGACTTAACACTAGAAAAAAATACCATCGACCATGACTTCAACGATTAATTTGAATTTAATTGGTTGCGCGTTTCACAACTAGTGGCGCTAGCGTCGTAATCCTTCGAGTTTGACATTTCACTCCATGTTATACGAAATATTGTTTCGTGTAACATGCTCGCAAGATAGAGGTAGAGGAGTTGGGTGATGAATTTTTCAGAAAATTGTTCAAGCTGTTACGTCTGTTTGTCTGTGGCAGAAGCTTTCCATATCAAGCTAATTGGTGACGACAGAACCGTCAACATGCAGCGTGAATGTGGTGGAATTAATTCTGCATACAATGGCCTAGTGTGCAAAATACGATCACTCAGAACACATCCCGCGTGATTTTTGAAAACGTCGTAAGTCCAAATGAGCGACTCTCTTTCATTACGCTCTCTTTTGCTAATATCTAGGCTACCCGGATAAAAAAATACTGTAACTTGTATGGTATAAGTCATTGAAATATTATAAATTTTATGGTACACAGTACCATCTATTGTAATCTTATTGTAATTTTTAACGATAGAAAAAAATCTTTATTGTAGCCACATTATAAGAACATTACATTAAAATGTTACTAATACATTGTATTATATTTTTATTGTTTTGTATTGTTTATCAAAAATGTACAGAATGTTAAAACTATTCTATTCCATTGTTATGAGAATCATTTTTATAGATAAAAACATACGATTCTTCGAATATGTTTTTCATAATAAACAACAGTTAAAAACAGTAAAATTTCAATTGACTCTATTGTTTGAACAAAACTGTTTTTTTTTAAATTATTTTTCATGTTCTGTTAACATCAATTTATGCTTATCGAGATGTTTATTATTCTTTTATATTATCGATTTTATTAATCAACTTTAAATTTTTAATTTCTTTTATTTGAGTATTTCGTACACAGAGAGAAAAATAGTTGTGGTTTCAACGTTTTCTAATGTTATTTTAAAAGTGAGAAAAATTTGGTAGTTTTGAGTGCTAAAATGTCAAGTTAAATGATAAATTTTTAATCTGAATGTTTTTTTCTCAGTTAAAAATTGTGATTTTTACAGTGTCAGCACTCAGAACAAAACTTCCAAAATAATCAAATTTACTTTCATATTTCATGTTTTTGGCAACACTGATACAAAAAAATAATGCAACCGGCAGCCCGTGACAATCTGTCAATCCAAACTTGTAAAAAAAGAAAAAAGCTGTGCAAAATTTGCAAATTTGTTCTAAGGTTTTAGTTATTCAAAATATAGGTATTTATTCAACCAAAGCAATTTAATTTACGTCGAAAACATTTTATTAATAATGACAACTTTTTTACACTGCTCGGTGTTTAGGTTAATGAAGGAATTCGGCTCGGAATTCGGTAACCAAACCGCATAAAAAAATGACTATCCAAAATCGTCTAGTTCGGGAAGAAGAGAAGATATCCAGTTGCGTTAGAAACGAGGGCATGTGGAAAAGCGGCCGGTGATGGTTTCCGGAAGCTCAAAAAATGCCAGTGCCAACATCAAAACGGTACGGAAGGAGAAAAACTATGCGGTTGAAAAGAAAAATAAAGTGCAAAACATTCAGGAGAATGACGATACAAAGGCCATGATTTGTGGAGAGAAGCTGCACCTGCCTCGTTTGCCCCTTAGCAGGCTCTGCTGTCCATGGACACTCTGGATAAACTCAATTTTATTCGGATCTTTCGGATTGATTAAGTTGTAAGGATCTACGCTGTGATCTCAGTACTGTTCTCGGCTGAAGGAAAAAAATCCAAAGCATCTTTAGATAATAGGAAGTCGTATCAACTGATTATATATAAGATCAATAAGAAGTTTTCGAATTAGCATAAGGAATACAATCAACTGGATGTGAGGAAAGTATTGAAAGAGTGGCTTAAGGTACGTATGGTATATAAAATTCACCAAAGTAAAGTATTTTATCATCGTTTATTCACGGTAGCCGCATCCTGTTGAGCTTAAAAAGCGGGCTTTGTATAAAGCAGCAGCTGAATGATGGAATGATTATTCGGGTCAATGAATAAGAGGACCAACAAACGTGATTCCAACCGAATTCAACAATGCCTCAGCAGATGAAAGGTATACTGTCAGGATCGAGGTCAGGATGGAGCGGACAAAACGGCCATTACTACCGTCTGTTGAATGGATTGACGTCAGAATGTGCGTTGGCGGGAATCGATGGCCTGAAGGTACCGAGTCAAGCAGGAGAAAATGTGGATACTGATCTTCCTTCTGTATAACAGGTTGTATGGGACACATACAAAATTTCAACCATTGACCGTGAAGGAAAGCGATCATGTGGAGTTGAATTTCATTCTTATGTGTAAATTATTAAAACGAGAAACAATAAAATGTTCAATTGAAAAAATAATAATAATTGTGAAATTATATTCCAGACAAATATTCTTAAAATGAAAGCCTATGAATCCTGTTGTTTTGAAAGCATCACTAGTTAAAACAAAAAGAAATCCACATTTCATTTTGAAAGAAAAACTTTTGTTTTTACAAACATTTGATTCTTACCGAAGCACAGTTCTTGAATTGGTAAATTTAACAGTTCTATACTTTCTACTGAAATTCACTAACTCATTTTCTTAATTTTACCAACGATTCTTTTATTTTGACCATCGATTTTTTTTTGTGTGTAGTTTCCGTTGAGTGTGTATGCTGGCGATTTGACATGTTTTCATCTGCACCAAAACATGAAACAAGTTTGTAAAAGTGTTTTCTGTTGCGGTAATGTCGGAAGCCGCTGGCCAAACCTTTGAAGGGCAAATCAGGTCAGCTGACAACTTCTGATTGTAACTCGAACATCCGCAACAACCATTTTCCTTGATGGTGTTCGACGTGTATTTCCGGCAGAACTGCATAGTGTCAACATCCTGAATCACAATATATGCTCCGGTGTTGGATTCAACTTAGCTGGTAAGTTTTCTTCATTAGGAACAAATAGGAAAATCCTGAACAAAATTTTTGTTATATTCTCTTTTTTTGTTATATTCTAGGTTGAGCTGGTTGGACCACGAGAAACCGCCACAGTATGGATCACCAGAAACCGACAGTACATGTACTGCAGTGAAATGAATTCTTGCTTTAGAGCCACCAAGCGTCGTGACGAGGAGGGCCAAGAGGGTTTGTCACTACGAATGAAAAATGCCAATCGTGTGCTCCAGGAAGAACCAGTGCAAGAGTTTCTATTTATTTAGAATAAGTTAATTTTAATTTATTTTGAAATGAAACCTTCGAATATTTAAGGTAAATGGTGAAAAAAAAATAGTTTTACTAGTTTAGTTTATTTTTTAAAAAATGTAGTGATTGTTTCCAATTACAAATTGTAATGATGTTTGGTAAGGATGGAAGTATTTTTTGCATCTCACAAAAATGTGATTTTTCTCTGTTAAAAAATTAATTGTAAAACATTAAATTGTATTGTATTTCTATTGTAGTACTGAAGTGAAATTCATTCTAAATTCTATCCAGTTTTCCGCGAGTGGTAATGGCCGCCAGCTTGCCTGCGGGTTAGTCTCTGGTTTGACGTTTATGGAGGTCAACTGCACCCACCGTTCCGAGCATTTTGATCAATATGGTATATTAGAAGGCTTGAGTTCACTTCATCAGCACCTTCTTATATGCCACATTGGTCAGAATGTTCGGAACGGTGGGTGCAGTTGACATCCCCAAACGTCAAATCAGAGACTAACTCGCAGGCAAGTTGGCGGCCATTACCGCTCGAGGAAAACTGGATAGTACTTGTATAGTAAAACAATAAAAAAAAGTGAGCAAAAACATTTAAAACACATTGTTTTCTATTGTTTCGTCTATAGAAATCATCCAATTGAAGAACCGTAAAATTAATTGTTTTGCTCTGAATTTTGTATGAAAAATTTTCGATTTTTTTATTGTAAAGATACATAACAACCCCTATTTTTTATTGTAAAAGTCCCGTTTACCATTCAATTTATCGTGCAAAACCATTAATTTTTATGCACTTTTATTGTAAAATTTCCATTACATTCAATGGTAATTATTATGTACTAAATGGTGCTGTAGCAATAAAATTTATTGTTTTTCAATGATATTTTTTATCCGGGTAGTTTAAAATTTGTTGCAATATTTTCACCTCAGCACACTAGACAAAGGTATTTTCTTCAGGTCGGTGCTGGAAAATCCAATGTAAATGTTAGTATGGCTTTGTAATAATTGAAAGAGAAAGTAAACAAAGAGAGCCTCTCTTTTGGACTTACGACATTTTCAAAAATCACGCGAGACATACAACACGAAGAGAAGATGGGTGACGTCACGCAGAGCATCGTGTGGGATGCAGAAATTTAGGGGGTTTTTAGTTTGAAAACCACACTGGTGGTGAACGTTTGATTAATTGCAAGTGGGTAGATGAAAATTGTATTTTGTATTTTTTTAAATGAAAATTGTTAACATTGTTTTAATAAATTTTAGATCTGATGATGGCTGAAAAGCAGTAGGCCGAAACGTTATGCAAAATTATGCAAAGTGTGTGTTTAGTTTTCACCGAAAAATATCAACAAATTAACGATATAACTTACATATCTAGTTGTCACAATATCAAACATTTAAAAGAAACTCTACTCACATTAAAATCAAAGCCTTCAACGCCGTTCAGAACCGCGCAAAACATCTCTCAAGCGGGTTGTTTTGTCCAAAGGTTGTACGATGGCGTGCAGTCCAAAACAGCAAACGCTGGCGGGAGCGGCGAGCAGGAACAAAGATATTCACCTGCTGTAGAAGATCGGGACAGTCTATTCGATTGCTAATTATGTCAAAGGCGAACATTGTTTGCAGAAATATGCGTCGTTTTCGTAGAGACTCCAATCGGTTGTCTGCCAGTTTTCTGGAGCTGGAGCCGGTTTTCGTACGGGGGATTGTTCCACGGTAGTCGTCGTAAAGTGAAACGGAGGAAGCAACGTCTAACTCTTTCAATTCTAGTGATGTGCGTTTCTTGGTATGGTGCCCAGACTTGCACACCATATTCTAGAATACTTCGAACAAGCGAACAGTACGGTACCTTCAGCGAGTACACGTCACGAAACTCGGATGCGTTGCGACGAATGAAGCCGAGTACAGCGAAAGCCTTTGCGGTTATCGTGGTAATATGCTCCTTGAAGTTTAGATTGCTGTCCATTATTACGCCAAGGTCTTTGATGGATGATACTTGTTCCAGTGTTGCATCGTTTACAGCGTATTCAAATCTCAGCTGCCTTCTACTTCTGGTAAAGTTTATAACCTTGCAAGTTAGTTGTGGTCGAACGGGTTTTTACAAATCCGTGTTGATATTGCGAAATTATAACGCAACGGAGCACATCATATCGTGGATCAAAAGCTCAAGCATCTTGGCAAGGCAACACAGAATGGAAATGGGACGATAGTTTTCGACGTCACGAATGTTTCCGGCTTTGTGTATAGGAGTAACTGCTGCCAACTTCCACACATCCGGAAAAACTGATTCCGCCAGCGAGAGTTTGTATAAGTATAATAAGTGTACCGGAGCTCCGAGAGCATCTGCGCATCGTTGAATAAATACGGGAGGTAGTTTGTCCAATCCCGAACCTTTGGAAGCATCGACAGAGTTCACTGATCTGACAACGTCTGCTGAGAGTCAGTGTTGTAGACAGTCTTGAAGAATTTTGCGAAGGGTTCGGCAGAATCTTACTCGTCTATGCTAGTTTCGTCGCCGAAAGATATATCCGGTGGCATATGTTGTTTGTTTTTTTTTTTTGCCTACTACGGATGTGACGGATGTAACAGCTGGAGATCGTTGGTTCAATTACAGGCTCGTCCCTTTCCTACTTTGTATTTCTATCTTAGTTCATTCTGTGTTTCACGTTCTAACAAAACGATTCCTACTGTTATAACCTTCCACACTAACAAATCCAAAACCTCCCGTGGCACCTATGAGAGGTCGTAGAGTTCTCTGCATCGTTCTTAAGTAGATGTCCAACTAACCATCCTTCCCCTTCCTCAGCATTCGCAAGTACGTGGCCAGGACAGATCTCGACTATTGGATTGGATTGCATTCCTTCCACGGTAACTGATGAAAGTGATGCTACTCTCGTACAATAGTCCGGGCTTGTACCACCTACGAATTTGAGCGAAATGCTCAATGCTAATGCTAATGCTAACTCATATGTGACGCCAAAAACAAGAAGGGTCTGATTTGACCGCATCTTCAACACGAAAAATGTATTCACGGAAAGAGGAGGACAAACAATTGTCATATTCTGCTTCAAGCATTCGAAGAACTATCTTGATTTCATCAGAACGGTGTCGACTCGGTGACTCCACGGTGACAGCATCGTAGTTGCAGCGGTTGAAGTCAAAATCCTGGTCTTCTGCGATCGACTCTGGGATATGCGATGCACTTAGTGATGTAGAACGTAGCATAAACGGTTTGTGGTGTCGGTCAAACGGTAAGATCGTAACTGGGGCTTCGATCAGCTCAACTTCGTTACTGTTGCTCACAAAAGCCAAGTCAAGAACTCTGCTGTTGGAATTACGAACGTCACAAATTTGGTGCAGTCCGCTGGCAATCATGTTTTCAGTGAATACAAGCTCTTGCTCGGTGGATGGCAGGTAATAATCAATATCTTCATCATATGACCATAGTAACCAGGGTAGATTATAGTCACCGACAATCATGACGGAGTCGATGTCGGCTGCCATGCTCATGATTTGTTGAACGCAGTTGGAATGAACGATATATTTATCAGGCTCACTGTTGGGCCTTAAATAAATTTCACAAATGTAGACGCTTCGAGACGGAAATGATAGCCTTACAACAACTTGTTCAAGCAAATCGCAACTATCAAGCTCAACGGGAACACTGGAAATGGAATTAGTGTGCCTCCACCTCTCTGGAATCGACTAGCGGCACTGCTACGATCACAACGATAAATATCATAGTTTGACGATTATTCTGTATTGCTGACTGTGGGAAATAAAGTGAGCCTGAAAAAAAGCATTTCCAGTTTTTGGTTACATTGATAAATAAAATAGAATTTAAATAAAACAAAATGATAACGATTTTGAAATTCTATCGTAGTAGGCATTCGAAATGTCAGCATACTGAGAAGAAATTTGAAATTGAATCTCAGCAGGCTGACATGGAATTCTAGATTGTTGGAAAGAAACAAAGAAAATAAATGAAGATCATTCAGTGTTCGTTTCTTGAAGCGTGAACACGTCATTTGTTTGCAAGTGTCCAACGCTTATTTTCAACAAAAAAAAGTAAGTTGGTTAACGGATTTGCTTGGCTACGACACTGACGTCATCTCGAAGCCACGTTTCATTAAGGACGATAACATCATAGTCACTAGAAGCGCTCGCTAGGAAAAACTGATTAGTCTTGGATCTTCCACCGGCGTTCTGATAATTAACGATTAGTGGAGCGTTCACTGTTTTCTGGGTAGATAAATGAGGAGTCGCCACTGAGCGTACACTGGGCCTGGGAGAAGAAGGAGAGGTTCTCCAAAACGTCCGGGAGTTCAAAAGATGCAATCTACCCGATCAACCATGTCCTGAACAATGGCCCGATAGGATTTCACTCATTACCAGGGTTTAAATCCAAAGAAGAATGAGAAAATCTCTCCTTTTTAATGTCTGTATACACTCTCGATAGGTAGCACACCGTGAGAGACGTTTTTCGGTAGCTGTTACGAAAATGAACAGATTCGGGAGGCTACCACCTATGATAAATTTCTTCAAATAAGCCCCAATATCGGGCGCACCGGTTCTAATGTTGCCTTTCAACTTGTTTTACACAGCTGGACGAAAACAATATGGTCCCCAACATATAATGAGCGAAAACAAAGCGTTTTATCAATCCCTCTCGGTGAGGGCCGCCTACCCGAATCAGTTTTTTTCCGACTTGTATACAAGTGCGATAGTTTTGTTTTCATGGCTTGTTATGATTCGAAGAGAATGTTGCTTCTCTTCTATCGTTGTTCGTTATCCATTGAGAGCGATTTCTGCAAACCCTGCTCATTACGTTTACAAACTACTACACCCAGGTTTTTTTTTTACACGGTTTGGTTTTGGTCGTTTTAGACCTTCAGCGTCAATGAAGCAATGAGTTAACCCCACCAAAAAATTCACAAAAAATCAAAGAAAATTCAGGGGGTATTTGAAAAGCTGTGAAAGTTCAGGTTAACCGAGAAATTAATGAATTCCAACCGCGTAAAAAAAAACCTGGGTGTACAGGCCTTTCTGGTTCTCCAAAACGTCATGGAGTAGCCAATCTAAAACGCTGGGCATATATGAACTTTAAGAAAGGAGACAGACTGGAGTGCGCCAATTACCGAGGAATAACCCTCCTTAATTCAGCGTACAAAATTATGTCCCGTATTTTGTTCAACAGATTGAGACCGCTTGAAGAGTCCTTCGTCAAAGAATACCAAGCAGGTTTTCGTGAGGGCCGATCAACGAAGGATCAAATGTTTACCCTGAGACAAATCTTTGATAAATTCCGGGAGTACAACTTGCAGACACATCATCTGTTTATTTCAAGGCGGCATACGATTCAGTGAAACGGAATGAATTATGGCAAATTATGCTTGAACATGGTTTTCCGGCGAAACTGATACGACTGATTCGTATAACGTTGGACGGATCGAAAACAAGTGTAAGGGTTGCGGATGAAATATCGACATCATTTGTTACCTTAGATGGACTAAAGCAGGGTGATGTACTCTCGAATCTACTGTTCAATATAGCGCTCGAGGGAGCGATTATGAGAGCTGATGTGCAAAGAAGCAGTACCATTATCACAAAATCGCATATGCCGCAGGTTTCGTGGAAGGCCGCGTACACGATGGCTTTTTGCAGTTGAAGAGGACCTGAGGGCGCTCAATGTTCAGTGCGACTGGAAGCGATTGGCCCAGGATCGAGTCCAGTGGTGAAGGATACTCCATTCGGCGTTGGTTCATCGAAGAGCTGTAGCCCATCAAGTATAAGTATATGACCCATCCGTCCTGAAAGGTTTAACAGTGCTCCCTAATGAGCAGGTTGAAGTCGCTCAAAGTTTCTCTCATCCTGCTCGCTTTTTATTGTCAACAAATAGGAACGAGCGAGATGGGAGAAACTTTGAGCGACTTCAAGCGGGTTAGGAATAAAAGATCGGAAGGACAAATGGTCAAAAGGACAAAAGGTCGAAAGGACAAAAGGTCGAAAGGACAAAAGGTCGAAGGGACAAATGGTCGGAAAGGACAAAAGCTCCAAAGTACTAAGCATCGAACAGGACAAATGGTCGAAAGAGACAAAAGATCGAGCGAAACAAAAATTCGAAATAGACAAGAAACTGAAACGGAGATAATCAATCTCGCACAATACAGTTTCTCGCACAGTTTTATTAATTTCTGAAATCAACACCAAATTTTTAAAACAACTTATCTGCTTTTATAAACTAAGATTGAAGCGTCGATTTGTCGAATCTGAGAGCATTTCCATGCAATCCAACACCATTAATACATAGATGCAGACTTCGGCTACCTGTTGATGCTGGTGGTTTGCGTGGAAATACTCTCAGATTCGACAAATCGACAGATAAGTTTACAAAAGCAGTTAAGTCGTTTTGAAAATATTGTATCAACAATCTTTTTTATTTTTAACTGAACTATCTAGTAGATATTCATAACAGTCTTTCATAGTAATTACTCCTTCTTTAAAATTACATGAGTGTACTTCTTCTGTTACTACTCATTTACTGGTAATTCTGTTACTTATGTTACTATTACTTAAATGCATTTCACAAGTTCCTTTAGAATACACCCAACTTGTTATCAAATTGTTCTGGGTCGACCTTTCGTCCCTTTCGACATTTTGCTCTTTTCGACCTTCTGTCCTTTCGACGTTTTTTTTCTACCTTTTGTTTTTCAACCTTTTGTCATAGATTCACTTCAAGCTGCTCATTAGACAGCATTACCTACACAGAACCCAAAAGTGGGTTGTTTTCACTCAAAACCGTATTTCGGCAGGAATAGGAAAAATCAAATTTTCAAAATATCGAGGATAATCAAAACGTGAAAAGTTTTCACATGAAAATTGCATTCATTATCGTCTGATAATGATTCAGCACAACACTGACCGGTGTGTTTGATGCATCGCTTTATGTTTGACGACAATCATGGAAAGGAAAAGAAAACACTACCCAAATTTGGGTAAAAGTTCAGGCGATATTCTCATCTTTAAGTACTTTCTACGTAAATTTTGGGTTTAAATATCTGTCCGCGTATGCCGATATGGCCCTCCGTCATTGAGGAAACAGTTTCAAACAGACGAGGGCTGACAGTATCGCCAACCGGATACTACACACTTATTTTTTTTACCGGGATCTCAGCAAAATGTCGTGCCCCAGTAAACATTTTTGCCGGAATATCAGTTTTTTCATGGCTGTGCGGATTTTTGCCGAGCTGCAGAAATAAAAACTAAGTGTGTAGACTTTGCGCATTTTGCAAAATTTTCCACAAAATTATTTTTTTTATTAACACAAAAAAATTAAAAACTTTCCACGAAAAAATCAATAAAGAGCAATAAAAAATATGAAAATTCTCATAAAGAAATATAAAACGCCAATAAAACAGACCTTCCATAGATGACCCTTCTTTAGAAGCATTTAAAGTTCATTAAAAATTAAATCAATTTTATTGTCTTTTTGTACTTTTTATGAAAATTTTCTTTTTTTTTTGTATTGCTTATTGGAATATTGTGGATTTTTTTCAATTTTTTATGGAAAAAAAATATTTATTTTGTGGAGAATTTTGTGATTGTTTATTGCTGATAACGATTTAATTATGGAAATTTTGTACTTTTTTACATAGAATATTTTGATTTCTTTATGGAAAAATCATCTTTTGTGATGGCAATTGCTAACACTTTAAGTTTATTTTTGTTTTGTAGAGATTTTCAGTTGTTTTTTAAAATTTTGCATTATTTGTTGGAATTTTATATTTATTTATTGCTCATACTCTGATTACTTTATTGGCAATTCCCTTTTTTTTTGTGGAAAGTTTCTAATTCTCCGTTTAAATTTCATTTTGCTTTGTTACATCACATATGTCATCCTCAACTAATGTCGTCTTCAATTGTAATATAGCAAGTCTCTAAACTTGTCATAAGACGAGTTTGTACAATCCCATTTATTCCCACTACTTTATTGTACCTTTGACAGATACGTATTTTGACTTCAATAGTAAGGCCGTCTTCAATATCTCGTACTTGACTCTACTTAGACACTGAAAACAACCTAACTGTTGAGGTCGAAATACTTATTTGTCAAAGGTACAAAAAGGTGGTGGAATTAAATGGAATTAACTCATCATATGACAAGTAAATACATTCCACTAAAAGCATAAAATAATTTTAGTATCAAGTCTCAATGTCAAATAAAAAATCTATCCAGCATAAAATAGCACCGATTTTTAAATTTTATATTGGTTTGATTATAAATCGGAACTTTTTTGAAAAACTTCAGGAACAACGAAAGGTTTTTTATGAAGCTTCAAAATGTCTAACTTATTTCAATCACAGCCAAATTTAACGGTTCTATCTAACCAGCCCATGAAAATCTTAATTAGACATTGTTTAGTAACTAATTATCATCTCTCACCAAATTAGAACATTCAACACCTCGATGACTGACAGCTTGACGAAATTCGCTCAATCGTGCCAGTAGCAAGATATGTAGATAATCCTCGTAGCAGAATGTAATTTAAACTAAATAAGTGTCATGTTTTCATACTTCTGCATCTCCGTTCCCCCTTACTTTTGTTTGCTAATCCGTCAGTCCTAGAAACATTCCTCAAAGTGAAAATTTAATCACGTTCTAGTTTGCAATTCACCCACCACCATCACCCTTCCACACCCAACAACGAAGCAGCCAGGGATGGGAAAACATATTTTCCACTACTGGCTGGCTGGTGTCTGACTGACGACCGTTTGCATTTGTGCATTCATTCTTCCTCAGCTCGAAAGGTTCCTCTACCACACCAACAAACACTGCTGCACCGACCGAGTGACTGCCCGAAAACTCGTTCATTTCATTTCAACGTCACATCTTAACAAACTGTCATGAAGTTAAATTTAATTAAATCCTTCATGTCGCTGTTTCTGTTTCCCAGTCTGGTCCTCCCCTCCCGCCCAGAGGAGCCGCACTCGCTTCAAGGTCCATGGTCCCATCAGGTCAAACGGGAGTCATTCATTTTGTCAGTCGAAAATTTGTCGCCCCAGGGAAACAATGTGAATGAATATCCTCTTAGGAATGGATCGGTCCATCGTGTGCTGCCGGGAAGCGTTCTCACGCAAAGCACCATTCTAAATTTGGTACGCACTTTTAAATCATTCAATTGTTATCGTGTCTGTAATGTGTCAACCTGGGAAAAGGGGACACAAATTGGGACCAAGTGCAACACTTTTCGAGCATTCCTTTTGGCAGCAATTTAATTCAGTACCTACTTGGCCATGAGATGGTCGTCTAGTATGTGAGATATTTGTGAAATTTTAATTTGAACATAACACTCGAAATAATATACATTACGAGGGACGTAACCGGCAGATGTTTTCGAGGAAAAAAGGATAATTTTGTCTGAATAAGGGCATCGCACAGTTGATGTTGAATTCGCGAATTCGTGTGTTTTGGTATTTATGGTGTATTTTGAGTCACGGTTTCAGGACCAACAGTCGCGAATTCAAGAACGCTTTTCTTGTGTGGAAATACTCTGCATCAGAGACAAACATATTATGAAAGATATGTCTCAATTTTCCATGATCTCATTGATCAATTTGGAGTCGTACAACAATAATGCACTCAGTACACTCTTTGTCATAAGGGCGGAACATTTGTGAGCTCTGCCTGACATCTGCTTGTGAAACATCTAGAAAGGCTTAAATTAAAACAACCCCAAAAAGATCGAAAAGAAAAATAAATTAGGAAATTGTCAATAAAGAAATCAGGGTATGAGCAACAATTAAATATAAAATTTCCTCATGCGAAATTGCCATAAACAATTGAGAATTTTCCACAAAAACAATAATAAAACAGCACTTTTAAAACCAAAATTACATTTATAAAAGAAGAATTTTCCCTAAATAAATCAGAATGTTCCACGGAAAAAATACAAAATTTCCATAAATAAAGCGATATTAGCAACAAACAAAATTTTCCACATAATACATATTTTTTTCCGCAAAAAAATTTAAAATTTTCACGAAAAAATCAGTGAAGAACAATAAAAAAGTATGAAAATTTCCATACAGAAATTTGGAAAATTCTCAATTTTTTTATGGAAATTTTGCATTATTTGTGGAAATTTTATATGCCCTGATTTCTTTATTGGCAATTTTCTATTTGTTCATGGAAAATTTCTAATTCTTCATGAAAATTTTATTTTGTTGCTGTCTAGGAACAAAAAGAAGACGAAGTTTTTCTGAAAAAAATCTCGAAGATAAATTGAATACAGGTTTTAAATTTTAAATTACTTGTAATTACATCCAAAAATACCCGCTTTATAATTAGATATATGATCATACTTTTTCAGATTAAATGCATATCGTGTAATGGCATTGAACACATGAACTCGTATATTAACATGCCAATAAAGGTTTCTCAATTTTCTACCGTCAGCACCATAGTAGACCCATTAAAACTTTCATCAGATCTTTCCTGTTACCAAGATGATAATGACAAAGATGCACTGTTAAGACATGTTTACTCATTTTATAATTTTATTTACCTCAGAATTTTCTACTACAATATCCGCCTTCTCTACTCTCCGAATGTTTTTATTATTCAAATTCAATCCAAATGTGATCCCAATAAAATCTAATCAACATAAAAAAACACTGAATAATTCACCCAGCGGTGTTGGTGCCTTTCTCGAGAAAAAATATGAGAAAGGCAAAAAATACTAAAAAATATGAGCGTGTTTTCGTATAAAAAATAATGTTTTGGCCATAACTTCTGATCCTATTGATCTGGACAATTTTCAATGGCAAACAATGCGACAGGATTCCCCGTCGACGGCAACTTTTTTTTTAACTGTTATTTATGGGGAAGGGTCATTTGGCCGAGACCCATTCGGCCGAAAGCCGTTTGGCCGAATGCCACTAGGCCGAAAGTCATTTGGCCGAATAGGTCGTTCGGCCGCAAGGGTCGTTTGGCCGAAAGAGTCTTTTGGCTGAAAGGGGTCATTTGGTCGAATGGGTCATTTGGCCGAAAATGTCGTTCGGCCGAAAGGATCATTTAGCCGACAGGGTCGTTTGGCCGAAAGGGTTGTTTGACTGAAAGGGTCGTTTGGTCGAAAGGGTTGTTTGGCCGAAAGGGTCGTTTGAAGGGTCGTTTGGCCGAATGGGCCACTTGGCTGAAAGGTCCAAACGACCCTTTCGGCCAAACGACCTTTTCGGCCGAATGACCCTTTCGGCCAAACGATCCTTTCGACCAAACGACCCTGTCGGCCAAATGACCCTTTCGGCCAAATGACCCTTTCGACAAATGACCCTCTCGGCCAAACGACCCTTTCGGCCAAATAACTCTTTCGACCAAATGACCATTTCCAACAAATGACCCTTTCGGCCAAATGACCCTTTCAGTCAAATGACCCTTTGGGCCAAATGACCCATTCGGCCAAATGACTTTTGGCCAGATGGGTTTCGACCTAATGGTTTGTTCGGCCTAGTGGCATTCGGCCAAATGGCTCTCGGCAGAATGGCTTTCGGTCAAATGACTCTTCCCCATTTTTTTAGGCTCATTTGCCGTAAAGCGTTACGGAGCCGGAATCATTTTTTAAATACAGTATTTCATGATTCTCATACACTGAATCCTGTTTTTACATGATTCACATTTTCCCGATTTTGCACTCATCCTAACTGTTTAATGCATATTAATTATCATGTGATTTTTCTTTGATGTATTCAGGATTTTTTTAAACATGTTTCAAAGATTTTGTTGGTAAGTTGAAGTCACACGATCAAAAATACGAGCGAAAAAATAAATCGAATCCTGTGTACTTTAATGTAAGTTTTGGGGAACCGAAAGACTCGCGGTTTGCTCGAGGTTAGGGAATACAATTTTACAATAGGAAAGGAAGGGAATTCAGGATGCTTTACTAATTACAATGTTGATTCACAACTGTAAAAAGACAAACATTTCTTGGGAGACAGCAACGAGAGGAACATACGAATAAAGTTTAACGATAGTCAACAAGAGGAAGTCATTCTTAAGGGATAACAACAGCAAAAGGGATGTTCAATCCAATCCAAATCCAATCCAAATCCAATCCAAATCCAATCCAAATCCAATCCAAATCCAATCCAAATCCAATCCAAATCCAATCCAAATCCAATCCAAATCCAATCCAAATCCAATCCAAATCCAATCCAAATCCAATCCAAACCAAATCCAAACCAAATCCAATCCAAATCCAATCCAAATCCAATCCAAATCCAATCCAAATCCAATCCAAATCCAATCCAAATCCAAACCAAATCCAATCCAATCCAAACCAATCCAACCAACCAAACCAATCCAAACCAACCAAACCAATCCAAACCAATCCAAATCCAATCCAAACCAATCCAAACCAATCCAAACCAATCCAAACCAATCCAAACCAATCCAAACCAATCCAATCCAATCCAATCCAAACCAATCCAAACCAATCCAAACCAATCCAAACCAATCCAAACCAATCCAAACCAATCCAAACCAACCAAACCAATCCAAACCAAATCCAAACCAATCCAAACCAACCAAATCCAATCCAAACCAACCAAACCAATCCAAACCAATCCAAACCAATCCAAACCAATCCAAATCCAACCAAACCAAATCCAAACCAATCCAAACCAATCCAAACCAACCAAACCAATCCAAACCAATCCAAACCAATCCAAACCAATCCAAATCCAATCCCAAACCAATCCAAACCAATCCAAACCAATCCAAACCAATCCAAACCAATCCAAATCCAATCCAAACCAATCCAAACCAATCCAAACCAATCCAAACCAATCCAAACCAATCCAAACCAATCCAATCCCAAATCCAATCCAAACCAATCCAAACCAATCCAAACCAATCCAAACCAATCCAAACCAATCCAAACCAATCCAAACCAATCCAAACCAATCCAAACCAATCCAAACCAACCAAACCAATCCAAACCAATCCAAACCAATCCAAACCCAATCCAAACCAATCCAAATCCAATCCAAACCAATCCAAACCAACCAAACCAATCCAAACCAATCCAAACCAATCCAAACCAATCCAAACCAATCCAAACCAATCCAAACCAATCCAAACCAACCAAACCAATCCAAACCAATCCAAACCAATCCAAACCAATCCAAATCCAATCCAAACCAATCCAAACCAACCAAACCAATCCAAACCAATCCAAACCAATCCAAACCAAACCAAACCAATCCAAACCAATCCAAACCAATCCAAACCAATCCAAACCAATCCAAACCAATCCAAATCAACCAAACCAACCAAACCAATCCAAACCAATCCAAACCAACCAAACCAATCCAAACCAATCCAAACCAATCCAAACCAATCCAAACCAATCCAAACCAACCAAACCAATCCAAACCAATCCAAACCAATCCAAACCAATCCAAACCAATCCAAACCAATCCAAACCAATCCAAACCAATCCAAACCAATCCAAACCAATCCAAATCCAATCCAAACCAATCCAAACCAATCCAAACCAATCCAAACCAACCAAACCAATCCAAACCAATCCAAACCAATCCAAACCAATCCAAACCAATCCAAACCAATCCAAACCAATCCAAACCAATCCAAACCAATCCAAACCAATCCAAACCAATCCAAACCAATCCAAACCAATCCAAACCAATCCAAACCAATCCAAACCAATCCAAACCAATCCAAACCAATCCAAACCAATCCAAACCAATCCAAACCAATCCAAACCAATCCAAACCAATCCAAATCCAATCCAACCAATCCAAACCAATCCAAACCAATCCAAACCAATCCAAACCAAATCCAAACCAATCCAAACCAATCCAAACCAATCCAAACCAATCCAAACCAATCCAAACCAATCCAAACCAATCCAAACCAATCCAAACCAATCCAAACCAATCCAAATCCAATCCAAACCAATCCAAACCAATCCAAACCAATCCAAACCAATCCAAATCCAATCCAACCAAACCAATCCAAATCCAAACCAATCCAAACCAATCCAAATCCAATCCAAACCAATCCAAATCCAATCCAAACCAATCCAAACCAACCAAACCAATCCAAACCAATCCAAACCAATCCAAACCAATCCAAACCAATCCAAACCAATCCAAACCAATCCAAACCAATCCAAACCAATCCAAACCAATCCAAACCAATCCAAACCAATCCAAACCAATCCAAATCCAATCCAAACCAATCCAAACCAATCCAAACCAATCCAACCAAACCAACCAATCCAAACCAATCCAAACCAACCAAATCCAATCCAACCAATCCAAACCAATCCAAATCCAATCCAAACCAATCCAAACCAACCAAACCAATCCAAACCAACCAAACCAATCCAAACCAACCAACCAATCCAACCAATCCAAACCAATCCAAACCAACCAAACCAATCCAAACCAATCCAAACCAATCCAAACCAATCCAAACCAACCAAACCAATCCAAACCAATCCAAACCAATCCAAACCAATCCAAACCAACCAAACCAATCCAAACCAACCAAACCAATCCAAACCAATCCAAACCAATCCAAACCAATCCAAACCAATCCAAACCAATCCAAATCCAATCCAAACCAATCCAAATCCAACCAATCCAAACCAATCCAAACCAATCCAAACCAATCCAAACCAAATCCAAACCAACCAATCCAACCAATCCAACCAAACCAATCCAAACCAATCCAAACCAATCCAAACCAATCCAAACCAATCCAAACCAATCCAAACCAATCCAAACCAACCAATCCAAACCAACCAAACCAATCCAAACCAATCCAAACCAATCCAAACCAATCCAACCAATCCAACCAAACCAATCCAAACCAATCCAAACCAATCCAAATCCAACCAATCCAAACCAATCCAAACCAATCCAAATCCAATCCAAATCCAATCCAAACCAATCCAAACCAATCCAAACCAACCAAACCAATCCAAACCAATCCAAACCAATCCAAATCCAAACCAATCCAAACCAATCCAAACCAATCCAAACCAATCCAAACCAATCAAACCAAATCAACCAAATCCAATCCAAACCAATCCAAACCAATCCAAATCCAAACCAAACCAATCCAAACCAACCAAACCAATCCAAATCAATCCAAACCAATCCAAACCAATCCAAATCCAATCCAAACCAATCCAAACCAATCCAAACCAATCCAAACCAATCCAAACCAATCCAAACCAATCCAAACCAATCCAAACCAATCCAAACCAATCCAAACCAATCCAAACCAATCCAAACCAATCCAAACCAATCCAAACCAATCCAAACCAATCCAAACCAACCAAACCAATCCAAACCAATCCAAACCAATCCAAACCAATCCAAACCAACCAAACCAATCCAAACCAATCCAAACCAATCCAAACCAATCCAAACCAACCAAACCAATCCAAACCAACCAAACCAATCCAAACCAATCCAAACCAATCCAAACCAATCCAAACCAACCAATCCAACCAACCAATCCAAACCAATCCAACCAATCCAAACCAACCAAACCAACCAAACCAATCCAAACCAACCAAACCAATCCAAACCAATCCAAACCAATCCAAACCAATCCAAACCAATCCAAACCAATCCAAACCAATCCAAACCAATCCAAACCAATCCAAACCAATCCAAACCAATCCAAACCAATCCAAACCAATCCAAACCAATCCAAACCAACCAAACCAATCCAAACCAATCCAAACCAACCAAACCAATCCAAACCAACCAAACCAATCCAAACCAACCAAACCAATCCAAACCAATCCAAACCAACCAAACCAACCAAATCCAAATCCAAATCCAACCAACCAAACCAATCCAAACCAATCCAAACCAACCAAACCAATCCAAACCAATCCAAACCAATCCAAACCAATCCAAACCAATCCAAATCCAATCCAAATCCAATCCAAATCCAATCCAAATCCAATCCAAATCCAATCCAAATCCAATCCAAATCCAATCCAAATCCAATCCAAATCCAATCCAAATCCAATCCAAATCCGATTCAAAACATATCCTAATTCAATCTTAATCCAATCCCAATCCAATTTGAATTCAATCCAATCCGAATACCATACAAATCGAATCCTAAACCAAATCAAATTTAAATTCATAACAATTCAATCAAAATTCAGTCTATATGCAATCCAAATTCGTTTCAAATCCAATTCAAATTCAATTCAATTCTTATTCAAATCCGTTCAATCCAAATCAAGTACAAGTACAAGTAAGCCGAACCTATTCTGCAAACATTACAAATATAATCCGAAACCAATGCTAATTTTGCTCCAAATCCATTTAAAAAACAATTCCAATCAAATCTATATAACATAACAAATCCAGTTCATATTCAAATCCAATCCAAATTTAATTAATCCGATTCAAATCAAATCCAAAACTAATCCAATTTTATTTCAAATTCAATCCAATTGCAAGCTAAATCAAATCATATCCAAAATCTAATACAAAATTATTCCAAATCCAAACCAAATCCAAATCTAATCCATATCTGATTCAAACCAAATCCTAATTAAATCTTAATCCAATCCAAATATAATTCAAAAAAATCTAATCCGAATCCAAATCCATTCCGAATAAATTACAAATCGAATCCGAAACCAAATTCAAATTTATTCCAAATCCATAACAAATAGCGTCTAAATCCAATCGAAATTCAGTCTAAATCCAATCCAAGTACGCTTCAAATCCAAATCTGATTATAATTCGAATCAAATCCAATTCAATTCCTATTCAAATCTAATTCGAATTCAATCCAAATCAAATACAAATCTTTTGTTTTATTATTCTTTATTACCGAGACTTTCAGCCCGAGGCTGGCTCGTCTCGTAATATACAAATCTAATCCGAACCTATTCCGCAAACATTACAAATTCAGTCTGAATCCATTGCCAAATTTTCTCCAAATCCAATTGAAACACAATTTAAATTCAATCTAGGGTTACTGCTCCTGGACTTCATCTCATAGCTCCGATATTGGTCTCACGAAAAACAAAGCAATGAAAAGGTATTTGGTTTATTTATTATTTTTGTGATTTTTTTCAGCAGTGAGCACTAGAGTGATTCAAATTTTGACTTTTTCGCTCCCCTGTGCTTAAACGATTGGTTTTGCTATTTTAATAGTCCTCCCAAATTTTTAGCTGATTTGGATGTAATTTGATTGTGCACGTGCCATTTGAAGGTTATATGAAAATTACTATGAGAATCGCCACTTATGTAAAGGATGGTTTCGTGGAGCAGCCAGAATGTATTTAAATTCATTTAATGCATCGCCATCATAGAATAGATCCTAAGCTGAAAGTCAATTGTTGCTGCGAAGCAATCTGACTTTTGTGAGCAAAATTATAATGAAAACAGAAATGCTCATTATTGACATTGATGTTATTCTTTTACTTGTTAAATTAAATTTCCCATAATTCAGTATTTTCCTAATAACTTTTGTTGCCAACATCAAATCGTTTAGCAACAACGACGATATCTTCCCTTGTTAAATTTCCTATGTTGCTAACGTATTCATACATTTTCAGAGCTTAATAGGCAATGATGAGGAACGGTTTTTCACAAAAGTTACTGTTTTCATAGTAATATTCATACAAGCTTTAAACAGCTTGTGCTCAGTCAAATTACATCCAAATTAGCTAAAAATTTAGGACGATTATTAAAATAGCAAATGTCATCGTTTGAGCATAGGGGAGCAAAAAAGTCAAAATATGAATCACTCTAGTGAGCACGCATGTTAGCAAAAAGAAGCGACGAAATTTGTGTCGTATTTCTTTGTTTCGCGATGAGATGAATATATGTTCAGTGAGATGGAAAACGGAACAGTTCCCCTATGTGGAAATGCTAATAAAATATCAAGTTGAAAAGCCAGCCAAGTTCCAGTTGGATTGTAAAGTCATATAAGAAAAAGAAATTCAATCCGAAACCAACATGAATACAATCCGAAAATAATTCATATTTAATCCGAATCCATTACAAAATTCAAATAAAATGTGATACATTATTTTTCGTAACGAGAAATCCAAACGTTCTTTTTTAACCTTTAGTTGTATTACTTCATATGAAATCTAAAGCGCTTCTATTTTCTTGGAAGTCATCTGCTGCTTAAAAAAAAAATTTTTGGATTGGAATCCAAACGTTCCTATTTCCATCTTTATCCTTTCATCGATTAGGAATCCAAATGTTCTTATGTTCATCTTTATCCATCCATTGAATCCAGTTGTTCCTATTTCCAAACCATTCCAATCATTGGAAAGGAATCCAAATGTTTCTGTTTTCATCTTCATACATGCATTGCATAGGAATTCAAGTGTTCCTATTTCCGATAAAAGTTCTCTTACTCTCTTTTTTCGAAATAACTACAGTGACTTATTTATTTCGAAAAAAGAGAGCAAGAGTAAGAGGACTTTTATCGGAAATAGGAACACTTGAATTCCTATGCAATGCATGTTTCAAACTTGATTTTTTGTTGCAAATAGCCCTTTTTTAAATTATGCAAAAATAACACTTTTTTACTTGCAAATAATCGTCACTTCACTATAACATTGAACATTAAAAAAACTTTATACTCGGGAGCTTCCATCGCGCCAACTCAACTGTCGTGATCCTGATCGGCGAAATCGACCTAATTGGCTGGTAATCTAAATACCCAGCCAATCCACAAAACGGAACAGTACATCGAACGAACCAAACTTTTTGAAAACATTTTGGAACAAGAAATTATGATTATCGTCACCAAAAAAGATCTCAAATTCACTTACGAACAAGAGATTTTTAATCAACAGATGCTTATATTTAATTTTTCATTGAATTTACTCCACTAAGCCACTTCGGCTATTATGACCTAATCTACAATTCATGAACTGCTCGACTATGCCGCACACCAACCATACTCTGAACCAGATGGCAATCGAGATAAATCTCTGGGGTGGAAAAACATCCCCCTTTTTCGACCCGACAGAGTTTATCTTTCCGGAACCGGCAACGATTTCTTGTCCAAACACCGAGCGCGTGCCAAACTTCCACCGGACGACGCTCCCCTCTCGACTTTTCTGCAACCGTTGTTGTTCGCACGAAAACGGCAATGATTTTCAATTTTCTTTCATCTCATCCCATCCGACAACTCGAGACTATGATGATGATGCGGATGACCGTGGAGTCAATTTTCTGCCGTTTCATAGCCTCGGCGTCGGACGTCCAGTGAAAACCAAGAGGGTGGATGAGCACCAACCACCCCTTGTATGAGGATGCTTATATACGAACAACGAACGGCGGGTCCATTTTAGCACGCTAGCTGGGGAAACACTTGTGCGAGGAACAAGGGAACAAGGGAAGGAAGTGTTTTATTTTTATTGGAAGTTTAACACCCTCTCGTGCCGTCACTCGAGATGATGTCTATGCATGGCTGGAACGAGGCGTCCCATCTATTATTTCCGGAAGAAGAAGTGGAAAATTAACACCAATATGTTTTTGGGATTATCGATAATTGAGCACTTAATCTGTGCGTGTGTTGTTGTTGGTGTTGTGGTCCCTTTTCAATGAGCTGGGATTACGAGTGCTTTTGGTGAAAATTGGGGTTGCTTACTGGGGCAGTTTTGCGGTGGAAGCCTCACTGAGTGAGCCAATTTGCTAATGAGGACTTTGTTGAATGGAGTTTTTTTTGCCGTCATCAATGAAATTTCCATCTAATGAGAACAGGATTGATGTAGGTACGATACGTCATTATAAAAAATATTGGTTTCCTTGAAGATTTGGGTATAAACAAATGTAAGATTGCAGTTTAAATAAGATTTTTTTTATCGAGGGAACCCTACGTTATATAAAACAAAGTTCATTCCTTTGTTTTATAGAAATCCAACACAAGCTCCAATTTATTTAGTTCTTTTTGCTAATATGCTCACTCTTCAAAAAAATCACAAAAATGAATTATTTTCTTTTTAATTTTTAATTTCTTTTTAATTTTTTTGCATTGAATAGGATCAATATGGGAGCTTTTAGATGACGAACCAAGCCAGTAACCACAAGCAGTTATTTTTTCATAATGGAAAATTAATGATCCACCCCCCAACAATTTATTGGCATTTGATGGGGGTCTTCAGTCAGTGGCTTTAATTAATCGCCTTCAATGATGATCCACTGCTTTGCCAAAGGCCAACCAGATCCACCATCCTAGTGCAACAATCGGCAAAAATGATGGCGATATGCGATATAGGAGAAAAAAAGGTCGCTTGCTTAATCAATACCTGCTCATACCAGGTTACGCCGTCATCGATCGAACCCGGGAACCCGATAAAAAGGTCGTAAAAAAGTTATTCCTTATTGACAACCAATTGATGATATATTCACTGCCGGGAAAGGTCACATAAAGCGACGCTTTTCGAGGTCTGCTTGTGGTGGGGCACTACAGAATAAAAAAAAACTACCATCGCAAACATATTTCCACATCGAGGGCGGCTCATAAAACTACGTCGAATTCCTGCCCGTTCTGAAGTTCCTTGTTTTACGACCCCCTTAGGCTGATGATTGGGTGAGTTTATGCAGTTCGTCGTTCGGAAAGACAGGTTCAATGTCTCTATGTAGATGTAGTGAGAAGTCAAGCCAGCATTGGACCTGTCACCGGGTCACGCAACAGTACTTTGCAAGTTGTTTTCCAACGATATCGAGAAATGGTGATTTTGTTTACGATTGCCCGAAGTACATATCGGGGACTTTGATTGCATTATGATGGCAAAATTATACCACACGTATGATAAACAAAACCACTTGATGACAGTGCGACATGACGAAATTTCCCGTTCATTACAGTTGCTACATAACAAATCAATCAAACTGGGGAAGAAGAATGGCAAATGTATGGGCATGAAGCACATGACGCGTATCAAACGATCGTAGGTGGTAGTCTGTTCTCAAAACATTTTGAAGAAGGAAAGAACTTTTGTTCATAACGACAATGTATTACAAGGATTTGTAAAACTTTTTCTTTTACTATCAAACAAGTATATCACCATAAAAGTTTATCGCCATGAAACCAGGTCAAACAGTAAAGGGATTACAGCACGTTTGAACGCCCCGGTCCTAGATAACCGACGATAAATTAGACTTGCAGTTGAACACACTGGAGGTCATAGAGGTTTTTTTTTCATTTACATGAAAACTCGACGTGCATATGCACAGCATGTGAGAGATTTTATTCGAAACATGTTTTGGAGACAAAAACTACTTTTCTTCCATGAGATTTGGACCCACGACCCTTAGTACGCTGGATTCGTGCCTTTGCCAACTCCCCTGATTCTAATGAAAATCAATGTATCAATAAGGGGTCGTTCAGAAACCACGTAGTTATAGATGGGAGGAGGAGGGGTTTTGAAAAATGACCACTATAAATCGCATGGGGGAGGGGGGGTTTGACGGCTGAACAACGTGTTTTATTTATTTTAATATTTTGGCTCTGTTTCATTTCCCGGATTAAATTTAATTACACTTAAAAGTAACAGTTGGGAAATTGAAAAATCACCCGGCTATAAAAATGGGAGGTGCAACCCAACAATTTCAATAAGACGTCTATCAAAAGTTATCAACTTCTGCCTGCAAAGATATTTAATAGTTTTGAACTTTCACTTTTGAGTTTAATTCGAGTTTGAGTTGGGAAATGAGACAGACTCTTAATAAAACAAGAAGATCACGACAAATAATTTTATGAGGATGTGTAAAAAAAATACACATCATTCAATCAAACTCAAAAAAATCAACGGCCGGCATTTGTCATAATTTATCTTGGGGGAACTTACGTTTTCGACATCACACCGGAAGCTAATTTAACGCGCTGCGGTATGATTTTTTTGTCTTTGTACCTTTATGAAAAAATATTCTAAATTTTGCGAAAAATTTCAAGAACCTAACCGAAAGTCGAATTTCTCCAAAAGTTTTGTCCGAATTTTCTAGAAAAATGTCATGACAACCCTCGATTTTTTTTCCAAATTAGCTTCCTAAAATTTTTTATGTTTTAATGATTTTACTCAGGAAATCCTTCGAAAAAAATCTCCTTAAACATTTTTGCCTTTCTCGTACATCAAAGTTGTACCGAAAGGCTATCATTTCACTCCAAAATCAAACTTTTTATAGAAGTCTCGGAGACCCATGATGTTATATACCAATCAACTCAGCTCGTCGAGCTGAACAAATGTCTGTCTGTCCGTGTGTATGTGTGTGTGTGTGCACACGAAAACCGAAAAACATTAGCCACTTTTTCATATAGTAATTCTTAACCGATTTTCTCGCATCAAGTTGCATTCGACAGGCGACAAAGCCTTGTTGATCACTATTGAATTTGATAACAATCGACCATTGCGTTTAAAAGTTATTAAGAAAATGGAATCGAACTATATAAGCCCCATCAACGGGAAATTTTTAATGTCCATAAAAAGCCTTTCTTACTTTTTCCATGAAACTCTTTTGGATTCAATACACCTCTATTTGTAATACCTGTATGAATTATATAAACCCTCTCAATTTCAATGAAAATCCATCCGAAATTCTTCTTGGAACACTCCTCAATTCCTAAGGGAAATTCTTTTGAACTTTCAGTGAAAACGAAAATTCCGAAGGATATTCGTTCCCAATTTCCTAGGGCAACTCTTTTGAATTGGCGGAGTTTTTTTTAAGAGAAATATTTTAAAATTCTCAAAGCAAATTCTTTAAAAAAAATTCGAAATTTCCTATGGAAGCTTTTCTCACTTTTCAAGGGTAATTTCCAAGGGAATTTTCAATACCCAAAGAAATTTTCATCTTCCAACTCCAATCTTCCAAGTGAAATTCAACTGAATTTACAAGAGAAATTATGCATTCTTCAGGAAAACTTAAAGGACACTGAATTTTTAGAGGGAATAGTTTTAAAATAAATTCCTTCACTTTTCTATGAATTCTTTTTTAAGTTCTACTGGAAATATATTTGAATTTCCAAGAATAACTTGTTTGAATTAACATGAGACGATATTTGGATTTCCATTAGAATTGCTTTTGAATGTTTACGAAAAATTCTTTCAAATTTTAACCAGAACATCTTCAATAGCTCTGCTTCAGTGAACTCTCCCTTAATCGATATTCTGTAACTCGATATTTTCCCTCACTCGATGAAATTCAAAGCCCATTGAATCTAGCATACTGCATACCCTTCATATGTCGATATTTCCCTTACTCGATATTCTCGAAGTCATTTCTCAATGCATTTTCCCCTCGCTAACTCGATGTTATCAGAATAAGTTCTCGCTTAACTTTTCAAAAGGACCTAAGTAACATTTTTTTCATGATTTAATTTGAGTACTGCAATCAAAAGCTTTCATGTTGTTCTGTTGATTGCGCTATTCAAATTAATTCATGAAATAAATGTTACTTAGGTCCTTTTGAAAAGTTAAGCGAGAGTTCACATGCACGATATAGTTAGAAGTTGTTCTGGCACCACTGCAGCACTCCGGGCAGATGACAGATGCTGAATACAATTCTGGTCCGGGGAGAGGGTTTGATGAATATAGTAAAACAAACAAACTGTATCGATAAGAGGTAGAGAGCATAATCAACGTGATCGCTAGAATAATCTTATTGAATCCTTTATTGAATATATGAAGTGAATTTGTTTGAATCTAAAAAGGTAGGAAGCCATTAATTATCTAAATACTATAACCGTACTACGAAAAAAAAACTATGCGGAATAGCTGCGATATAGGATTAACGTGATATATTTATCAGATTTATAAACTAAAAATACGTTACCTATAGATACGAAAACCGGTCATCTGGCTCTGAATCGTAGTTCGAGTTCTAGTGTGGAAGAATTGAGGAGGAAATTAATGTGGGTAAATTCGAAAATTTAAGAGTATGAAAATTACTGATTAATAAATAATTTCAGCTTTGAGCAATTCTACCATAAACGGTGTCTACTACAAGGAACCTCTCGAAAGCATCCGAACACTCTCAAAGATTACCCGGAATGGATCCAGAGTTAGATGGAAGCGACTGCGGAATGTGTGCTCGGAAGAATTCGGTGGACAATATGGTACAGTGCGATACCTGTCAGGTATGGTATCACCTGAATTGCGCTGATGTTTCCCCAGGAGTAGTAAATCGACCCTGGCACTGCGCGAAATGTAACCGTTCACCGACTGAGCTGACACAAACTGCGGAACCGAAAAAAAAAAAGAGCGGCAAGAAAACGACCGCGAAAGTACAGACAGAAAAGCCTTCCACGAGCCGTTTGAAGCCGACAATTTCTGAAGCTGTGTCCACTAAAATCGCGCTTCTGGAGAAAAAATCAAAAGCCGAAAATCGTAAAGGAGACAAATTAGTGCCTGACGATGCTGAAAAATGTCTTTCGCAAAGAGGTGCTTCACTGGCAGACTACGGTATACCGAAGAAAGTTTCCGATACGCGTAAACGTGCAAGTTCTCTTGGTGGATCTGCGAATTTGAGTTCATCCGGCTCTCGAGCTCTAGCGAAGTTGGCGCTAGAGATGGGCAAAACAGCTCATTTCAGTGAGCGGATCTGATCCGTTCAGCTCATTGAAAAGAGTCAGCTCTTTAGATCAGCTCTTCAGTTCTTTAATGCTACATATATTAAAAAATAAATGTTAATATTATTATTTTAATTTTATTTATCGTTCAAAAATTTGAAAAAAAAATGTGTCATTCATTTATTTATTCATTCATTCATCATTCATCTATTTACCTCACTTTGAAATTGTTAAAATGTTAAGCTATAGTGAGGTAATAATTTCTATAGAAAAACTGACAATTTTAAACTAATAAGATTTATTACGCTTTTTCTGACCGTCTGGTTTTGAAGTCTAGGAGTTCTTTTAGAATTATCACATTTATTTCTATACAAAAAACTAACTCAACATTATTTTCTATTCCTAATTCCAAGCTACATTTTGTTAATAACGTTTCTCAAACCGTTAATTTGAATAATTCAGTCCCTACTATCTGATATGTATATGAACCATATCACGTGTCATAAGTTTTCTCTTCATACTGGGTGCAGTAAATCAATGCCTTGTTTGCGCGCGCTTCTAACCATGCGTAGGTAGTTGACATTTTCATACAAGCGAGCTCATTCATCTATATTGATTCCGAAAATGCGAGAGAACTAAAAATAAGAGAGTAAAAAATACAGAGCACGGTGCTACAAACAAACAGAGTGCACATGTAGCAGTATGCTGGCGGGAAAACCCGTCGCAAGCAAAAGATCCGCTCCGATGTGCTTTACTACACACATCGGATCCGCTCCGTGCAAGACACAGCTCCCAGTTCGGTTCGTTTGAACCACACGGTCACGACTGATCTGAATCGAGATCCGTGTCGCACGGATCTGAGCTGGTAGCGCAGCTCTCGCTTCCATGTCACAGCAATTTCGAGCTGGACGACGACATGAGCGGAACAGAGAGTTGTTCGGATCTTCGGATCTTTTGCTTGGTATGGTTCGTTCGCTACCGCACTACTAGGTATCTCTTGTGTGTCCGTTCGTAGCGCTGGGTTTAGAAATAGACGGCAAGCTAGATTATTCTTGCTTGTGTGTTTCTTATTGACGATTAAAGGTTGCATGAAGAAGAAGAAGTCGAAGGATGATATTTGAAAAATATTGCATGAGGAAGCATACGGGAAGTTTTTTAAAACTCTTCTCAGAAATTCTAGGAGCAATTTAATTAAAAACGGTTAGCAGTACGGGGTTGGACTATCCTTCTACTGCATAATAAACGCAATTTTTCGATTTCAAATTTTATTTTATGATATCATATCTAATACACAGTATAAGAAAAGTCCAACTCCGTACTGCTTTCCGTTTTTAATTAAATCGCTTCTAGAATTTTTGAGAAGAGTTTTAAAAAAATTTCCGTATGCTTCCCCGTGCAATATTTTTCTAATATCATCCTTCGACTTCTTCTTCTTCATGCAACCTTTAATCGCCAATTCCTTTCTGCAGCAGAAATGATTTCTGTTCCTTGGCTAGATGGTGCTGTCGCTTGGTTTGATGTAGGGATCCTACATTCAGAGATATGCGAAAGCGGCCATCTTGAGCCAATCGAGCATTGAGAACTGTCAAAATCTGAGCCAAATGAACATCGTTATTGTTGCAGATCGAAAGGTATTGCGATTTTGGTGAAATAGATTTTATGAAAAGTTTTATCGAATAAACAATTTATTTTGCTTTTGTAAGTAAAGGTAGTCTAGTTTATGCCTTATATTATGTTCATTCGTATTGCTTTTCAATTTTAGCGAAAATGCACTGCTAGAGGATAGACAAAATAATCAAAAAGTTTCTTCGAATGTAAAGTCATGTGCAAGCTTAAACATTTTTCAGTGCGGCAAGTGCTGGCAGCGTTTGTTTACGAAAGTAACAGCGTTGCTAAATCGTCTGGAAAAGTATTCGCACATCTCTTAATATAGGATCCCTAGTTTGATGGTGCTTGAGGTGCAAATAATAAACGATCAGCACGTGCGCGGTACTGGACTGGAATGCTCATGCAAGCTCGCTTGTGCTGTGTACCGCGAGCGTGGTATTTTCGTTTGTGTTGTCCAAATACAACAGCGCGTGTACTCGAGTGCGTACGCTCGAGGGAGTTTCTCTAAGCGCGTGTTTAACAATGATTTCATCAATTTAAAGTGAGCTGCTGAGCTGGGGTTCTTTAGAAAAGATCCATGGATCATCAGCTCAATGTAAGGAAGCGAATCTTTCGAACAGCTCCTGAGCGGAGCGCCCATCTCTAGTTGGCGCTACAGCGATTAGAGAAGAAGCAGAAGATGGAGAGGCAGAAGTTAGAGAACGAGCAAAGGGAACTGGAGGAAGAAAAGGAACGCCTGCGAAAAGAACGGGCGCTAGAACAGCAGCAAAATGCGATCAACAGAAAAAAAAACTTGAGATGGCGCAGAAATTTCTCGAAGAAAACCATCTCTTAGAGGAGCAAATTGCAGAAGAAGACGCCCTTTCGCAACATAGCTTCTTCAGTGGAAGATCCAAAGCGCGGGAATGGTTGGCGAAGCATCGGACGTCTGGAAGATTATCTGTATCGGTGGAAGAATCTAGCGAAGAAGAAGAGGAAGTAGAAGGTGCCGAGCTAGTTGGTTCTGCAGTTTCTAAAACTAGAGCAGCTATCGAGGAAAGAAAGGTGATCGACATTACTGCATTGCCTCGGTCCAGGGCGGGGCGCATCTTAGGTGAGGAAGAAACACCAATACTACAACCTACATCGAATCAAATCGCTGCAAGACAACTGTAGCCGAAGAAGTTACCTATGTTTTCCGGTGACCCTGAAGAGTGGCCCATCTTCTATAGTAGCTATTTGGATTCGACTGCAGCGTGCGGATTTTCTCCGGTGGAAAACGTAATTCGTCTGCGAGAGTGCCTACGTGGCCAAGCGCGTGACGCGGTAGCAACGAAACTTATGTTCCCACACGCGGGGTTGTCAATTATGGAAACCCTTCGGCGGTTGTACGGGCGGCCGGAATTACTTGTGAAAAATCTACTGGTGAAAGTTCGACGTTTAGAAGCACCGAAATCGGAACGACTTGACAGTTTGATGAGTTTTGGTATAGCGGTTCAACAATTGTGCGACCACCTCGAGGCCGCAAATCTGCGAAGTCACCTATCGAATCCCACTCTATTGGAGGAACTTGTGGAGAAGCTACCGGCATCGATTAAATTAGAATGGGTTCGGTATAAACGAGAGTTCGACGAACCATCGTTAAAAGAGTTTGGCGAGTTTATGGACCAGCCCGTGGTTGATGCGAGCGAGGTGACAACATTCGTGGCACCGAAAAAAGAGAACACTCACACTGATAGAGCAAAACACAACCTAAAGGCGCACATACTATCGCACAACGAGACCCCAAGTGTGACAGTAAAACATCTTCCGCGAGAGCCATGCCCAATATGTTTGAAGCTAGATCATCGTGTGCGCAACTGCGACAAGTTCAAGCAGATGAACGTTATGGATCGTTCAAGCTTTGTGAGGTGTGCCTGTTTCCCCACGGTAATAAGGTGTGTCGTTCAAGGTACTACTGTAATGCCGAAGGTTGCCGTGTCCGCCACCATCCATTGCTACATCGTGAGATCATTGTTCGAGCGGAGTCAGGCTCATCGGGTCGCGATGAAACCTGTGTTGTTCAGGGTAGTACCTGTCACTCTGCATCATGGTGCTCGAAGCATAGACACATTTGCTTTCCTTGACGAAGGATCGTCTCGCACCTTGATCGAAGCTAGTTTAGCACAACGCTTAGGAATCAACGGAGTACCGGAGCCATTGGAGTTGACGTGGACATCAAATGTAGTCCGTAAGGAGCTTTCATCGAGGCGAGTTGACTTAACAATTTCTGCGAGAGGAGGAAAAGAACGATACAAACTTGCATCTGCCCACACTGTCAGCGCACTTAACCTGCCGAAGCAGAGTTTGCAAATGAGCGTTATAGGCAAGCATTTCAAACACCTTGTCGTTCCAAGAGGCGGAATCAAAAGTGCTCATCGGCCTACAGAACTTGAAGTTATTTGCACCACTTGAAAGTCGTGTTTGTCAATCAGGCGAACCTATAGCAGTAAGAAGCGTTCTTGGATGGACAATTTACGGACCTTGCGGAGAGAACCAAGACTCGTACCAGTTTCTGGGTCTGCACGGCTGTAAGTCTGAAGTCGATCGAGAGCTAAACGAGATGATCCGAAAATATTTCGTAATGGAAGAAGTAGGAATGAATGGTCGATTTGTCACTGGGCTGCTGTGGAAAAGCGACAGGATACAGTTCCCCAACAGCTTGGCAATGGCAATTAAGAGGATGAAAGGCCTAGAATCTAAGCTGGCGAAAGATCCCGAACTCCGGACTAATGTTCATCGGCAAATTCGTGAGTACGTTGAAAACGGTTACGCACATAGGGCAACAAATGAAGAATTGGCGCTGGTGGATCCTAGTCGCGTCTGGTACCTGCCGCTTAATGTAGTAGCTCATCCAAAGAAGCCGGAAAAGAAGCGACTCGTATGGGATGCGGCTGCGCAAGTAGAAGGGGTTTCGTTGAACTCTCAACTTCTGAAAGGTCCAGATCTGCTGGCCCAGCTACCGGGTGTTATAAGAAGATTCCGTGAAAGACGTATTGCTTTTGGGGGGGACATCGAAAAAATGTTCCATCAAATCCGGATCAAAAGAGAGGACACACATTCACAGCGATTTTTGTTCCGTTTTGATGTCAGTCAGGAACCAGAAATATATATTATGAACGTCGCAACGTTTGGCGCTACTTGTTCGCCATGCACAGCGCAGTACGTTATGCATCGTAATGCGGATGAAAATGCGAAGGAGTTTCCGGTGGCGGCAGCAGCGATCAAAAAGAAAACCTACATAGACGACTACTTTGATAGTGCTGACACGCCAGAAGAAGCAACGGAACGGGCAATGCAAGTGAAGCTAATCCACTCGAAGGCTGGCTTCAATATGCGAAATTGGGTCAGCAACAGCGACGTGGTCCTGCGCAATCTCGGTGAGGTATGCGAGCAGCGATTGTTATGTATTGATGGCAGCAAGGAAGAAAAACAGCAACGAGTCCTTGGAATCGCTTGGATGCCAGAGAAGGATGTTTTTATGTTCTCTACGAATTGGTCGAGTCATCTGGCTCCGTACATTTACGACGGATTACAACCAACAAAGCGAATCGCTCTACGCATAATTATGAGCCTATTTGATCCAGTTGGAATGCTAGCTCCGTTTTTGATTCATGGCCGTATTATGATTCAAGATTTGTGGCGCATTAGCCTGGATTGGGATGTTAAAGTGGGGGATAAGGAGTTTGAAAAGTGGCTGCGCTGGATTAGCCTACTTCCGAACATCAGCGAGCTTCAGATTCCCCGCTGCTATTTTGGCGACGCTTATCCTAAATCATACCGTTCGTTAGAGCTACACATCTTTACCGACGCTGGTGAGTTGGGCTATGGTTGTTCGGCATTCTTTCGAGTTGAGACCGACAAAGGTGTACGATGTTCGTTGGTTATGGCGAAAAGCAATGTAGCTCCGTTGAAGTACCAATCGATCCCACGTATGGAGCTACAGGCCGCCTTGTTGGGAGCAAGAATGATGCACACCGTTTGAGAAAACCACACGCTACCAATCAAAGAAAAAATCATTCATACTGACGGCCTGCCAAACAAAATGGGGCAAAGAAACAGTACTACAATCTGGTGGACAATGGTTCAAAGGACCGTCGTTTCTACATCTTCCTCGATAATTCTGGCCAAAGCAAAAAAAAGATAGCGGATACTTCAGAAGAACTGAGAACATGTATCCTGTTACACCACGTCGCAGTCCCGATAAGTTTGATGGATTTCACACGAATCTCTAAATGGAAGGTGCTTTTACGAACCGTGGCATTGGTGAGGCGTTTCATTTCTAACTGTCGTCGGCGGGTGCTGGGTCAATCTATAGAAACCATTAAAGCAAGCAAAGTCCATTTAAAGCTTCTTCGTCGTACAGTGCCAGCGGAAATTATTCATCTTCGCCAGCATGAGTATCAGGGAGCTGAACAGTACCTGTGGCGCGTGGCGCAAAGTGATTGCTATCCGGACGAAACAAGAATCTCTCTCAAACTCTTTTAGCGGAATGTATTCAACCGTCTAAGACGCGTTTAGTAGATACGTATTTCGACCTCAACTGTGAGGCCGAATGGAAAGTACTAAACGCGTCTTAGACGGTCTCATCTAGGGTGGGTGTACCAATTGTCGCCATACATAAGAACAACTGTTTTTTTTAATAAGTAAAAGGCATGCAGGTCGACTTTATATATCAAGCGAAAGGTTTTACTTCCTGCTCCTTAGAACAGCTGTGAAAACCACAATGAAATTTGCTATAATCCTCAAAATTGATTAATCTATATTAGGAACGCATGCACCAGTTGTGGCATTATTCTTAATTTTGATTCCTTAATTCGCAAATCCCATTGTTTTCTTATGGGATTGGCTAAATTGGTTTTGTGGAGATTTGATTGGCCATTTCGTATATAAAGCACTAGTGCGACAATTGGTGCTATAGCCACGACTAGTACATCTAGCCTAATAGTTTTTTTTAATCTCAACGTTTTTTTTTAAAGTTCCTCCTTTGAACATTTACATTCAATGAGGTACCTTCTATTTTTTCGCTGTAAATGAAAACAAGCAACAAGCATTGATTTAAATTTACATTGAATTCACCTAAAGTGTTAAAAATATGGAAATTAAAAATCGAGTAGACTGTGAAAGTATTGCGAACAATGTTGGAATATTTTAAAGACCTCGACTTTTAATAGCAGTTCTACGAAGAAACTTTTTATATGTCAAAGAAAATAGCAATATTTAAGGAAAATTCACATTTAATTAAATATTCAATCTTCCTTCCAGGTGAAACTCGAAGATACAGAGGTAATCTGTGTTTAAATGTAGATATTTTTAAATCATTTTATAAAATCAAAAAAAAAGAAGATTCGGATATGTTAATAGTTAAAAGTTAAGTTTTCTAAATTCATCATATATGGAAGTTTTTCAAGTAATTATAGATCCCAAAATCAACGGTAACAGAATTCTGAATTTTCAAACACGGGCTTCTAGTACAATAATACAGTAATACTACAATAACCCCTAACTCCTCGATCAATGAATATACGAACCAAACAAAGGATGACAGTAAAATTTTGTTCCAGACATAACCACCCATGATTATCTATTTCAATTCTCACTGACAGAAATCGCAAACCGAACCCAAAATGGACCAACCGACTGAAACCTGCACCTAACGAGCACCCAAACGGGCACCGGTCGGCAAAATGCGAAGTCACATCGGAGGCAGTGGTAATTTATCGCCGTAATCTACCCATATTGTGAACTATTTGTCTCTATTAGTGTCACTCTTGAAGTGACTACACATCCTACATTATTGCCGCAGCTGCTTGCGCCGCTCGCTGAGTCGAAACAGAAGAAAACAAACACCCCTTCGGAGGCATACCCAAAGGCGACGCCACACTGCCAAGTGGAACCGGAGATCTTCAAATGAAGTTGTGGTCAATAATAGTTTAGACACGGAGCAGATCGGCGAGCAGCAATAAGCACCTTTGGTACCAGATAGGGCAACACCTAAAACGGATTCGGTGGCTTAAGAGTCTGCACGTAGCTGTGGAAGAACTTGCGAGGGAGGGGTTGCAGGGGATCGAGCATTGCGAGCCATTAAGTCTCTCCAAACCAAAATGAGAAATCAAGATCGTAATCGGTTAGGATCATGTAATCTCATCGGCACACAGCGTGAGCGAGTGGTCATTTGTCGTGGAATGAAATTGTTTTCGATTTTTCGTTATTTTAACCAACGGTAATTAGACCCAATCGGGTGCACTGTGACGGTAACCGATGGCCATATCGATTTCGGTTCAGATATGCTCGTATGCTCATGTTGCAGCTTATTGGTAAATAAAAAGCGAATTTGATAAATCTCGTGATTTTACCAATAGCTGATGGGAGAAAAAATAAATTACTTTCAATTTAAAAATATTCTTATCACACTCTGCCAAGAACGAACCAAATCTTCGAAATAAATCGATAATGATACGCCTGAAATAGACATGTTATCACATTTCCAACTTCACACATTCCAATCTACTCTATCGGAATTTCCCCTCCTCGGGTAGTGTGAACAAAAAGCCCAGGGCACGCAGTCACGCTGATGGGCGTATCGAACGTTGATTTATTAAAAATCTCAACCCCTGCAACAAAACGGCGCCCATATCATCGACACCACATCCTTCCCTTCCAGGATCGAACTAACTGCTCTCTCCGATAAGGAACCCCAAAGCGCGCAACCCTTCACAGTCGATTAAATCCGGATGTTTACAATCGGAATTACTCCTTGCGGATGCGGATGGTGTCGTTCTCTGTTTAAAAGGGTGCTGATTCGAAAAGCAAATAGGTACCTATCTGGAACACTTGTTTCTAACTTTTCGGTGCAGCGCAGCGTACTGCTGTTGACAACCGAGCCAAGCTGTTTGTTTTCGTCCTTGAAGGAAACGGGTTTGCTGAGGGCGCTAGTGGGTGGTTGACAAAGATTTGGGAAGGTCGAGAATGACACGTGTTCTGCTGGTGAGATTAGGATGGGCTGAAAAGCGTAGATAATCGATACACCCACTTGGGCGAAGCGAAATGGCATTTTATTGAATTAATTTTAAAATGATTATTACTTTATTACGGCAGGGGTTTGAATAAATCTAGCGAGGAGAGAGCTAGGAAGTATTTCAATTATTGTTGAGCCAGTAGCGGGTGACAAAGATTATGATGTTGTTATGCTCAATAAAGTTTTTAGTGATTCTATATGGTATCGTCGTCATATGCGTAATACACGCTTCTAGGAGCCCTCCTTAGCCGTGCGGTAAGACGCACGGCTACAAAGCAAGACCATGCTGAGGGTGGCTGGGTTCGATACCCGATGCCGGTCTAGGCAATTTTCGGTTTGGAAATTGTCTCGACTTCCCTGGGCATAAAAGTATCATCGTGCTAGCCTCATGATATACGAATGCAAAAATGGTAACCTGGCTTAGAAACCTCGCAGTTAATAACTGTGGAAGTGCTTAATGAACACTAAGCTCGCGGCTCTGTCCCAGTGTGGGGATGTAATGCCAATAAGAAGAAGAAGATGAAGGAGAACTCAAACAATTAAAATAGGAAGGTGCGGGAGCTTCGCTATACAATCTTCTTCATTGGCATTACATTCCGCACTGGGACAGCTTAGTGTTCATTAAACACTTCCACAGCTATTTACTGTGAGGTTTCTAAGCCAAGTTACCATTTCTGCATTGGTATATCATGAGGCTAGCACGATGATACTTTTATGCCCAGGGAAGTCGAGAAAATTTCGATTACGAAAATTTCCTAAACTGGACCGGAAATCGAAACTAGCCACCCTCAGCATGGTCTTGCTTTGTAGCCGCGCATCTTACCGCACGACTAATGAGCGCCCTTTCTGTGCAATACATATATTAATTTCGCTTCTCACAAAATTTTCTTCAATTTTAAATATCGTTCATTTGTTCCCATATTTACAAATTTTAAGCGAAAAAATTCCCACCACGAAATTACCAAATTTACAAGGGATGGTCCCGAAGAAAAAGCTTTTTGTTTCTAATTTCTTTCAATTCAAATTATTTTCAAAAGCTATCTTAGCATTGCTTCACGGTCTATGAAAAGCGCATATTTTGAATACATAATACAAATGCCCAAGCATGGCAAGAGTTAGCCATATCCAAGTCCAAGTGGAAAACCAAGTCAAAAACCCTTATATCAAATCTAAATCCCGAGTAAGGGTATGCGATAACACACTTTTTCCTAACGAAACGATACGAAACGAAATTTAAAATGTCTATGTTGATTCGAAGCGAAACGAAACGAAATTTAGATTTACTTTCGAGACTTCGAAACGATACAAAATTAATTAAAGCCACTAAGAGTAAAACTGTAAGAAAGTTGATTGGGGTCCCAAAACAATCCAGTAAAACCTTGATCTCACATGATTGGATGAAGTTTGCGTTTTTCCTTACAACTGCGCCCCACTCTAGTGATTATGCTGAAGCGAAGCATACTTTCATATTGACTTAACAGCGAGGTTTTATTGTATTGCACTAACTCAAAACCAAAAAATGAATGCATAGATGTTATTTTTTCAAGTGGGATACTCATTTATATATCCACATATGTTAATAGCATACATTTGCTCACTAGGAGAATCATCTGCACCTATTCTAAAATGCAAAAAGATACGTATTTCAGACTTTATTTCAGAAATGTGATTGCAAAGCTTTGACGGCAGCAGTTTTCCAGATATGAATAAATAATTTTTATTTTCTCATACAAAAAGTTGTACCAAAAGGCTATCATTTCCTTCCAAAATCGACCTTTTTATAGGAGGCTCGGAGACCCACAGTCTTATATATAATCAACTCGACGAACTGCTTTTAGGAGAGGAAAATTAGTTTGACACTCATTGTTATAAAAGACCGAGGAATGCTCTGCATCTTCCGAATTTTTATTGTTGTGTGGAGTATCATCAAACCTCTGAACTTTTTATTCTTACTTTAAATTTGTTGTTTGCACGTTTCGAACCACCTGAAACGAAATTTTTCGAAATACCACATATGCTTAATCCCGAGCTCTATCGTCATTGTCACCACGGGTCAATAGCATCAGAAATTCGTGATCGAAAGTGGGACTGGGTCGGCCACAACACCTTACATGGGGTCGGAAATAAAATCTGTAAACAAGCATTAGACTGGAACCCAGCGGGACTTCGCAGCAGAGGCAGACCCAGAGGCTTATGGCGGCGAAGAAGTCGACAGAAATCTAACCTAACGCACAGGACGGAGATCTTTCAAGTCAGCCCTTTGGGTGTACTGTACAGGACCCATAAGTAAAGTAAGTAAATCCCCATCCATAGGTCCCAGTCCAAGTCTAAGATCCGAAAAGTGCATACCCAAGCCGAGATCTAGTCCAGGTCAGGTCCTAGTCCAAGTTCAAGCTATCATGTCTTCAAGTTTACATCCAAGCGCGATTCCAATCCCAAATCCAAATACAAGCCCAATGTCGAATCCCGAAATCATAGTCGTATATGACGCGGTATAAGATACTGTGGAGACGATATAAGTACTTCCTTATACAACTTGTACTTATATCGCCTCCACTTTAGCATCTTATATTGCATCATAAACGATTTTGGGGCCATGTTCAAGCTCAAGTTCAAGTCTAAGCTCACATCCAATTAAAAATCACTAGAAAAACTTTCTTTCAAGTGCAAGTGCCTAAGTTCAAGTCAAAGTTCATCTGACTCCAAGTTATAATTCAACACGAAGTATCAGCCTACATCCAAAGCCCAGTTCCACCCAAATGCTTGTCTAAGCCCAAGTCCAAGTCAAAGCAGTACAAATCAGAACGCAAGTTCCGTCCAAATCTAAGAGATAATTCATGTCCATGCCCAGAGCCAGGTCAATATCAAATCCAAGGCAAAGTTCAAATGCAAGGTTGCAAAACGAAGTACCGTAACGTAAGTCTAAGTCAAGCCGAAATTCAAGTCTAAATCCAAGTCCCAAGACAAAAGTTCAAATCAAATTCGAGTTTAAGTCATAAGTCAAATCCAAGTCTCAATATTAAGCTCTCAAGTTCACATCCAAGTTTTCGTCTAATACCAAATTCAAATGCATATGGTCGGAGTTCTGCCTATCCGCACCAAGCGCCATTGAAATATCACCCAATTTTACGCACAAATTTAGTGTAGCTGTTCCGATTATTCTCAAACCGTATTGAACATTGCACATATTAGTAATTGAGAGAATTCTATATCAAATAAGCGCATACATAAATGAAAAATAATCTTTCCTGCTCTTTTTACAAGCAGAATATCACAGCCCTAGTAACATTTTGGTTTTATGCTGGTTTTATAATACACTTGTAGAGTAAATTGTGGTCTTCAAGAGCGTTGAAAAACCTAAAATGTTACTTGGGAGGGCAGTAGAAAGCCGCTTAGTGCAGTTTTGCGGAACCCCGGTTATTTCTAAGCCAGAAGCCACAATCCAAATCATGTGCATGCCCAAGTCTAAGTCTAATAGCTACTAACCAGAGGCGCGGTCACGTTCCAAGGCAAGACAAAAACTGAATTTCAGAAGGTCCTCTCGGATTTCAAGAGATTTTTTCGGACATCCTTAGACAAGTTATGAAACTCGCTATTAAAATTAATCGTTTCGAATATATACACTTCTCCTGAACATGTTCTTAAATTGGATTTAAAGAAAATCTAGCATCTACGAGTGTATCTTCTCAGTCTCAGCCAATTGCTCTGAGAAGCAAACGCTACATTCTGATGAGAGTATCAAGAACATTTGAACGATTATTGTCTTCAAATCCAACCCATGTCCACGTAATCTAAAACTCCATCTGCTATGAAGAATATTGAAATATATAAAGAAGATTTCCAGAATAAATTTCTGAATATTTTTAATACATGTTTGCTATGGAGAAATTTTATTAATTTGCAATAGGTACTATTTTCTCTGCTCCAGAAAATATTTGCAATCACAAAATAATGAAATAATTAATATTATAACAAAATAATATAATTTCAAATTGGGGGTTTTCATGAAACGATTGAAACATTACTCATTAAAATGTGGCCTCTGCTTCAATCCTGGTAACGATGTTAGGCTTTAAAAATATATAAAACAGTTACGATTAGTAAATCAAATGTTGGTTAAACAAATTTCTATTTAAACAAATACAAACTTCGATAGAAATGGACGTTGATTTAATTAAATATACACCCTGTTTTTTTACGCAGTTGGAATTCATTAATTTCTTGCTTAAAATGAACTTTCACAGCTTTTAAATTTTCACCTGAATTTTCTTAAAAAATGTTGTAAACTGAAACCAGGCAGTGTAAAAAAAAACCTGGATGTATGTATTTTGTCCAAAAAGTTGTTACAACTCTGCTATTGAGTTTTTTATGGTTGAGGCGCTTTTTACTTGGGGGTTCGTTAATTAGGGCAAACCCCAGTTCAAAAGCGGCCAAACGTGAAAATATGATGTCCAAGCCGCGTTGACGTTACTTTTTCGCTTGATAATATAGCCATAAATGCGCAAACAATTTCTTCATATGCAAGTTCTATTCATATTCATACATACATACACGGGACAAGCGATATTTCGTATCCCGAATCCCGGGATAAGAAAAAGTGTCGGGAAATGGATTCTCTACTCATATACCTCTAGTGAGTTGCCTAATGTTTTTCTTAGCTTTTGTACACACATATACATACACACATACGCAAACACATACATACATACGGACAAACATTTGTTCAGCTCGTCGAGCAGAGTTGATTGACATATATTTAAGGGTATGCGATAACACACTTTTTTTTGGCGAAATGAAATGAAACGAAATACAAATTATTTCCGTCATTTCGAAATGATACGAAATTAAGGATTAAGAATTTTGAAAGAATAGTTTTTTAATAGTTAGTTTTTTCATATTCCACTTTGAAAATTTTATAATCAAAAACTTTTTGGTCCAACAGTATTTTAGTAACAGATAAATTAGATTAACTATATACATAGGAAACGCTGCGTTTTCAATTATAGACCATTGGTAATATGACATTTCGCGTCGCTGTGTAAAACAATATTAAATACAACACTTTCAAATACAGTGCCCCTGAATTGGGTAATTTTAATATCAGTTTGTGACAAATGCCTCTTGCGATGCGCTTCTTTTCATGAATGTAAACAGAAATTGAAAGTGTTACATTTTTCCTATTCATGATCAAATTCTGATAAAAATCTTACTTCACAGAAAAATGAAGACAGGCTAAAGCATTCTGTCATATTGTTCTATGGTTGTGATTTTGCGGCTTTCGGCTATTTCAAAATCATTAAGTGAATTTTTTTTTTTCATTTGGTGGGATTCCTCTTTATATCATCTGCGTTTTCCACATCAAACATGTAGACCAAACGTAGACCGAAAATTGATAATAGCATGCATTGGCCCACTCGAGACAAGATATAATCGGATTATGGTACAAAAGTTTTCATGCCAACAGTTTATCGGGATTGAAGTAATATTTCTGGAACAACATAGGGAAAAAACGACCACATAATAGGATTTGAATATCATATCACAGTTAAATTGGTATGTGACTGTCTCTCCATATATTCAAATAGCGAAATGAAATGCTTCTGGACCGTTTTTTCATAACTTTGTAGCTAATTCGGCATACGATGTGCTGCATAGTAGGAGAGAATTCTGCCTATTCAAAATTCCAATCCAATTTTTTCTTTCAGTTTTTCATGATTTTCACAATTTACTCGAGATTTTCCTATTAAAAAGAATATTATAAGCCCGTCGTTGAGTTTATAATGAACAGGATTGTTGTATGAAAGAAGATATTAGGCAGTTTTCAAGTTATGCGGATACGAACACAAACCAATTCATTAAAAGACAGGACGATACATCATCTGTGCTCAATTACAGTTATTTTATGTTCATAAAAATACAGCAGTAATAAGACGTGGTCGACTACTATTGCGGTATTTTCCTATGCTCAAACCTATTCGGTGCAAAAAATTGTCATTTGATTAATTGTACCAACATGAAGGTCAAATTTTCACTCCTGATTTTTCGACAAACGTACATATAACGCATGAGTGGTTCAACAATATGTTGTTCTAAATATAAACTCTGTTGGGTTAACAAAAAAAAGTAATATATTTTACTTCATCAAAGTGCATTGCACTAAAATTGCTGTCAAAAGCACTCAGGTAGATGAAATTGCTTCCCACAAGTCGTATAAGGAAATGATGAGAGATCATTCTTAACTTTTACGAAAAAAAAAAGTTATTGTATTTTTTTTGCATGTACAATTCTACAAGGTTTTAATACAAAGAATGTAAGCCTTTTATACAGATACTGTATTTAGATAATACAAAATAGTCAATTTTCAATGTAATGCTTGTATTAGAATCTTTCGAAATTGCATATTCCAAAATTGTATACAGTTTATGTAAGAATCTAATGCAGAACTGTATTAAAATCTGCCATCGGCTGGTTTTATACAAGCGCAATTTTCAGTATATTCGGCTTAGCGTGTAATTAAATTTTTCATTTTGAAGGCCTGCATTGCACATAAATGAGAATATTTTAAAAGATAAATTGATTTCATTCAAAAGTGAAAAAATAGATCTTTCAGATAAGCGTTGATGACACTATTTAATTAGTTATAACCATCAAAGCTGTGCAAGTTTTGTAGTCGACCCATAGTGTTGTGTATTGATGAAGTTGTTAAATGTTCGCACAAAATTATTTTAATTAAATAACTGCGTGTTTCATTTCTGCTTGAACATTTCTACAGAACGCTGAAGAGGTTTTTAAAACTAAAATAGATATTCATTGATTCAAAATGGGATTGTATGCATCATATAATCTTTAATATATTATCTTTATTAGGGTGGAATATATAAGAAAAGAATTGTCATCGAATTTCAAAAAAAACGACATTGCTCACAAGTTTCATTACCCCAAAATATGACCCCATGCAAAATTTGAGCTCAATCGGACATGATTTAGGGGTGCCTAAAATTCATCAAATTTCTGAAATTTTTACCCATGAAAATTTTCCCAAGGGGGACTGAAGACGAGCTCGGTGGTCTAGTGGCTACCGCTTCTGCCTTATAAGCAGGAGGTCGTGGGTTCAATTCCAGGCTCGACCCTTTCCTACTTTGTATTTCTATCTTAGTTCTTTCTGTGTTTCACGTTATACCAAAACGATTCCTACTGTTATAACTTTCCACACAATCCCAAAACCTCCCGTGGCACCTATGAGAGGCCGTAGAGTTCTCTGCATCTTTCTTAAGTAGGTGTCCAATAAATCATCCTTCCCTTTCCTCAGCATTCGCAAGGACGTGGCCAGGACAGATCTCGACTATTTGAGAGTACATTGCTTCCATCCAAGAGTTAGTAATTAGTCCCAAATCAATATCTGTGGTAACGAATGAAAATGATGCTACTCTCATACAATAATCTTGGCTTGTACCACCTACGAATTTGTGCGAACTGCTAAATGCTAATGCTAATGAAAATTTTCCCACGGGGGACCAACGGAAAAGTCGAAAACCTAATTTTTGTGTTTGATACCAAATGACTTAGAAATGCATGAAACGTCAAGATCTGATGTTACTTCAAAAAACCCGGTTCGAAAAAAAATCGGTTTTTTATCTTAGAACATTTTTGGGACTTAAAATTTTGTTCAGGCTAATAAATTTTTTTTCATCGAATTTTTACACCGGACGATACGCAAACGTTCTCGTAACCAAAAATACCCTCCTATGCAAAAATTTAGCTCAATCGGACCTGATTTAGGAGCATTGGCGTAACTAATGAAAAAGTCTAGGAGGGGCTAACTTTTTTTAAACTTTTCCTTTTTAACACTCATAACACAGAAAGTGTACCATTTTCGCTCGATTCAACTGATGTGTATTGTTGGTCTACCAGATATCAATGGAAGACTTAAATATTTCAAATGATGTTCATCAACGCTCAGCCCTGTTACAAAAATCTAGAAATTTCGTAGGATTCCCAAAATCCTTGGTAGGTTCGCTTGCCTTAAATAGAATGTGAAGCACGATCCTGATTTTTCAAGGATTTTTTTATTTGATTCGAACCTAGAATACCTTATAAATTAAATATTGGATAAATTAGTTGGTTAATCTTTTTGCGCCAGCTTTCAATTTAGTGGCCTGACAATTCCTACGAGCTTTCAAACGGCGATCTGACCACAACAAACTAACCTCTCTTTTCTGTTAGAAACTTCTAGGATGATTTAAAAAAATCAGTTTTCCATCCTTATACTTGGTCGTTAATTTTCAATTTAGTTAAAAAAAATTGCAACAAATTAACTTATAGAAGCATTTGTTTACACATAGGAACATTTAACACATCTTTTCTCTCAGTAGGTCTGTTCCACGCCTACTGAGACATTTTCACTGGTTTCATTGCTGCAGCGACAATAGAGAAGTAAATAGTATGGGGAGTTTTTAAAATCTTTCCGAAAGAATACAAAGTTCTTTCTTATTAAACTTTTAGTTACCTCTACTTGAAATCTAAAAGTTTTACCGAACCTTTCTTAAGAAGCCTACAGTGATAATTAAAATGCGCTGCAGCTTTTAGGATTGGTATTAGTTAGGAAGGTTAAGATCATACGCTCGATTTAGATAACAATTACTCACAAAACCTGGAAAAACTTGAAAATCTATAACATATTTTTTTATTTACTTGATGATGAGGTATTTCCTTTGGTATTTCATAAGTTATAACGTGTTTTTAGGGGTCCAGATTTTGTCGTGACATAAGCCTTATAACAATTGCTCGAAGTTCAAAAACTTGAGCGAATAGATTCAACTTGCTGTAGTGTTTTGAAGAGAGGGATTGGATAATGAAGACAATCCTTTCTCTGCATTTACCGCCATATATAATCAGTGGACTAGATATGTGCAATACTTATACAAAGTAACAAATTTTCTAGGGGGGGCTAGCCAGATCCTAGGTGGGGCTATAGCCCCCCCTAGCCCCCCTGTAGTTACGCCAATGTTTAGGAGTGCCTAAAATTCATCAAAGTTTTGAAATTTTTATCCATGAAAATTTCCCCAAGGGAAATGGTTTTTGATGCCAAATGACTAAAAAATTCATGAAACGTCGAGATCTGATGTTACTTCAAAAATTTTTTTTTTTTGAAAAAGGATCGGTTTTTTCTCTTACAACATTTTTGGGACTTTTTTTTTCAAACTAGGAAATTTTTTTTCATCGAATTTTAACACCGAATGATACGCAACCGTTTTCGTAGTCAAAAATATTCCCCTTTGCAAAATTTGAGCTAAATCGGACACGATTTAGGGGTGCTCAAAAAAAATTTAAAAAAAATTGAAGAGAGGATTTTTTTCCATGCCAAAGGACTCCAACTTGTTCTTCGGTTTACACTTCTTGCATTTTCATGAGTAAAAATTTCAAAACTTTGATGAATGTTTTGGCACCCCTAAATCATGTCCGATTGAGCTAAAATTTTGCATAGGGGGATATTTTTGGCTACGAAAACGTTTGCGTATCGTCCGGTATAAAAAATCGATGAAAAAATTTTCCCAAAGGTCCCAAAAATGTCCGACCGATTTACCAAAAAAAGATTTAAAAAAAAATGTTTTGAGTAACATCAGATCTCGACGTTTCAGGCATTTTTAAGTCATTTGACATCAAAAACAAAAATTCGATTTTCGACTTTAGGAAAAATTTCATGGGTAAAAATTTCAAAACTTTGATGAATTTTAGGCACCACTAAATCAAATTTAGCATGGGGTCATATTTTGGGGTAATAAAACTTGTGAGCAATGTCGTTTTCTGAAATTCAAAAATGTCATTTTCATTGGCACCCTAATCCTTATGGTGTTTTTCAGCAGCGCAGTCGAAATTTTTTGATCAAATGAAGATTGGTATTGGTTGAGATTGGCTTCAAAATTCCACGGAATTCCGTTAAATTTCGTTAAAAACAAATTTTTTGAGGCGAAATTTTTGGAATTTAACGAAACGAAATAACTAAAAAAAATCTGATTCCGCCGTGCTCAAATTCCGTGAAATTCCGCGAAATTTCGTTTCGAATAACCAGAAACGATTTTTTTCGAAATCTCGGGTACTTATTCAAAAGGACGTATATGATTTTGTAAACAAAGATTTAAACGTTGATTTCTCCTATCTGATGCAACTCCCACGCAAACCATCACCACAGACAGGTAGGGGGAGGCTTCGCCTACCTATTCGTGGTGTTGGTTTGCGTGGAAGTGCCATCGGATTAGACAAATCAACGTATGAATCTTTGTTTACAAAATCACATACATCCTTTTGAATAAGTACCCGAGAAATACCGCAAATTCTTAGTTATATACAATATGGGTCTCCGAGACTTCTATAAAAAGTTCATTTTCGGAGTAATATGATAGCCTTTCGGTACAAAAAGCTACTAAAATAAGGTTCATACTTTTTCTAAAGTGTAGTTTTCGTATGGTAAACGAAAACTCATCAAATTTGTAAATTGATGTTTATATGTATGCACATTAGAGTGGGGCGCAGTTGTATGGAAAAACGCTAACTTCGTCCGATCAAGTGAGATCAAGGTTTTTCTGAATCGTTTTGGGACCCCAATCAACTGTGCAAAATATGAGCTCGATTGATTGCAACCTCGCATGCCGCATCGCGTTTTAAATTTACATGGAGATTAGTATGAGAAAAAGTACTTTTTAACATTTTTGCTCTTAGCGGCTTCAATTTATCATCAATCACGTGACTCTGGAAGATGCCGAAAGACTTTGCCGAAGAAGGTACGTAGCTGGAAGGCCTACAAAAAATGTTATTACGTTTCGAAAATTGATTGTTCAAACCATATGCAAGAAATCAATGTTTCTGCCAGCACTACCGGTCAACCTATGGTTATAGAAGGGCAAAACTCATCTTCCTTCTAGTCGGATTTTTTTCTTTGTGAAAGAATTCCGGATAGCTTCCATTAGCTCAATAGCCCTATAAGATCAATTATTTTGAAATAACACTCAGTTAAATTATTGGTCTACATAGTACGGCAGTGCTGGCAGAATAAACGAGTTTTTGCATATGGTTTGAACACTCAATGTTCGAAGCGTTATAACTTTTTTCGTGGACGTTCCAGAAAGGTGCCTTCTTCAGCAAAGTTTTTCGGCATCCTTTGGGTTATACTTTAACGCAATGTGCCACTTGGTTTACGATGAACTGAAACCTCTAGTAGTAGAAATGCAAAAATACACGTTCTCCCATACTAATTTCCATACAAACTTCAAACGCGATGCGGAAAGCGAGGAAGCAACCAATCGGTCCCAAATTCTGAACAGTTGTTCAGGACCCATAATGGCTTCGAAAAACCATTGATTTAAAAAAAAATACCATGACGCCCCACTCTAATGTATACTGATGGAGACGCATGGTAGTCCATTAGAACGAAATCAACAGTCGCGATTCGCTGGTTTGGCCACAACCTCAACCTAACTAACGAATTCGGTTTTTAGTCAACTGACAGCTGTTTTAATACGTGCATTTCGACTTCATCATCACAAATGATGTCCAGTGACATCAAATCCCATTTTCAGTGTTTACATTGCATTTTAACGTATGATTGCTTTTTTAGTTGAGTCATGGCCCAACTAAAAAGTGAAAAGTATTAAAATCCTTGATCTGACTTTCCACAATAAAAGACATAATAAAAATTTCCATTGTCCTTTTGCTGCTTTTCCACTGAAACTCCTAACTATGCTATAAAATTAGGAAACTACCCAAATTTATGTCACGCCTTATGATTTGAGATAATTTTTAATAATTAAGATAATATTGCCATCAATCCTAAAAGGAATTATCATTACTTCAGCTTCTCACTTTTCGGATCAGTTGTTTATCATCGATCATGCAATGAGTAAAGTCAACCTAATCGAGTCAACAATCGAACAAATTTTTAGGATTTGTTCGTTGTTTGTATGTGAACCTTTCACCGTGCGTCGCCATGTTGCTATCCAACTAGCGGCTCATGTAAAATCAAATTAGTCCTATGGAAATGCCAAATTACACTGAATCCAATCATCTAGAGAATCGACATGTAAATGAAACTTTTCTAGCAAGATTCGTAATTCGCTTTGATGAAGCGTGAAATTTTCTCCCCGGCATATTTGTATCTCACAACTCTCATAGAGGTGCCGGTCCCCACTTTCGAAGTACCTACTTAGAAACTTCAGCCACCAATCACAGCCACAATGGTCGGATTCGTCAAATTTCACGACATAAATCGATAACTCGAAAACTATCAGTGCTAGAGCTTTGACGTCTTCAGAAGAAATGATCTACAAGAAAAGATATATTTTTGGTGTAAGTTGCCATTAGGGTGGCACTTTTGTGAATTTTTTCAGAAAATCAATTTGTTTAACCTTTCGAGTTAGGAGATCATATTATTCTACAAAGTTATAGAGAATTTAATTCTAAGCATTTTTGCTAAATAAAGCTTCCACTTCCACCAATTCAAAATATTTTCAAAAACTGTCTAAGCATCGCTTCACGGTCTTTGGAAATCACATCTTTTGGTAACATAAGATGGTTGATAGCTTCATTTTCAAGCTTCATATTATAAGCGTTTTTTCATGATATTTTTCATAAGCGTTTTCGTGATATTTTTCTGAGCATTCTACTGCAGCTAGTAACAAATATTAGTAAAAATTTCAATCGTACTCTGAAAGTATACATGCAGGCCCATCAAATCCATGGTATTTTATTTGTCCATCTTTGTCCACTTTTGTTTGAAAATCAAATTAATTTTTGTATGAAAAGTCAGCTATTCCATGGAAAACAAATATACCATATCTCTGTTTTTCGCAATATTTAGTAGAATCATTTTTTTTCGAAAATAAATAAACTTACTTTTTTTGTTTTGTCCGATACACTAATCTCAATCCAGGGTGGTCGAAAAAATTTATATTTTTGAAAAAATATTTTTTTAAAACATAATTTTTGAATTACTGGACCGATTATCAATGCTCATGGAATCACCTGTATCATTGGAGACCCTCACTTAGAAACTTGAATTTTATGGTTTGGTTTTTCGCCACGAAAGTAGCGTTTTTCGCCTCTTAAGCATTTATTTTATGAGAACCGTTGAAAATCGGTCCAGTAGTTAAAATGTCAAAATAATTTTTTCGACTACTTTTCCACACGAGTTTATATGATTGATCACAGTGACCATTGCCAAAAGTTGACGTTCTTTTTTTTTACTGATGATTTTTTCCCAAAATTTTTCAATTCAATCAAACTAAAAGAATTGGGAATTATTTTGATTGTGAAGCAACTTGTACTATGGAGTGTTGAAAGTGATACTACAGTGATTCGTTTGATATATTGTCTATGCGAGTCATCGCTGGACCGTCGCGTCGCTCAACCAGCGAGCGCTTTCCAGTTTGGTGCTGCAGCGACGCATTGAAATTGCCTGCGTCGCTAGATCAGCGACCAGCGACGTAGCTGAGACAAGTTCATACATGTTCTTGATTTGATCTACATCGACTACATTAAGCACGGCGTTATGACCGAAGTTATTTTACGGATGAAGCTGTTGCGAGGAGAATGTGCAAAGGTTTCGGAAGAAGACGTTAAAGGAAATAGCATTCACGAGAATGAAGTCTTATGAGATGCAGGATCACGGTAAGCTCTTTCCAATTTGTTTACTAGTAAATGTATCTTGTATCTATATACATAAAAATGAATTTCTGTCTGTCTGTGCCTTATAGACTCGGAAACTACTGAACCGATCGACGTGAAAATTTGTATGTGGAGGTTTTTGGGGCCGGGGAAGGTTCTTAAGATGGTTCGAGACCCCTCCCCGCTTTGGAAAGGGGGGCTCCCATACAAATGAAACACCAATTTCTTCATAACTCGAGATCTAATCAGAAAATAAATCAATTTTAGGCGAAACGAAGTTCGTCGGGTCTGCTAGTAATGAATAAAACTAAATGCGCGCTGAATTCAAAATATATTACATATATTTTGAATCCGGAAGTTTGATTATGTTACCTTTATCCATTTGATAAACGGTAGCATAACCAGGCGGGGCTTACTGTTAGTGATAGTGACCTCGGAGTGGACATGAAATACCAGGCACTCTGAAATGGGTCACTGGAGCTGCAGTAGAGCTAGCACTTTCTAACTCCCGGATTAAATCTGACTGTTTTAACAGACAGCTTTCTTCCATAACATCACTGCCAGACAGTGGGGGTTAGTTTGTACACACACACACTTTTCCACACGAGTTTATATTTTAGATAAAGAACGATTCTTTGTGGGCTTTGTGGCCGTGCGGTTAGCGACGTCAATCGTCTAGACGCATGTGATATGTTCGATCGATGTGATAGGTTCGATCCCCGCCCCGGTAAGAAAGGAACTATTCGTGATCGAAAAATTCTTCACCGGTCCACTGAGTATTATGTGTCCTGTCCGTTATCTAGGTGTCAGTCTAAATGACCTCTAGTCGAAGACTGTGTTTTTGTCTTTTATTTTACCAAATATTGGGAAAATCCTAAAGATGGTATAAGTGTTCACATGAAATTCCTTATTTTTCGTACAAAGCTAATATTATCATCAAACAAAAGTGGACAAAGATGGACAAATGAAATAACATGGATTCGATGGGCCTAAATGTATACTTCCAGAATACGATTGAAATTTTTGCTAATATTTTCTACTAGCTGCAGTAGAATGCTCAGAACAATATCACTTTTTCATGAAAAAACGCTAATAATATGCTTGAAAATGAAGCTATCAACCATCTTATTCAACAAAAAGATGCGCTTTCCAAAGACCGTGAAGCGATGCTTAGACAGTTTTTAAAAATATTTTGAATTGGTGAAAGTGGAAGCTAAAAACTATTTTTTTCGGAGGCACCCTATCTAAATTTAGTAATTTTGTCATAAAACATTACCTATATGAGATAAAATAAATGTTTATTAAGAAAAATACTTAGAATCTCTATAACTTTGTAGACTAATATGATCTCCTAACTCAAAAAAAAGCACAAAAGGACCACCCTAATAGCAATTTACACCAAAAATATGTCTTTTCTTGTAGATCATTTCTTCTGAAGACGTCAACACTCTAGCACTGATAGTTTTCGAGTTATCGATTTATGTCGTGAAATTGGACGAATCCGACCATTGTGGCACAGGTGAGTCCGTGTATTTATGGTCACATGCTTGCAGATAAATTAGAAGAAGCATCGTGTCAAGAAATCGAATAGACGTCGAATAGAGTTCGCCACAAGATCCCCAATATTTGGGGAGGTTCAACGAGTACCTAGCGTTTTTGAAAGAAAAGTGCTGCGTACCATCTACAAATGGGGCGCAGTTGGAAAAAGGTACATGGTCGAGGAAAATTGCATCAGCTGTTGGTGGGAGAACCATGCATCATTCACACCGCAAAAATCGGATTGTAGGCCGCGTACGTAGCCTCCGGTGAAAATGATTCTTTATTGCACGACGGGAACAAGAAGGGGAGCAACGACAACGTGAATCAATCAAATGTAAGACGATTTGCGGTCCCTTCGTAGACTGCCTTGTTGATAACGTGCAGTCACAAACCATATGGAATTTACGTATGGCACAGACCACTCTGGCCTAGTTTGAAAATACATAAATAAATAACTTGATAGCAAGGTCGTCAGTCACGTTTGCTTGGTAGCGTGGGTTGACCACCACCGAAGCGCAGTGAAGCAGAGAAAATGACGAGAGCTTGACAGTTATCTGACATCGATCTGCACCACTGTTCGATTTTTGCGTCTCATACCAACCAAGCAAGAATACATTACTCCGCGCATTTCGGAAGCCTCAGATTGATTACTAATCCCTCCCTCATCAATGATTTGTTTGACATATCGGATCAATAAACTGTTGCGCCTCGATGCGGTTGATTTGTGCCCGATTACATTCGAAAGACATCGAAATTTAGCTAGCGGATGATTAAATGCATCGCAATCGGAACGTTCAAAACCCGTCATCATCTTCTTGATTCAAACTCCGCATCCGAAAAATTTCGCAAGCGCCGCAATCCAAAACGCGCGCGAGAGAGAGAAAAGCAAAACTCAAAACAAAATAAGAGCTTGATCAACGCGCGAGGGGACCCCACACATACGAATCCAACACGGGGGGCCCAATTAAGCATGTTCACGGCATTCATTCCGCTCGTAATATTATAATGTTCGCCCTAATATGATGCCGCACTGCGCGCGCCTCGACCCCACTCACCAGACTCAGTCACAGCTGAGTCGTCGTAGTCGTCCCCAAGCTGCTCTTTTGTTTCATTTGGTTTCAACGGGGCTTCATCGCGCGCAGCTCCCATGCCCCCACCGAACAACCGAATGCCCAGCAAATGTGAAGCGAATGAATGTGTTGCATACCTTCCTTCCAAGATATTTGGGTATAGGTTTGTTAGACGCAAAGTTGCCACATTTGAAAATAAATCAACAGTTTGTAGACTTCTCAAAATACTTATAGTCGGACAATGTATGACATTGATTTTCGAAGCGAATTGAAGAAAATGTAATTCATATGTTCTGAAGACCACCTACAAAAAATTAAATGTAAAGGAAACGAAACTTTCAGCTAAGCTTTCAACTAAGAACGACTAAAATTCCGATATCGGTTATGTAGATATTTGACTTTGCTTCATAAAGAAACATGGAAATACTAATCGGCATCCCTGGTTGGATGTAACCCACTCGGACGCAGCTTGAGTAGAGCGAGCTCCTCGACAACGAACGCCATTCATGTGATTTATGTTTCACTCGTTCCTCGTCGTTGGCAGTCATTTATCGCGGTATTCCCATATGTAGATATGTGAGCTTCTTTTTTCCCGCTTGAACCTGCTTCTGCACTGTAATAATTATCTTGCGCACTGCGTAAGAATGTGGATCCTTTGCAGAAATGTACAATGTTCTGCCGTACTTGGGAACGGCTGCTCATATGTGACGGGAACCAAGGTCTGCGAGCCGAAATCATATGCTCCGTTGTGTGTGGTATACGCCTCGAGGGGGGTTCCCCAAGTGGGCTGGGGCGAGGACGGGTGCAAATTTTGAACGTTTTTCATCGGAAACTATACGGTCGGGCGGGTATCAACGAAGAACACGAAAACATCGAATGGATGGATGGAATGGTAGGTAGCAAGAATTGATAATAACTCAATCAACGACGACGACGGCGGCCGCTGCAGCAGCCACAGCCGTCCCGAATGGAACCGGTGGTCAATCGGTGATGGTTGGCTTAGCACTATGAAGATTTTGGTAACGTGTTTCGAAGCATAATTAAAATGCGATTTGACTTGATTTTTTGGAGGTTTCATGGATAAAAAATAAGCTTTGGCTCTGTTTCTGTTGTAAATCATTTACAGAACAAGCATTAACATAGCAACAATCCAATGCAGTAAACTAACTATCATTTATCTCAATTCATAAAATTTTCACGTTAAATTTCGACAAGAAATAATTAAAATATTTTCCTATTCATGAGTGATTTGCGAGTCGTGTTGGATGTACGGACGTTTACCCCCAACGAAGTGCCGAAAACCCGAAATCTGGTGGTAAAATTTGATACTTCAAATCACTGAAACCTTTCCCAACAAGTTAATGCTTTGAATTATGCGAATATACGAAGACATGCACCTTATCTCTGATACCATCCAGTTGGTATCCATCGCCGAAGTTCTTCTGTTGTATTACACAGTGACCGAACAACAAATATTTGATTAATTATACATTACAAATTGTTTCGTTCGAAGATGTTCTGAGATACAGTCTGATATAATCGGTATAGCCCTCAAAAGATAGCCAAAAACCACGGTATTACCAAGCCGGGTAATAAGTATGGGTTTAAATCCCAGTTAGCAAAAACCTAGAAGAACCTGTAACCACTGACATAACCATATCACAAAAGCCGATCATTATTTATATATTCAGATCTAGAAGGATAACTTAAACTAAGATATTTATATTCTTGCCACGTTCAAGCAACATTTCAACTTTTGCCAGGCCTCCAATCGGCGACCCGTCACTCTGCACTGTCGCCGTTTGAACTCCACATCTTGGAAGCAAAGAGACACGGAGATATTTACAACTCAATTAATTTACACCTTCACAGCAGCTCCATGCGCTCTCGCCCCCGGACTCATCTCCCGCACCGATCCGGTTTCTACGGAACGACACATCGCGGAACGTTAGGAAAAGGCAAGAAAAACCAAACGAAATCGTATCCGAACGATCCCAGTTTATGGCGGAGCGGGACCGTCGAATAATGATGCCACCCACGCTGCTGCACCGGACGAAAATCGTCGCGCAAATCTTTTGCCCTCGGGCCAGCAAAGCGGACGATTTATTACCTGGCGCAGTGTGCAGTGTGTGTGTGTGTGCATAGGAGAAATTGCATCTCGCGCACTTTCCGTCCGATGGTGTGCCGTTCATTTGGCAGGGTGTAAATTGGGTGGAGATCGAGATAAGTTATGGAAACACCACCGCGCTGCGGCGTCTACACAGCCGATTGGACATGCGCACTCGCTGTCTTATTGTATCATTTGTCAATCCGTGGTCTGGTCTTGCGCTGTACTTGGGCTGTTGGGTGCACCCTCTGGGGAATGTTGATTTTGATACGATTTCAAATTGGGTCATTTATCAAATAAGGGAAGAGAGGTTGGAGTGCAGTGCCTGTGTGATAATAACGCAGTACCTAGGCTATGAATCGTGGGAAGGTTGTTAACTTGGACTAGTAATGGATTACATCATATTGTAAAACGTGAAATTGAATTCTCAATGTAGAAAGCATATTGGAACCGTGATATATGATAATATTATTACATATCTGTTTCGTAATAAATTCGTAATTAAAGATCACATATCCTTTCAAATTCAGTCGGCGTGAGTGTGGTAGCAATCCAGGAAAAACGGTGGCCCAGAACTGGAGAACGTAAATTCTGGGAGGTGGATCCCATAGCGGTGGTGACAGAGCAGAATGTGGAGATGGCTTAATGGTAATTGGGAAGCAGATGGAGCGTGTTACCCGGTGGAAGCCGATAAACGACAACATTTGCGCGCTTAGAATGAAGAGTAAATTCTTCAACGTGATTCTTCAATTCTTCTGATTACGTGAAGGATGCGTTCTATGAGAGCCCTTAAAAAGCCTACGGAGGGTCCCCAATACACGATGTAATGATTGTCATCGGGGACGCAAACGCACAGATCGGTCTATCATTGGTACAGAAAGCCTTCATTTCCGCTACCAACGATAATAATCTGCGATTTGTGACCTTTGCTGCTGGGGGGCAATGGCAATCAGCAGTACCTATTTCTCTCATTCACTCACTTACTCATGTATCCTGAGTACCTATTTCGCCCGTAAGAATATCCGCAATCACACCTGGCAATATCCGAGTGGCGACACATGCCCACAGATAGACCATGTGGTGATCGCCCGACGGAATTTTTCATAATGTTGTAGATGTAACGTCCTTCAGAGGGCCGAACTTTAACTCAAATTACTACCTTGCTGTTGCAAAAAATCGACTATCCAGCGTCATGAATTCACTCAAAAACAAAAAAAAGACAGTTCAATCAAAGGTAATTGCCTATTTCCGGAGATTAAACCACCCGACTTGGACGTTAATTTACAATGTTATGAAAACTCATATGTGAATATGCAATCCATTTATCAAGCCAATACTGTGTACATATGTGGAAGTATTGGCTTGATAAATGGATTGCGAGTGATTTGACTATGCGTCCAATTTGGGAATCTCGAGCTCGTTCAGTAGCCGCTAGGTTGCGAAAGCCGACGGAGGTCCTTCGTAGCTTAGTTGGTTAAAGCACCAGTCTAGCGTACTGTAGGGTCATGGGTTCGAGTCCCATCGAAGGGAAAGTGGTTACCTCCAATACATTTTCCAAATCAATATCTTCCACATAACGTACATATTCACATATGAGTTTTCATAACAAAAAAAAAGACGTTTCGATATCCAAGGTTTGTTAGTTGAAGTGGTTACTGAACAGTACCACCAGAAACTAAACGAGCGGATAGGATATGCCAACGGAATTAGCGACGTTAACAGATTATGAGAGAATATCCACGAGGCAATGACTACAACATCGCAGGAAGTATTAGGCACTGCACAGCAACGGCAACGAAATGGTTGGTGAGGAGTGCCATTGGGTGACGCGAAAAATGCAGCTAGGAGTCGAATGGTAGTGGCTCGGTTCCCATTGCAATAGAGAACGATACAATGTTGCAAGGGCAGAAGAGGCTGGTTTTATAACCTAATAAGCCCGATCTATAAGAAAGGGCACAGACTAGAGTGTGCCAATTGTAGAGATGGAGACAATTTCACGAATAAGCCCAAAATGGGCATTTCAAAGCGAGTGTTCGGAATATGAGTCATGTTCGGAATTTGATTCAAAACGGTACATGTTGCAGACAAAGTGTCAATTGTATTAGGTTCTGCAGCGTCTGCACGTAACCTCAATCTGGTGATAGTTTGGTGGTAGTTCTTGTTCATGGGCTCAGGGACAGCCAATCAATCACGACCTCGAACCTGGTCGGCGTCATTCAACAAGGACCCAATTCATTTGTGACGTTTTGTTGCAGCAGTTCTTAAATATATATTTAACAAATGCGATGCGAAATTTAATTTCTTTTTAGTACCATGTTGTTCAATTATTTACCCCCAAACTAATAGAAAATCATTAGGAGGTATTTTTTATTGGCATTGATACTGACCTCAATAAAATTTTATTTGAAAAATAATACAGCAAAGTATGTCTTGGGCCCTCCTTAGCCGTGCGGTAAGACGCGCGACAACATAGCAAGACCATGCTGAGGGTGGCTGGGTTCGATTCCCGGCGCCGGTCTAGACCATTTTTTTGTTTGTACATTGTCTCGAGTTCCCTGGGCATAAAAGTTTCATCGTGTTAGCCTCATGATATACGAATGCAAAAATGGTAACTTGGCTTAGAAACCTCGCAGTTAATGAACACTAAGCGGTCATGTTGTCGATTCAGGTAGCATGTCTGCTTCCGATTTTGATTTTCTAACTAAACAATTGCATCACATGATTGATGCAATGTTCAAAGCAAATACCATACCTGAAGCTGTTCAGGTTGGTATAAAGAGCACACAAAAAATCTCGCTTGATTTTTGAAAACGTCGTATGTCCAAATGAGAGGCTCTCTTCATTACGCTCTCTTTCACTAATAGCTAAGCTAGTTTTGCATTTATTGCAATGTTTTCACCCCAACACACTAGACAAAACAATTCTCTTCAGATCTCTGTTAAAAAATCCGATGTAAATGTTAGTATGGCTTCGTAATAATCGAAAGAGAAAGTAAACAAAGAGAGCCTTCTCTTTCGGTCAAAAATCACGCGAGAAATGTTATCGGACTCCGTTTCGATGGATCCAAATAATTGCGTATAAGTTCTAAATTGGAATGCCCGCACTCTAAAGGGCAAGGAAAATGAATTATTCAACTTCCTTACAGCTCATAATGTGCATATTGCCATTATAACTGAAACATATTTAAAACCAGGACTCTCCATTAAAAGAGATTCAAATTATTTTATCTACAGAAATGATCGTCTTGACAGCGCCTGTGGTGGAGTCGCCAACAAATCTAAATTCTTCGTAATTGGTGACTTCAATGCCAAACACCGTTCATGGAATGATGCTCAAAGCAATTAAATATCTATTCAATATCCCAATGGCCCAACTTGTTTTTCATCCACTCGAAATCCTTCGACAATTGATTTGGTTTTAACTGATTCAAGTCAGCTGTGTGGACAATTGCTGACTAATGCTGACTTTGACTCTGATCACCTTCCTGTGACATTTGAAATCTCACAAGAAGCCATTTATAATCCAATCAGCTCTACTTTTAAGTATCATAGAGCTGATTGGGATTTATGTAAAACATATATCGATAGGAATTTTGATGTTAATATTCCTTTGGATACCAAAAGTAATATTGGCAATGCGCTCGTAACTTTGACAAATTTAATTGTCGAAGCCAGAGGCATTGCAATCCCAAAATGTGAAATAAAATTCAACTCCATTATTATTGACGACGATCTTCAGCTACTGATCCTTCTTAAAAATGTGAGGCGAAAGCAATACCAAAAAACTCGCGATCCCGCGTTGAAATTTATTTGGCAATATTTGCAAAATGAAATTAAAAAACGTTTCGCTATTCTGAGAAATACCATCTTTGAGAATAATGTCTCGAAGTTGGATCCCAGTTCGAAACCCTTTTGGAAATTAACAAAAATTCTTAAAAACCTCAAAAGCCAATTCCAGCGCTTAAAGAGGGAAATAAAATTTTATTAACAAATGGCGAAAAGGCTCAAAAACTTGCTCAGCAGTTCGAGAGTGCCCATAATTTTAGTCTAGGTCTCACTAGTCCAAGGATAAGGTTACACGGAGCTTCGAAGACATTCTCAATCAATATAATGTTTTTGACCCTTCGTTGGGAACTAATTTGGATGAAGTGAGATCTATTACTAGAAAATTTAAAAATATGAAAGCCCCGGGTATTGATGGTATTTCCTACATACTTATCAAAAAACTTTCTGAGAGCTCTTCATTTTTGGTCAATTTCTTTAACAAATGTTTTCAATTGGCATACTTCCCAGATGAGCTTGAGCTTGAGCTTGAGCTTGATTGACTGCTCGTAGTTGCTACTCCATTATTATGACCAGATCAGCTGTTCTTGCACAGTGAACCAACAGATGTTTGCTTGGGACTAGCACACATCTTCAATGTACAAGTACTGGTGATCTCATTTGTTAGGTCATACTGGCGCCTGCCACGTCAAAATGCAAGTCAATGTAGGGAAGGGAGAGGAAATGATGATGCAATCACGCCCACTGCAAGCCGAATATACCTCTGCACTTGCCACGAGTTCATGCGGAATTTTTTGGAATTTCTGGGTTAGGTTGGAGAGGCAGAGGTCCGTCTTGGTTAACGAGCTGCCAATGTGATAGTTAGGAGAAGGTAACTGATGGAATTTCTAATTGGATGTAGGAAACGAGCTCTATAGTTCATTTCCAATTCTAGCAGATTACTGATAGAATACACAAGTTGAAGGTATAGGAATAGTAATGGAAACGGTATGGAAGTCCATATTTCCAGTTCTAGCGATTGCTGGAACATGAGAAATAAAGAGAAAGGTACAAAGTAGGAGAATGGAACGGACCTGGGATTGAACCCACGACCTCCTGCGTATGAGGCAGAAGCAGTAGCCATATGACTACCAAGCCCGCTTACAATTGGCATACTTCCCAGATAAATGGAAAAACGCCAAAGTTGTTCCAGTTTTGAAGCCGGACAAAAATCCAGCTGAGGCTTCTAGTTATCGCCCAATCAGTTTGCTTTCTTCAATAAGCAAACTGTTTGAAAAGATTATTTTAAATAGAATGATGATTCATATTAATGACAATTCTATTTTTGCTGATGAGCAATTTGGTTTTCGCCATGGGCATTCAACCACTCATCAGTTATTAAGAGTTACGAACTTAATTCGGCCCAACAAATCTGAAGGATATTCGACTGGAGTTGCTCTTCTTGATATAGAGAAAGCATTTGACAGTGTTTGGCGTGAAGGTTTGATTGTAAAATTGATGAATTTTAATTTTCCTCTGTACATTATTAAACTGATCCAAAATTTTTTAGGGAAGATCCATTAATTACGTAACGCAAAAATTGGACTTTTTTGACCCCCCCTCCCCCCCTATGTCACGCTTTTTATATGGAGCTTCTGAAAATTTTGTATAGATCGTCACACTTCACTCAGCCCCCCTCCCCCCTCTAAGCGTTACGTAATTTGTGGACGTTCCCTTATCAGATCGCTCACTGCAGGTAAATTATCAGAATTCTAAATCTGATAGATTACCTGTAAGAGCCGGTGTTCCCCAAGGCAGCATACTGGGACCCATATTGTATAACATTTTTACTTCTGACTTACCTGATTTACCACCAGGGTGTCAACAATCTTTGTTTGCAGATGACACGGGCCTGTCAGCCAAAGGGCGAAGCCTTCGTGTCATTTGTAGTAGATTGCAAAAAAGTTTGGATATTTTCTCCACTTACTTGCAAAAATGGGAAATTTTCCCGAATGCTTCCAAAACTCAGCTTATAATTTTTCCACCAGCCGAGAGCTTCTTATTTGAAACCTTCTAGCAGACATATTGTCACTATGAATGGGTTTCAATTAATTGGTCTAGCGAAGCTAAATATTTAGGACTTCTGCTAGATCAAAAATAAACTTTTAAAAATCACATTGAACGCCTTCAAGCCAAATGTAACAAATATATTAAGTGTCTTTATCCACTTATAAACAGAAAATCAAAACTTTGTCTTGAGAACAAACTTTTGATTAACAAACAAATTTTTAGACCTGCCATGTTGTATGCTGTGCCAATATGGATTAGTTGCTGCAATACCAGAAAGAAGGCACTTCAGTGGATTCAAAATAAAATTTTGAAAATTATTCTGAAGTTGCCTCCGTGGTATAGTACCAATGAACTTCATAGAATATCTAATATTGAGACATTGCAACAAATCTTTCTTCTTATTGGCATTACATCCCCACACTGGGACAGAGCCACCCCGCAGCTTAGTGTTCATAAAGCACTTCCACAGTTATTGACTGCGAGGTTTCTAAGCCAGGTTACCATTTTTGCATTCGTATATCATGAGGCTAGCACGATGATACTTGTATGCCCAGGGAAGTCGAAACAATTTCCAATCCGAAAATTGCCTAGACCGGCACCGGGAATCGAACCCAGCCACCGTCAGCATGGTCTTGCTTTGTAGCCGCGCGTCTTACCGCACGGCTAAGGAGGGCCCCTATTGTAACAAAATAATTTTACAAAAATCGTTGCAATCTTCTATTGCAACGATTAACTCCTTGTACTCTTAGTATAAATTAGGTTAAGTTTAGTTTAAGTTGAAAACATTCTAATTCCTACATGGTTCAATTCAACCAGAGCAAAAATTCTAACTGTCAGAGGCAATTGAAATTTATTAATAATAACTTAAAATGTAACATAGCAAATAAGGATGATAGTGTTAAGAAAACACGGAATACCTAGTCTAAGAAAAGAATGCATGTATTAGATAATTAGCAAATAAAAGTAGCAAATAAAAAAGGAAAAAATTGACTCTAAGCTGCGAAGCGGCTGTGTGGGGATGTAATTCCAATAAGAAGAAGTAGAAGAAGTATGTCTTTGGAAAAGTGTTTGTACGAAAGAGCATGAGTTTTTCTGTCCATTGCTGATTAAAACACCTGCGCGACTCTGCCCCTTCGCATAAATAACTTATGTGGAAAATACTGTAAATTTCGCCAGAATTCATTTTTTTTTCTCACTGGATCACCGACACGAATCTTGTATTTTACCAATATCTATTATTTTGAATTATATCCAATAGTAAAAGAGTTGAAAAAGTACAATTACTGATCATTTCATTTTTTTTTACTTTTTTTTTCAAAAAAAGCAAATAAATCATCACAGTAGGCTCTGGAAATTTGAAATTTTCAGCAACGTTCATCGAAATTAAGTGATAGGTAAGCAACTTCTCGGAAGAAATCAGACTTTAAAAACGCTGTTGGGCCAATTTGGAGTGTGGGACTTTTATGCGATTAACGCAAAAAATGATGAATATTGATCAAAATGTCGGCATTGATGTGTATTGAAACTTCACTGAGAGGTTTATTCCATATTTGTACCAGCGCTGCCCCAGTATGCGCCGTGGAATCATATTGGGCCCATAGATAAGGAACCCCCACGCAAAAAATAACAAAAGACACAAAGACGTAAACGCCGTCCGGGATCCATAGATCGGCCTCCTATGTCGCGTGACATAGGTGGGTAGCGTCATACGGAATTTGGCGGGAGGCTGGAATTTTTGATAGGTTACTGGTTGGTCAGTAGGAATCCAAGAGGACTTTTGGTCAGGAGCTGGTTAGCCGAAGCTAAAGAGGAGCTGCGAGCCAAAACATTCAGGAGCTTGTCGGCAAAGCATCGGGATCGCACCACTTGTACAGCTGCATGTGCTGGAGAGGTCGTACAAACTACGAATGGAAGGCCCTTTTGGAATTGTTTTGCAGGCGAGAAGCTCAGGAAGACAGGCTCAGTGTTAGGAGGAGCAAAGAGATTAGCGAGGCATGCACACTAAGAAGAAATGTTGGAATATGTATCAAGCAGTGTGCGAAACCTCGCTGTAGACGGAAGATGTTTAGAAAACAGGCGCCAGTTGGATATAGGCAAAGGATATATATTCGATTACTAATTATTGGGACGATCAATCAACATGCGGTTTTCGTTGGGTGAAAGCTGTTGAGTATCCCTTTTAGCTATGTAGGTTTTCTTTTAACCTGCGCTTAATGAGGAAACGTCATTAACAGTATAATGAAAAAATAAATTTCCCCATACTAATTTGCATGCAAACTTGAAACGGCTTGTGCTAAATCAGTTTTAATTCAAATGAGCTCAAATTTTCAGAGGACACTCAGAACATGGTAAAGAATCAGATGAGCACTGTGGAGCAAAATCGATTTTTTGAACCACCCTACTAACCATACGTACCGTATTTAACGGGACAGTCCCGTTTTTTTGAGCTTATTGTGCTGTCCCGTCGTAATCTAAAAAATTCCAAATTTGTCCCGTTTTTCCAATGATTCTTCCAAAGACCTCTAAAATATTTTTCAAATAAATCAAACAAATTCAACAGGAGTCTAAAACCAAATAAAATAAAAGTGGACCAAACCCATAAAAAAGTGTTAAATGTTACGTGATTAATGTTGATTTTAAAAGATTGCTATCTATACCGATATGTATTTCGCATGGATCGACTTTTCTTATGTTTTTTTTTAAACAAATAACGACATCAGGTGATAACGGGAGATTTTTAGCTGACTTTTTCTGCCTATTCCGAGACATTAAAATTTGGCCAATTTCATCAGTGGATTGAACGGAATCGGGAATTTAGTAGGCAAGTAGGTAGGTAAATCCTGAAAAACAGGACACGGCTCAAGGACAATAAAATTGAGTGCAGGGCTAGACATTCTAAGTTACAAATTGAGTTCATTTGCTTCACCACATATTTTTTAATCGTTTGATTTTCCTCGAAATATGAGGAATCATACAAAGCCTTTCTGAATATTTCAAAATTATCCATTGAAAAAAAACGACATTTTAAAATAATTTATAAATCAGCTGATCAAAATCGAGTTTAAGGCGAGGTTTCAAAACAAGGAAAAATTTGTTCGGATTTCGGTCCCACAAGGCTAGTTCGAAGATCAGGAGCATGTCTGTAAATTTCGCTTCCATATGTGTTGGCGGGATTTATGGGATTCCGTTGTAAAAAATTAAAATTTTGGCCCGATTTAAAATACAATCCGGTGAAAACCTCCGAGAGTCCGAGCTGTAAACCAGTCTATAAATAGGCCAGGGAATTTGTTTTACTTTTCGTGACGAAATTGCATGACTCCCGTCTTTTTGGAAGCACATGGGAACGATATCAATGGACAAGGATTCCGAGGTGTGAGGCTACTTTTAGAGTCACTCAAATCAATTTCGATCAAAAAGGACAGTGAATCAATTAGATTTGAAGAACAGTGAATCGATTTGAATTGCGCCAACCATATTTAATTAAAACTACGTTTTATAAATGTTCTTTCCTTGTTGAGATGCTTATTATTCTTATCCGCAAATTTCCCCTTACTTATATTCATGAAAAAGCGTTTTAGCACTAGAATTCAATAAGCATACCATTGCTCTTTTCGTGTTTGTCTTTTGGCTCTAATGCCCTGACCGGCTTGAGGCTGGGTACCTTGACTATTTTTTGTAATTTTTTATTGTTTAGAATTGGATATTGGTCAGTAAAAAAATCCTTAATATGTGTTTAAGAGTGGATTGAAAGAAAATTTAAAAATGCCTCAATTATTTTTTCGACATTTTAAAAAATGCGTAATTTTTGTTCCTTCGTGTTTTTGTCCGCGAGTGAAATATTTGTAGTTTAGTATTTTTCCACAACTAACTTAATATAATAGAAGGTTATGGTGGTGAATGATTCACTCTAAAAAATTTCTCTGGCTGACTGACTCTTCCAAACATCACCCACCGGACTAACCACAAATACTGCATAAATATCTTTGCAGTTGTAATCACTAAAGGGTCGAAAAGTGCGGCGATTATTGACAAAACTTGGCGTTTTTCCTCTGAGGGGATTTTAAATTGGAATTTCAAGACATCTGTCTCTGGAACTCAGGTCAGCCCTAGGGTTTTCACTAAGGAATCGAAACCAAGGTTGATTTCAACAGACAGTGGGATCGCCAGATCCTCTGGAGGAACACCTTGCAGTATCTTAGAATTGTTAGAAGCCCATTGTCTGAGCTGAAATCCGCCGTAAGCCATCATTTCGTTGAGTCGTCCGCTCCCGTCTATACATACATCTTCTTCAGCAGCCCGTGCTGCTAATGGGAACCGAGTTTTTTCTACTTGGGCCAGTTGTTTGACCGTACGTGTAGCTATGAAGGGAGCTGGCTTGGTTCCATACGTCACGGTGTTGAGCTCATATATATGCCCCAACTGCCTCAATCGGAGGCATTGGAGTGGCCTATCTGCTTCGCAAATATTGATTTGACGGAACATGTTTTCCACGTCAGACACCAACATGATTTGTCGGGAACGGTTTTGCAAAGTTATGGACCTCAAGTCCTGTTGAATCACTGGCCCAATATCGATCAATTTTAACCGAAATAGTTGGCAGTTTTACTGTTACCTTGGATGAAATCATGTTCTTCATGCTCAAAACATATGAACGAGAGGTGAGGGTTGACCATTTTTATGGTAATAAATCGATAGGAGCGCCCAACAGAGCTCTGGTCCCCACAAGTCCCTATCTCACGCTTCCACGGGTCGTCCGATGACAAAAGACCGCCAGCTAAGGGTTGTGTACTTAGCTGGTAGTGCAGCCTGGGCACTGTTGTCCTTCTGACATCAGCTAGAGTGAGAAGGTACGCCTCGAGCGTCTGTTCACCAGGAAGTGCGGCTCAAACAGCGTCTGCCTGGTACCCAGCGGCTGATTAACGAAATGCTGTATCGGGTTAGCTATACCTAAGGTGGCAGCCCCATCATCGCGATGTAGGTAACGCGACCCCGGTAAGGTAGCTTACTGAAGCCTCTCAAATACCACGCAAAATGGAGATAGAAGAAAAAGAAAACGTTATTTTTGGCAACCGACCCGGCAACTAAATAAGGACTATGATTGGAAACTCGGTACCTGGAATGTCAGGACCCTAAAAGAACCTGGACGAGTGAGCCTTCTGGCTCGCGAACTGCAGAAGGTTGGAGTGAACGTGGCCGCTATTCAAGAAGTCCGATGATCCAGATCCGGAGAACGTGAATTCCGAGCCGTGGACCCCACGGACCACACTGCATTCAAGTATAACATCTATCACAGCGGCGGTGAAAAAGCAGAGCATGGAGTTGGTTTCGTAGTGACGGGCAAGCAGATGAAGCGAGTGATGCGGTGGAAACCCATTAGCGAACGAATCTGTGTGTTGAGGATACAGGGCAAATTCTTCAATTACAGAGCCTAATCAACGTTTACGCACCGACAAACGATAAATCCGACGACGTGAAGTACACGTTTTATGAATGTCTTGATAAAGCCTATGGAGAGTGCCCAAAGCATGACGTGAAAATTGTTATCGGAGACGCTAACGCTCAGGTTGGTAGAGAGGAATTTTTCCGTCCCATAATCGGTAGGGAGAGCCTTCACTCCGCTACCATTGACAACGGCCTACGGCTAGTAAATTTTGCTGCTGCCAGAGGAATGGCCATCAGTATTTTTTTTTTTGATCTTTATGGCCATCAGTAGCACCTACTTTGCACTAAAGAACATCCGAAAGCACACCTGGAGACACCCAAATGGTGAAACTTGCAACCAGACAGACCATGTTCTGGTGGATGGGCGCCATTTCTCGGATCTTATCGATGTGCGAACATTCAGAGGTCCGAACATTGACTATGAGCACTACCTCGTTGTCAGTAAAATTCGATCACGGTTGTCAACTGTATCGGACGAAAGATCACAGCGAACGATGCGTTACAATATCCAGCGATTGTCGGCGGAAGGAGTATCGGCTGAGTACCGCCAGAAGCTCGACGAACGGATAAGTGCAATCAACGTTAGTGACAACATCAACGATCTATGGGAGTCGATCCATGGAGCGGTGAGCACAACAGCACGAGAAGTGGTAGGCACTGCACAGAGGCGACCCAGGACGGATTGGTTCGATGTGGAGTGTCAGAGAGTGACAGACGAGAAGAACGTTGCCAGAAGCCGGATGTTGGTGTCGGGTACCTGATCGAATAGAGATCGGTACAAAGAAGCAAGAGCAGCCGAAAAACGAACCCACCGCAGGAAGAAAAAAGAGTACGAAGAACAAGTTATTAATGAGGCGCAGGAAAAAATGGAGCAGAACGATATGCGGAGGTCTTATGAGTCTGTCAATGGCGTGCGGAGAAAGACAGCGCCATCTCCCGTCATGTGCAACGACCAACAAGGGAATTTGCTGACAAATAAAACGGAAGTGGCTGCCAGGTGGAAGCAATACTTCGTAACTTTGTTGAATGGAGGAAGTGACGGTGCATCGGTGAACAGAATAAATATTAGCGACGATGGACAAGCTGTGGAGTCACCTAAACTAGATGAGGTTGAAAAAGCTTAGTTAAAGAGCTGAAAACAATAAGGCTGCGGAGAAGGACCAGCTCCCGGCTGAACTTCAAAAACACGGCAGTGAGCAGCTTTATGAAGTTCGGCACCATATTATGTCGAAAATATGGGAAGACGAGGAAATGCCTGCTAGCTTGTTGGACGGCCTCATTTGCCCTTTATTTAAGAAAGGGCACAGACTGGAGTGCGCCAATTATCGAGGAATAACCCCCTTAATTCGGCGTATAAAATTATGTCCCGTATTCTGTTCAACAGATTGAGACCGCTTGAAGAGTCCTTCGTCGGTGAATACCAAGCAGGGTTTCGGATCAAATGTTTACCCTGAGACAAATCCTTGATAAATTCCGGGAGTACAACTTGCAGACACATCATCTGTTTATTGTTATCGATTCAGTGAAACGGAATGAATTATGGCAAATTATGCTTGAACATGGTTTTCAGGTGAAACTGATTCGGCTGATTCGTATAACGTTGGACGGATCGAAATCAAGTGTAAGGGTTGCGGATGAAATATCGACGTCATTTGTTACCTTAGATGGATTAAAGCAGGGTGATGTACTCTCGAATCTACTGTTCAATATAGCGCTCGCGGGAGCGATTAGGAGAGCTGGTGTGCAAAGAAGCGGTACCATTATCACAAAATCGCATATGCTCCTGGGATTTGCGGACGATATCGATATTATCGGGATTGATCTCGTGCCGTGGAAGAGGCTTTTGTGGCTTTTAAGAGGGAGACAGCGAGGATTGGACTCACGATCAATACCAGCAAAACGAAGTACATGGTCGCTGGCAATCAACGTGGGTTCATTAGTGGTGGTGGTAACGAAATGGTGCTGGATGGTGAAAAATTTGAAGTGGTAGAAGAATTTGTGTATCTTGGAACATTAGTGACGTGCGATAATAATGTTACCCGCGAGGTAAAAAGGCGTGTTGCAGCTGCAAATAGGGCTTATTACGGACTTCGTAACCAGCTTAAGTCCCGTAGTCTGCAAACGAAAACAAAACTCGCGCTGTGTACTACTGTGATTCTTCCGGTGGCTTTATACGGCCATGAGACATGGACGTCAAAGGAGGCTGATCGAAGAGCTTTCGGAGTGTTTGAGCGTAAGGTGCTGCGAACAATACTCGGCGGTAAACAGGAGAAGGGTATCTGGCGGCGTCGCATGAATCACGAATTGTACCAGGTGTATAAAGGGCTGGATATTATTAAGCTTATACAACACGGCAGACTACGGTGGGCTGGTCACGTTGTTCGTATGCCGGAAGAACGTCAAGCGAAGATAATATTTAGTAGAGAACCCGGAAGAGGCCGCAGGCTTCGTGGAAGGCCGCGTACACGATGGCTTTTTGCAGTTGAAGAGGACCTGAGGGCGCTCAATGTTCAGGGCGACTGGAAGCGATTGGCCCAGGATCGAGTCCAGTGGAGAAGGATACTCCATTCGGCGTAGGTTCATCGAAGAGCTGTAGCCCATTAAGTATCAAGTAAGTAAATCGATAGGTTTCTAGCTAGTTACTAACTATTAAAAGTCGAAAATATATTTTCTAATTCAAAAATTTCTACAGTTGACCGAGACTTTCAAACATCTATTTTTAGGAAAGTTTATTTTATATCTTGGATTAAGTAATCTGCCAACGCAATCTTTAAAATCAAGTTGAGTCCCTCATTAAGCATATTTTATTTAATTACGTTCTCTTTATCTTATCCAGTATGTCACTATTTAGACATCAAACCCATCGCTCCATCAGTAATGCATTGCCATCTTAAGACATTCCAGTCAGGGCATGTAAAACCATCTACATTGCCGTTTTGGAGGTTTACCACAGACAAATATACTGAATAAAAATCAATAGATATGAAATGCTGATTGCATTTATTGCCAATTTTACAACCAAAGACGCGTTTCTCGTATTTCTGAATGATCAACTATTCGCATTAATATTAGCCTCCAGCTATTAGGTCTGCTTGTCTATGGTTTTACTGCCACTTTTATTGACGGACGGAAGATTGATGCACACGCGTGTGCGATCACTCCACATGGGTGTTGCGATTCGCTGTCTGCATGGGTGGTCTGGCGAATTGCTGTTATCCGGCCCGGTGTACCTTTCTTTCCGCCGCCATCGATCCGAAAGGCCGCGGTGACCGGGCTTAGATATTCGCTATATTGCAGAAAGGCAAACACCGCAACCATAAGTGTGTGTGTTTGTGTGTGCAAAACTAGGCCAGACACGACTGGACCCGGTCGTCGGTCGATCGTTGACCCACAAAGGGTCCAGCAAAGAATGGCCAATAATATTTGTCACATTCGAAATTGATTTACGACTCGGAGTGATTTCCTTCAATCGATTCCTCGTGGCCGGACGCACGCAACAAGTGACTGGATGTTTGAACGTGCTAATTGACTGGGCGCGTTGCGGTCGAACGCGCAGAAATGAAGCCATAAACATGACATCTTCGAAGTATGGTTGATTCGCAGCAGGAATTGGCATCAATTTTCGAATTCAGTTGTTGATTGTTCGACCGGAATTGATTGTTGGAGATTGATTTATTTGAAGATTCGTATTTGCATAGCCTCTGACGCGTTTGCCACCTTGATATTGAATTTGTAAATTGGGGTTGCAGTGTAATTATCATGTGAGATTTGATGATGATTAGCTGATGATATTCATAAGATCGTCAATATTTTAGTTATATGACCCTAAAATCTTCACTAAAGGGAAGAATTTAAAATGCATAAAGGTATAAATCTTTTGTATCTACAATACTGTTAGAATTGATGAAAAACCCCACACTCGAGTCAATTTGTCCCACTAAAAAATGATGTTGTCATCTAGCAATACAGTAGGCTGGAAAATGTCTACATCACGGTGCGCCGGTAGACCATTATTATAAAATAAAAAAAAAGTCCACTAAAACCAAGTACAGGGTTCGATTCCTGTGGTAATTCTGCACCTCAGGACCAGTTAAAAAAAAATCCCTAGAGGAATCCCGAGGAACCGAGTTCTCTAAACGGACTAGAAAATGCATGTTTGATATGTAAGCCAAAACCTCTTACGGTGCCTCTACAGAACTCTGAAACATGATAATTCAAGATATGGTACTTTGACGTGGATGGAAGCTACGGCTTTTTCCAGCTTGCTAGCAAGGCCACCAATTGCTCCTTTAAAACCAAGCAACTTACCGTGACGTAATCCGAAAGATCGGGATTCTAGTGAATCCTATGCAATTTGTTGATGGCTCATCAGTACTTGGTTCACCCACAAATTTACTCAATATGGCGCTTCTTGAGCAACTTGAAAATCGTATTAGCAATTCAAAAATTCAATATTTTATCTTCGTCGTTACCGAAAACCAAAAGAATATGCACACAGCTTGTAAAATTCTTTTTTTCTGCGGTGCATTTTTCTTTGATGTTTTTTTTTTTGGTTCGCGAGATGTTATTCGATATGCCGAGCTCACTCTTGAAAATCGTACTATTCTGCGGGATTTTGTGAAAGTGCAATGATAAAGCGTTTTTCCTTACCGTCATCCTTGGAGTCATTACCAGCCCGATGATCCTTTTGCTGGGAAATCTCAGAATTTGAGAAAGCTCCGTCATTTCAATTGTTGCGACATCTGACGATGATCTAACCTTTTATATAATGCTAAACAACTACACTACTTTAAACAAATCTTGAAGCTGTTGGTTTTTTCTTCTACCAATTTCTTCCGTACTCCAAGTTTGACATTTACTTCTGATGCTCGAATACATTTGTGAATACAATAATTAAAAAAATATAACACAAACATAATATAATATAAAATATAACATGGCGCAGAACAAAGATAACCTTCACCCTAACTTCTAACTTTGAAGCTCCCACTCCCCAACCGAGAGGGAAGCAAATGCACTAATGAAGACATCTTCAAATTTGAATGAACACAGTAATCAGCTTAATATCCCCCGAATAGTTTTCAATAAAGACAAACATATATTTATTAAAACATCGTGAAATCGTGCTCCGGGCTCCTCTTTCAATCATTCGAAAGAAAAAAAATACACACAAGAGCCTAAACCTCGCACCCGCAGCTCCAAGGCACAGATCGACGACCCATCGGCGACGACGACGACAACGGTGGTGGTCGCACTGCTTCCCGGTCTACCTCGGAATCGGAAACTATTTTTGGGAGGTCCAAAAGATTAAAACATATAATCTTGACTGACTGACTCACATTTGGTGGCTGCGCTCGTCCGCCCCGGACCCGCCGCGGCACCAGCAGCAGTAGCTTCTTCTTGTGCGAAACTCCGACTCCACACTCCTCCAACCAAAATGCTTTCGTTGGTGGGGAAGGGGGGGGGGGGGGTTGCATACGAGAATAGAAGATTTTGCCGGGCAAAGCAAAACAAATCGCAAGGATCGCTGCTTCACCTGTTTCTTCCGTTTGCTTATATTTTGATTTCTTTCGAATCAGCCACATGATGTCATGGTCATCGGATTTATGTTCACGAATTAGATCGTACTCGATCAAAATATTTGGGCAATCGCCGGAAAGGCTTGACTGCGATTCATATTGAAATTCTCTACTGGATGATATTCTCACTGATAGTCGGATTGATCACACAGATATCCTCAATTTGGAAAATGTATCAATTTCAACTGTATTTCATTTTCTTCTCATCTTACAGTAGATTCGGATTTCTATTTTTGCCTTTCTCGTATACTAAGTATACGGCTATATGATCGCTCCAAAAACAAACTTTTTATAAAAGGCCCGGAGACCCATAGTGTTATATACCGATCGACTCAGCTCAACGAATTGAGGTGGTGCCTGCGTGTATGTGTGTGAGTTGGTGTTGGTGTGTGTGTTGGTGATGTTTGTGCGCACCAACCCAAAAAAAAATGTCACTCATTTTTCAAGAACTTATCCTTAACCTAACTCGCAACAAGTTCCATTCGACGCAGAATACTCTCCTATTGTTTCCTATTGAAAATTGGCCAGATCAGACTGTGGGCTTAAGAGTAATAACCAAAATACTATTTTTATTATGCCCGAGGGCACCATCACCGCTAGGTGGATTAATCAGGGTTTTTTATAGTTTTATTTTGCGGTAACTGAGCACTTTTTCTCATCCGCCTCTGGTGAATTAAGACTTCAACTAATCGGATCGGTTAGCAAGGCCGGATTCGCTGGTCTCACCCAATGAAGGCCAACAACGGCCCAAAAACGTGTCGAGCAAGCTTTTTTTCTCGTTGCATGCCAATTTCCATTAAATGTTAAATATTATGAGTAGGCTCGTGTAATAGCAATCTAAATACGCTGTTCACGAGTAAAGACTGTACTCAATGAGACACACAAAAATGGTCGCAAAAAACATTTTCAGCCGGATTTTCTTCAAAATGTTGTTTTGGGGAATAAACTACAACATTATGTGTAGGCTTCTACTTTGTTGATTTATTGGATTTCTTCTCCATGACTGAATGCCCGTAATTTGCCCTTGACACCTCTGATTAGGTTTCGCGCAATGGTGGGGTCGATTTCTTTTGATACTTTTATCTACTTTTATAACTTATGTGTTTACGAAATTTGACCCTAATAATGGCCCAATATTTTGAACAATTGGTCGAAGTTCCAGCGAGTTCGGTGGGTTGAAGCATTTTGGATACAAAATCAACATTGTTATCTCTTTACCAGTCAAATACAGGCCGCTCGTAGTGACAGCATGTCAAATCCGGACTAAACAGTATCTCACCTCCGAGAGACCGCATGAAGGGCGGCAAGCGATTCTGAAGCCATTCGTCTCGGTAGATTTGCCCATTGATGATACCCGTGGTGATGTACGGCTGGTTCATCTTACCACACCCACATATGGCCTGCCAAACCAAGAACTTTTCGGCAAATTTATTCACCTTCTTTTTCTTTACATTTATCGTCAGTAACGGCTAACCGTGTTGTGGTAACGTAAAACTCCTGCCCCGGCAATTGATTTGTGTACCACGGTTGCATCAGTCACTTTCTGTACAGCTTACTGGCACGAGTTTTGACTACCGTGTTTTGTTTGTCGTTGCGGATTGGTGCCTTCCTGACCTTGTAGTCGTGGAGACCAGTACGCTTCCTTTTTTTTCGGAAAACCAGATGGGAACCTCCACTTTATTCGCCTCATCGCGATTGGATACTTTCCATGCCTTCTCCGAATTAGTTGCTTTTGGTTTTTTGCCGTTGCATGGCCGTTGCATGGGTAGTTTGGATCTCCGTGACACCAAATGATGGATTTCCAGGTGTTTCCTGATCCATCCGTGGAACGCAGTCGGGGTTTCCAGTTGTTTCGATGCAATCTGAATAGCCCCGCACGACGGTACTCAATGTGTCTCATTTTCGGGTTAGGGACAAGAGGTCGAAAGACAAAAATCCGAAAGGTAATCGCCCAGTCAGCCTGCTAGCCTATAGTTGCTGCCGCCATCGCGATTCTCAGCCGTCCAAGGCCTGCCACTGCCGCCCTCAATAGCGTGTCATCTCCAACCTGTCAAGCTACGTTATTGGACCCCTCTCCCTTCATCAAAGGCTAGCGTTTCCATGAGAAGCACCACCACCCGGTCCGTCAATTAGGCCGAATTACTTGCCGGTCCTTTCAGGGACTACCATACGGCTCCAGCTGTACCAATTCACGGCCTTGCCGTGAATTAAGTAATATAAGATCCAAAAACTAACCCACAATTCCGTTGCTAACCAGATCCGAACGCCTCCCCGCTTCCTCAAAACGACACTGGGACTCGAAGACCAAAAGGAGGCCTATCGCGCCCACCCCGTTGGCTGCCGTAGGTTGGACCAGTGGCCTGGGGTTTTAATCGGATTCCCCTTCTGGGTTCCGGACAGAAATCCTCGAGGGCTAAAAGAGCCGTACCAGTAGAGTATAACAATTTCCACCAGCACACGATGGCGGAAAGTCAGGATCCCTTAGTTGGCAGCAGCAGGAGCAACCCAGAAGCAGCTCTCACGTACTGGTTGAAGGTCAGACTGTCCTGTCAATCGATGAGATTACGGTGGGCGAGGCAGGTTAGTTCCGGCTATTTTTGATAGTCTGTCCAATCCGCAAGCGGAGCACCCTGCTATTGCTCTTGTGGGTCTGGAACAGGGTTCAGACTAGACCTGTGCGCCCATTGAAATTTTATCGGCGGCAGCTTAATTGATCATTTTCTGCCAGCGGCGCCGGAGCCACGGCGGCGTGGGTCAGCGTGGGCTTATTTTATGCATAAATAATCTGCAAAAACTTACTTCCAGCAATTCTTCCGCAAGTTCCTCCTGAAATTCCTCCGGCAGTTCCTCCATCAACTCCTCCGGAAGTTCATCTAGCAGTTCCTTCGAAAGTTCCTCCAGAAGCTCCTCTAGAAATTGCTCCAGGAATTCCTCCGGAAGTTCCTCCAGCAATTCCTCTGGAAGTTCCTCCACAGGAATTTCCCGAAAATTCCTCCAAAGGAATTCTTCCGAAGATTCCTCCACAGCAATTCCTCCGGAAGGTGCTCCACAGGAATTCTTCTGGAAATTCCTCTAAAATAATTCTTCTGGAAGTTCCTCCACAGCAATTCCACCGGAAAATCCTCAACAGGAATTTTACCGGAAGTTCCTCTAGGAGTTCCTCCAGGAATTGCTCCGGATGTTTCTTCACAGGAATTCCTTCGGAAATTCCTCAACAAGAATTCCTTCGGAAGCTCGTGCACAGAAATTCCTTCGGAAGTTCCTTCGCAGGAATTTCTCCGCAAGTTCCTCCACAGGAATTCCTCAGGAAGTTCCTCCAGGAATTTCTCCGGAAGTTGCTCCAGCAAATCCTCCTAAAGTTTCACCAGGAATTCTCGCTTAACTTTTCAAAAGGACCTAAGTAACATTTTTTTCATGAATTAATTTGAATAGCGCAATCAACAGAACAACATGAGAGCTATTGATTGCAGTATTCAAATTAATTCATGAAAAAAATGTTACTTAGGTCCTTTTGAAAAGTTAAGGGAGAATTTCTCCCTAAGTTCATTCAGGAATTTCGCCGATAGTTCCTCCAAGAATTCTTTTGGTAGTTCCTCCGGATTTCCTGCAAGAATTTCTCCGAAAGTTCCTCCAGGAATTTCACCGGAATTTCTCCGAAAGTTACTCCAAGAATTTCTCCAAAAGTTTCTCCAGGAATTCCTGCGAAGGTTCCTCCAAAAAATCCTTCGGAGGCTCCTCCAGGAATTCTTCCAGAAGTTCCTCCAGGAATTACTCCAAAAGTTCCTCTAGGAATTGCCCCGGAAGTTATTCCAGGCATTCTTCCAGAAGTTCCTCCAGGAATTACTCTGGAAGCTCCTCCACAGGAATTCCCCGAAAGTTTCTCCACAGGAATTTCTTCAGAAGTTCCTCCTCAGGAATTTCTCCGGAAGTTTCTCCACAGGAATTCCTTTGGAGTTCCTCCAGGAATTCCTTCATAAGATCCTCCTGTAATTCCTCCGGAAGATCCTCCAGCAATTCCTCCGAAAGATCCTCCAGGAATTCTTCCGATAGTTCCTACAGAAATTCCTCCGGAAGTTACTCCAAGAATTCCTCCAAGCATTCCTTCTGAAGTTCCTCCAGGAATACCTCCGGAAGTTCCTCTAGGAATTTCTTCAAAAATTCCTCAAGAATTTTCTCCAGAAATTCCTCCGGAAATCCATCCAGGAAGTTCCTCAGAAAGAAATTTTCTTTGAAGATTTTTCCATGAATTCCTACTGAAGTTTTTTTAGGAAATCCTCCGGAATTTATTCCAGGATTTCCTCCAGATATTTGTTCAGATTTTTTTACCCCCTCCAGCTCTTGAGAATTCTATTGGAAATTCCTCCAGGTATTCCCCCCAAAATTCCAAGAACTCTACTCAAAAAACGTTTAGACATTCTTAAGAAGTTTCTTCAGGATTCATTTTGTAAATTCCTAAAAGAGTTCCTTCAGAAATTCCTCCGGTTATTCCTACTGACAATGTTACAAACATTCTTCCGAAAATTTCTATGGAAACATCTTTGAAAATTCTTATGAGAATCCATCCGGAAAGTCTTCTTCAAATTATTTAATGAAATATTTCCGATAATCCCCACAGAATTTCGCCAGGAACGAGTGAACTAATTTGACGATGGCAGTCCTAACAAGTAGCGCTTTCACACGGAACAAAAAACATGTCTAATATTCATTGAAACTGCTATCGCCGAAAGACTTCTATATAACTAGTATAACTTTAGCCAATAACTCTTATATAGGAAATTACCATCTCCAGAAATTCCTTAGGTAATCCCCAAAAGTTTGTTAAGAAACTAACCACAAAACTTTTCTGGTCAAATATTTCTTCCACGGTTCTCCAGGAATTCTCCTAAAAAATTATCTAGTAATATCAGCGGATTTTGCATCAAAAATTCTTTCAGAAACCCCTCTATGATTTCCCCCAGAAATTCCTTAAGCTTAAGGTATTCCTTTGAAATTTCCATGATTGTTACCGTAATTTTTTTTAAAGAATCGCTAAACTTAATTCACGGAAAACATGTTGCTTAGGTCCTTTGAAAAGTAAAAAGAAAAGCGAGAATTCACGAATATTTTTTGTAGCAAAATCTGAAGGAGGTCCTGTATGATTTTATGAAATAATGTCTGGAGAATTTACTGAAGAAATTCTCATAGAAATGTCTGGTTTGAATCCCTGGAGAATTATTTGGAAAAAGTCATGAATGATTTTTTGATGTAATATGTGTGATTGAACGACAATTCCCCGAAAACCAATTCCCCGAATGCAATTTCCCCGAATGTAACATTTCCCCGAATGGAACAATTCCCCGAATGGAACAATTCCCCGAAACCATAGTACCTCTTACAAACACATCTTCGCAATCGACTGTATGCGTCCGAAAAAAAGACAGCGTTTAAAGATACGTTCAAGTGTGTCTTATTGGACATTACCAGCGCAATATCCTTTGGTAAAGATGGGCGTGGCCAGGAGTAGTATTCCTCGCTTTCGTGATTTTTATCCTAGATTGAAATCAAGGATCACACCTTCCTTGATTTCTGATAGCAATTTGAATAAGGATTTCAAAAGAAAAACATGACACTAGTGTCCAATCTACAAAGTACACCGTAACTATGCTACGCTTATCAGCTCAATATCCTTTCGTAGTATTAGATGTTCTTGATCCTCCAAGATGTGTTTTCAAATTATAAAAATATCAGGGTAGAATGATTTCCAAGGTGCTTTTTGATCTATAATAGTTGAACAACGGCTGTGTTTTTTAAAAAGCAGAATCGCAAATGGCAATTCCGATTGAAAGCGTTTTTGGTAAATAGGGGGAATGACGGCTTTGGCAGGTTTTGTTCTATTATTGTCAGGGGTTTTTTTATGACTGATTATGCTCAAATTTGGCCTAAACATTCTTTGCATAACAAAGAATATTGTGGCAAAATTTCATAAAATTCGGTCGACAAAAACCCCCCTGACAATAATAGAACAAAACCTGCCAAAGCCGTCTGTTCCCCTATTTTTTTATCTTCTAAATTACACTCCTGTCCTGTAAATACCTTCTTAAGAAGTTAGAAGCAATGGTTGATGTGAATCCTTTTAAACAAAAATATTGCGTTTTCCAGGACTAAGGCAATGGTGAATGTGATTCCTTCTTTAAAAATAATGCATTTGCTCGGACTAATGCAATGGTGAATGCGTCGCTTCTTTAGGGAGTGTTTCCCCAGATTATTATTGTTATTATTCTATCTTTAATAGCACGTATCTGCCCGAAATATGATAATATGGATGTAATCCATTCTTCAAAAGAAATCATTTCCACGAAGTAAGGCAATGGTAGCTGTGGTCCCTTCTTCAGAAATAGGGTTAGCTCGAAATAATGCAAATATGAATGAATTGAGAATGATAATAAGGATTAATGTGCTCTCTTATTTTGATGCCAATTTGGCCAGAATAAGGACAAAATATATAAGCAATATGTATTGAATGTATAATATTTTATCGAAAAACATTTTGCCGAATTTATTTTCTCAGAATAGCATTAGGCTTTTTTTCAGATTGTTCTAAAAATTGTCTTTTTTTAGGATAAGTGTAGCATAGCAGCAGTCTTGAAACATAAAATTGCTCCATGTCAATCCTTTATTATATCTGGCAAGCGCGCTCCTATAGTGAACGAATTATCTCCTCTTCTTGCCTTATTATGGACAGACGTTCTTTCTCGAGACGCTTTATACTAGATAGACGTGTTTATACAAAGAAGGCATTATCGACTCCGTTAGCATTACATCGGGTAGACGGCATCATTTAAAAAAGGCACTGTCTTATTGATTTGCTTTATTTCAGACAAACGAGTTCATTTAAAGATGGGAAAATCTATCCTTTTTGCCTTATATCGGGCAAATGTGTTCATTTGAGGAAGACATTGTCACTAACTTTTGCTTTAAACCGGGCAGATGAATTCATCATACCAAGGATACTAATACATTTAAAGAAAGCAATATCTCTTCACTTCGTCTTGGGCTGTTTTTCAACTTAGTGTTATACTAGCATTTACACAGTTATTGAAAGCTTTCCCGTGCCTGCCAGTTGCATGAATGCCGTGTGTGGCAAGTGCAATGGACAAACTGGGCTCAAAGAGCCGAAAATGCTTCTCACCCGGAAGCATCCTAAGCCGAACCGATAATCGAACTCGCATCCTCCGGATTAGAAATCCTCCAATCGCTTTGTGCCGCACTTAAAAAGAAGAGAAGCATTCGGGGAAATGTTACATTCGGGGAATTGTTATTCGGGGAAATTGCATTCGGGGAAATTGCATTCGGGGAATTGGTTTTCGGGGAATTGTCGTACAATCCACGAATGTAACATTTCCGAAGAAACCGTTTTGACTCATATTCCGAACACTTGCTATTAAATGGCCAGTTTGGCTTTATTCGTGTAATTATTTCCGTACGATATTTAATTCGTTTGTAATCTTGATCCTGAGTGGGGAAAGACGATTAAAATATTAATTCGAGGTCGCTGAAACCCCAGTGTTCGGAATATTAGTTATGTTCGGAATCTCCTGCAAAACACGATTGTACGACAATTCCCCGAAAACCAATTCCCCGAATGCAATTTTCCCGAATGCAATTTCCCCGAATGTAACAATTCCCCGAATGCAATTTCCCCGAATGCAATTTCCCCGAATGTAACAATTCCCCGAATGTAACATTTCCCCGAATGTAACAAATCCCCGAAAATAAAGTAGTTTTTGCAAACACATAATTGTCATCGACTATTGACGCCCGAACAGAGCAGCGTTCAAAGATTTGTTCCAGAGTGTCTCTTTGGAGATGCCGAACATGACCAAATCTTTCGATAGTATTGTGTGCCCTTGATCTTCCTTACTGTTAAATTATATGTCTTATTGTTAAGGCAGCAGGGACTATGTCCAAGGGCTTGACGATCCCTCCCCAGGCCATCTGCGAGTTGTGGGGCTTGCCTAGGATGTGGTGGGGTTTGACAGTGGGCCCTGTTAAACCTCTATAAAAAGCTGCATGTATCCGCAAGTAGGCCCCACCAAAGCGACCGTGTGCCGCTCAAAGCGCACAAGCCCAAGTCCTGGTGTTAGGTGGGACGCTAAACAGCCCTGACACGACGGCCCTCCGACGAGACAGGAGGTTTGCGCAGGCCCAATAAGCCGCCTAGAAAACCAATCATTACGAACAATATAAGAGATAATGCGACTCGATATAATCGGCAAAGACCTAGGCGACGAATACAGGATCACGATTGGAAGCTTGGAACATGGAATTGCAAGTCGCTAGGTTTCGCAGGTTGCGACAGGATGATCTACGATGAATTACATCCCCGCAACTTCGACGTCGTGGCGCTGCAGGAGATTTGCTGGACAGGACAGAAAGTGTGGAAAAGCGGGCATCGAGCGGCTACCTTCTACCAAAGCTGCGGCACCACCAACGAGCTGGGAACCGGCTTCATAGTGCTGGGTAAGATGCGCCAACGCGTGATTGGGTGGCAGCCAATCAACGCAAGGATGTGCAAGCTGAGGATTAAAGGCCGTTTCTTCAACTATAGCATCATCAACGTGCACTGCCCACACGAAGGGAGACCCGACGACGAGAAAGAAGCGTTCTACGCACAGCTGGAGCAGACATACGATGGATGCCCACTGCGGGACGTTAAAATCGTCATCGGTGACATGAACGCACAGGTAGGAAGGGAGGACATGTATAGACCGGTCATCGGACCGGATAGTCTGCACACCGTATCGAATGACAACGGCCAACGATGCATAAACTTCGCAGCCTCCCGCGGAATGGTAGTCCGAAGCACCTTCTTTCCCCGCAAAAATATCCACAAGGCCACATGGAGATCACCTAACCAAGAAACGGAAAACCAAATCGACCACGTTCTAATCGACGGTAAATTCTTCTCCGACATCACGAACGTCCGCACTTACCGCAGTGCGAATATTGAATCCGACCACTACCTCGTTGCAGTATGTCTGCGCTCAAAACTCTCGACGGTGTACAACACGCGTCGAAGTCGGACGCCGCGGCTTAACATTGGGCGGCTACAAGATGGTAGACTAGCCCAAGAATACGCGCAGCAGCTGGAAGTGGCACTTCCAACGGAAGAGCAGCTAGGCGCAGCGTCTCTTGAAGATGGCTGGAGAGATATTCGATCCGCCATTGGTAGCACCGCAACCGCTGCACTTGGCACGGTGCCCCCGGATCAGAGAAACGACTGGTATGACGGCGAATGTGAGCAGTTAGTGGAAGAGAAGAATGCAGCATGGGCGAGATTGCTGCAACACCGCACGAGGGCGAACGAGGCACGATATAAACAGGCGCGGAACAGACAAAACTCGATTTTCCGGAGGAAAAAGCGCCAGCAGGAAGATCGAGACCGTGAAGAAACGGAGCAACTGTACCGCGCTAATAACACACGAAAGTTCTATGAGAAGTTAAACGTAAGTTCACGTAAGGGCCACGTGCCACAGCCTGATATGTGTAAGGACATGAACGGGAACCTTCTTACGAACGAGCGTGAGGTGATCCAAAGGTGGCGGCAGCACTACGAAGAACACCTGAATGGCGATGTGGCAGACGAAGATGGCGGTATGGTGATGGACCTGGGAGAACGCGCGCAGGACATAATTCTACCGGCTCCGGATCTCCAGGAAATCCAGGAGGAGATTGGCCGGCTGAAGAACAACAAAGCCCCTGGGGTTGACCAACTACCAGGAGAGCTATTTAAACACGGTGGTGAGGCACTGGCTAGAGCGCTGCACTGGGTCATTACCAAGATTTGGGAGGAGGTAGTTTTGCCGCAGGAGTGGATGGAAGGTGTCTTGTGTCCCATCTACAAAAAGGGCGATAAGCTGGATTGTAGCAACTACCGCGCAATCACATTGCTGAACGCTGCCTACAAGGTACTCTCCCAAATTTTATGCCGTCGACTAGCACCAACTGCAAGGGAGTTCGTGGGGCAGTACCAGGCGGGTTTTATGGGCGAACGCTCCACCACGGACCAGGTGTTCGCCATTCGCCAAGTACTGCAGAAATGCCGCGAATACAACGTGCCCACACATCATCTATTCATCGACTTCAAAGCCGCATATGATACAATCGATCGGGACCAGCTATGGCAGCTAATGCACGAACACGGTTTTCCGGATAAACTGACACGGTTGATCAAAGCGACGATGGATCGGGTGATGTGCGTAGTTCGAGTTTCAGGGGCATTCTCGAGTCCCTTCGAAACCCGCAGAGGGTTACGGCAAGGTGATGGTCTTTCGTGTTTGCTATTCAACATCGCTTTGGAAGGGTAATACGAAGAGCAGGGATTAACACGAGTGGTACAATTTTCAATAAGTCCGTCCAGCTATTTGGTTTCGCTGACGACATAGATATTATGGCACGTAACTTTGAGAAGATGGAGGAAGCCTACATCAGACTGAAGAGGGAAGCTAAGCGGATCGGACTAGTCATCAACACGTCGAAGACGAAGTACATGATAGGAAGAGGTTCAAGAGAAGACAATGTGAGCCACCCACCGCGAGTTTGCATCGGTGGTGACGAAATCGAGGTGGTAGAAGAATTTGTGTACTTGGGCTCACTGGTGACTGCCGAAAATGACACCAGCAGAGAAATTCGGAGACGCATAGTGGCTGGAAATCGTACGTACTTTGACTCCGCAAGACGCTCCGATCGAATAGAGTTCGCCGACGTACCAAACTGACAATCTACAAAACGCTAATTAGACCGGTAGTCCTCTACGGACACGAGACCTGGACGATGCTCGTGGAGGACCAACGCGCACTTGGAGTTTTCGAAAGGAAAGTGCTGCGTACCATCTATGGTGGGGTGCAGATGGCGGACGGTACGTGGAGGAGGCGAATGAACCACGAATTGCATCAGCTGTTGGGAGAACCATCCATCGTTCACACCGCGAAAATCGGACGACTGCGATGGGCCGGGCACGTAGCCAGAATGTCGGACAGTAACCCGGTGAAAATGGTTCTCGACAACGATCCGACGGGCACAAGAAGGCGAGGTGCGCAGCGGGCAAGGTGGATCGATCAGGTGGAAGATGACTTGCGGACCCTCCGTAGACTGCGTGGTTGGCGACGTGTAGCCATGGACCGAGCCGAATGGAGAAGACTCTTATACACCGCACAGGCCACTTCGGCCTTAGTCTGATTAAATAATAATTGTTAAATTATAAAGATATTATAATAAAGTGTTTTCCTATTCATTTTTTTCTAAAATATTCGAACATAGGCTGAATTTCTTTGGTGGAGCAGAATCGCGAACAGAAATTCCGTTTGAAAGCATAATAGTAAAAATTTGTGAAATCAAACTCTTGTCCTATGTAAGGTCTATCTCTTCTTAAGAAGTTACTGTAATCGTGGATATGGATCCTTAAAAAAAATTATGCGTATGCCCGGAATAAGGCAATGGTGAATGTGATCCCTTCTTTAAAAGTAGTACATCTACTCGGAATAACGCAATGGATTAATTTGATCTCTTCTTTGAAAGTAGATGTTTTTTCCAGAATAATGAAGAAGTGAATGTTATTCCTTCTTTAAAAATCTGTATCTACCTGGTCTATGGAAACGGTAGATGTGATCAATTCATTAAAATTAGGCGTTAGCTCGAAATAAGCCAAAGTAGAATGAAATTACTTTTTCAGAAGTAGGAATTTGCCTGCAATAAGGTTATGATAAATGTAGTCTCTTCCTTTGATGTAGACGAGTTTGGCTGGAATAAATATAATATATGAAATCGCATCTAGCAATAAATATCAATTATATAAACCGAAAAAAAATGACGTGTTGATTCAAAGAAGGCAATATCTCCTCCATTGTCCTTATAGTGCGTAGACGCGATCATTTAAGGAAGGCATTATCTCCTTCCTTCGCTTTACTCCAGGCAAACGTGTACAATTGAAGAAGGGTCTATCTACCCTCTTTGTCTTTTGTAGAGCAAACGTGTTCATTTTAAGAAGGCATCATAACTCGTCTTCCTCTAATACCGGACGAAGCGATTATAAAAAAAAACATTATCCCTTTCCTTCGCCTTATACCGGAAGACGCGTTAATTTTCTTCCTGTATCTCTATCCTTCTTCCTTATTTTTCCATTCTCTCTTCCTACATCTCACTTCGTATTTCGCTCTTTCTCGCTCCTCACATAATACTTCTTGCATCATATTTTTCACTTCTTACTACTTACTCCATACTTTTCACTTCTTACTATGTAGTTACTTACTGTATTTACTTCTCATTTCTTACTTTTCACTTCTCACTTCTCACTTCTCACTTCTCACTTCCCACTCACTTCCTACTCACTACTCACTTCTCACACCTCGCTTCTCACTTCTTATTTCTCACTTCTCATTACTCACTTCTCATTACGCTCTTCTCACTTCTCACTTTTCACTACTCATTTTTCACTTCTTACGCTTACTTCGTAATTGTCTTCGGCCCAATGTCCCAGCATCTTTTCTTTTACAATTTTTAAGCGAGTTTTCCCGCGACCTTCGCTCTCGTTGCAACTCAAAATTATGTCAAAAGCCAATTATGCGACTTTATGTTAAACGACGCAGATTCCTTTTTCAGTTTTAGATTTATCTGCACTGTGGAAACAATTCGGGGAAATGTTGCATTCGGGGAATTGTTACATTCGGGGAATTGTTACATTCGGGGAAATGTTACGTTCGGGGAATTGTTATTCGGGGAAATCGCATTCGGGGAATTGGTTTTCGGGGAATTGTCGTACAATCGCAAAACACAACTTTGCGATCGACTGAATGCGTATGAACAGAGTAGCATTCAAAAATACGTTATAGAGTGTCTTCTTGGAGATTATTACCTGAAGATCCTTTGATTATATTAAATGTTCTTGATTCTAAAAAATGTGTTGTTAAATTAAAAAGATATCTAAAAACCCAGATTAATCCACCTATCGTTGGTGGTGCCTTTCTCGCATTTAGTTAAGACACCAACCTGGGGTTTATATGGTCCGATGTACCATTTTCTTCATAACTTTTAAACGCAATGACCGATCGTTATAAAATTCAATAGTGATCAACAAGGCTTTGTTCCCTGTCGAATAAAACTTGTTGCGAGAAAATCGGTTAAGGATTACTATACGAAAAGTTGTCTAATGTTTTTTATCGCTTTTGTGCACACACATACACACACACATACATACACACGGACAGACAGAAATGTGCTCAGCTCGTCGAGCTGAGTCGATTGGTATATAATACTATGGGCCTCAGAGGCTTCTATAAAAAGTTCGTTTTCGGAGTGAAATGATAGCCTTTCGGTACAACTTAGTTGAACGAGAAAGGCAAAAATGTGTTGGTAAATTAAAAAGATATATAAAGATAGGTAAAAAAAAAGTTTCCAAGGTAGTTTATTTTTCGAAAAATAGTCGAACATCAGCTGCATTTTTTGAAAAAGTAAAATAGCAAACAGTAATTCTGACTGATAGCGTTTGGGTACATTTCTATCTTTGATATCAGAATCCTGTCCTGTACATGCCTTCTAAAGAAGTATAAGGTAAGGGTGGATGTGAATCCTTTTGAACAAAAATAATGCGTTTGTCCTGAATGAGGCAATGGTGAATGTGATTCCTTCTTCGAAAAGAATGCATCTCCCGGAATAATGCAATAGTAAATGTGTTCCTCCTTGAACGTGGATTGTTTTCCGGAAAACAGTGATTTTTTTTCTTTTTTGAATAAAACATATTTTCCCGGAATAAGGAAAGGGGGAATGTGATCCATTTTTTAAAATAAGGCATTTTCACGAAGTAAGGAAATGGTAGATGTGGTTCCTTCTTCAGAAGCAGGCGTTAGCTCGAAATAAGGCAATAGCAAATGAGTTTCCCTTTTGGGGTCCATGTGTTATCCGCAATAAGGATGAATGTGATTTCTTATTTTAATGTAGACGAATTTGACCAGAAAAAGGGAAATATATATGAGATCCCTTCTCAACCTTCCAGGACTCTCATAGTTCTGATCTCTTTCGTAGTTCCGCCGCTCTTGTGAACGACAAGCGTGTTTTTTTCAAAAGAATGAAAAATTTCATGTAGAAATTTCCGGAGGTGTTCTAGAATTAATTCCTGAAGAACAATTCTCAAATTTTCTGAAACATTGAATGTCCGGTGGATGTCTTGGAAGAAAAAATGTTAAAATTGATAAGAAAATTATTTTGAGCTTTTTAGTGGAATGTGTTAAAATTGTTTGTTTGGCCGTTGTATAGCAAAGGATCTAAGTTGGCCTTACAAAGATACTTCCCACAACGTTTTCCGCACTTAGTTGTTTTGAAATCAGCTCTATACTAGATACAGTTGCCATCCAATGATTTTGATTTGATGGCTTTATCGAAGATGAGAATAAATTCTCCATATATACTTGGAAGATTGAGCCCTCTATAGCCGTGCGGCAAGATGGACGGCCACAAAGCAAGACCACGCTTATGGTGGCTGGTTTCGATTCCCGGTCCGGTCTAGGAAATTTTCTCGACTTCTTGGATGTAAATAAATGCTATATAAAGGTGGCTGAAATTGAGTATTTCGGGCAAGAACTTGATAAAACTTAATAATAAATAATTCCTCGGAAGATTTTCCCGAGCTTCATCATGGGAAATTCCTCCGAACTTTCTTTGGGGAGTTTCTCTGAATTGCCTCGGACAATACTTCAGAATTTTCTTGTTTTCTTGAATGCTTTTCCGATGGGACATTAATCTAATGATATTATGTTTCATTGTGGTATAATGTTGATGCAGAATTGCACTCAAAACTATTTTATTCTGGCTAGCTTAACATGTTCAAGGATGAAACGAAATTAATACAGCTACCCAGCTCGATTCAACACGTTCACTAGCCTTCAATCCTAATAAAGATACTTCTCGTTTTAATGGATCCACCTGTCTTGTTTTACCAGTAAGTAAGTAATAGTAGGAAGGTATTGTCGATTCCACTCCATACAAACGTCCAAGACTATCCGAGCATTATTGTTATTGCCATCGCAAGTCTCACATTTCAATTAGCAGGTTATGAGTCATCTCGCAGCCCACCATCACCGTCAACGCACGGCCATCGTTGTCGTCCTCGTCATCGTTATCCACTTTTTGGCCTCGTAGAGGAGCCCCGATACCAGGAATAACGACTTTAAACGACAAAAAATGAATTCTTATTAAGGCCCGCTTATGGGTAACTTAGGCTCTGGTAATTATGTTGTAAAATGAGAACTCCACTCTAAACAATTCGAGTCGGAATGGATCCCCTAACGTTTACTAATGATTTAATTGCCATTCAGTTTATTATATTCGTTGGTGGTTCGCGATGTTTTTGTTTTCCCCTCTCTCAGATTTTGCACAACCCACAATGGGAAAAATAGCGATGATCAAAACTGAAAGCAATCATTTCTTCAATTTCATAATCCAATATATTGTTTTTTATATGTATTGATTCCAACATTAACGTTTCAATGTTATGGATAAAATATAAGATTAGATATGATGAAGAATTTGCTTGATTTTGAAATATACAAATGATAAAGAACATTTTGAACATCAATATCCGATTTAAATAATTTTCAAAAAAAAACATATTAGATCATACTTTACCAGTTTTGATCAATTATTTATATAGATCCGCCCTATAGTGCTGCACAGCGAACGAAAATCCGCGCGCTAGGCCGGCTATTTTGCGGTCCACCCGAGCAAGAGATGCAAAGTGAACGCAAAGAACGCGACAAACTCACGACTTGGGTGGTCCCTCCATCATCCGCAGCAGCCGCAGCGAAACCAACAAGCGTGGTATGGCGAAGCAGCGCCGTGGATGCTGGATGCTGAGTATACGCTGGGAAAGGGGGGGGAGTATCAGTTCGCTCCCCCGAGTGTTCCAGCAAAGCAACCAACAGTGGCATTCTTTTTCTCGTGTTATTATTTGCGCTATCTCGGGTTCGGTCACGATTATCCAAATGAAGAGACTTTTTGATGGATTCATTAGGCTCTGACTGACGCGGCTCGCGGACGGACGGCTGGCACGACGCGAGAAGGGCAGCAAAGGCGGTTTATCTCAAGTGCGGTTTCCGGTTTTAGTTTTGCGCTTCCCTGAAGGAGTTGGTCCAATGTGGAGCGTACATTAGGAGGAGATAATTTGTCGCTTTTGACGGTCATCGGTGCCGTCATCGACGGTATTTAGTGAGCTCATAACCTTAATTGTTGTGTTTAGCAAGAAGAATGGCACATTTTTCAATCAGGTTGTCGTAATACAGTGAACTCTTCCTAACTCGATATTTCTCCTTACTCGACTTTTTATTAAATCTAGCTCACTGCGTTCCCTCCGTAAATAAATACCTCCCTTACTCGATATTCTCCAAGTCGAAGTAATTTTCCAATGCATTTTCACCTCGCTAACTCGATGTTGTCAGAAACGGTCCATATGCACGACATAGGGTATCTGTTCCATTATTAATAACATGCTCCTATATCAATAACATTCGCAAAACAGGTAATTTAGGCTCAATTTGGGTCGTGTTTTGTTGTTATCCGGCGTGCTCACTGCTGAAAAATCACTAAAATGAGAAATAAAACAATTTGCTCACCAATTCTTTGTTTTCGAATGGTATTGATTTGGGTACATGATATGAATTCAAGGAGCAGTTTCCCTACATGGTGTCAGGCCATTTGACCGAATTCCGTTTGGCCGAATGCCATTTAGCCGAATAGTTGAAAATTAACTGCTGTGTACTTGCCTGTAGACGGAGATCCGAAGACCTCATCTCCAACTCAGACACAGTACCGGGACGGCTGTTGGTCGCTGGCAGGAGGGGCTCGACTGCGTTGAGAGGTATACAGGCTTCCTCAGAGCTTGCGGCAAGATTGCGTCCCGATGTTCGACTTATAGGTTTTAGTTGAGGCTGACTAGATATAGAATCGTAGTTTATTCCGAGTTCACAAGACGTACTGCTGATCCGTTTTTTGGGTTGGGTTCGAATGGTAGGACAGAGATTCCTTCCGACCAATACCATGACCTCACTAGTTGAATGTTTAGGTACAGCCACTTTAAAGGACACAAAAGACAAATATTTGATGTGCTTTCCACGAGGAACCAGCTTTGTCACTTTTACAATGGATGAACTAGTGTTGGAGATATCCATTACGTACTTATTCACGTCTTCTTCATTTTTGTCAGGCTTGAAGGGAGTAACGTAGAAGGACTCCACATCGTCAGTGTCACTATTCGCCACTTTCAACGTCACGCGATTCGCATCATTGTTGATGGAGGATACAGATCTTACTTGACAAGCTGAATGCCTAGAAGATGTTCCGCCAGCACTCATGTCACTTCCGGCTAACTGAGAAGATCTACAGCTGCCAGAAAAACGTTTTTCAGTATTGAAAGCTTCAATATGCATTCAATTGTATCCATTACATCTCCCGGGAGGTCAACGGGTATGGTAAGATAATTATGAAATATTCTGGGCAATCCAAAATGTCATTGAGTTCGGGATTTGAGATCTACAGCAGCTTAGAAACAGGCAGATAAGTGAACGCACCAAAATACGAATTTTCAACTCTAACGTGAAATCTGTGCTGTTATACGCTAGCGAAACATGGTGTGTATCAGTGGAGAACACTTAACGGCTGCAGGTGTTCATTAACAGATGCCTGCGGTATATAATTCGGGCCTGGTGGCCTCACAATTGGATCTCAAACAATGAGCTCCATCGTCGTTGTCACCAGAGGACGATAGCAACAGAAATTCGGGATCGGAAGTGGGGCTGGGTCGGCCACACTCTACGTAGGGGCGGAAACGAAATCTGTAAACAAGCATTAGACTGGAACCCAGCGGGCCATCGCAGCAGAGGCAGACCCAGAGGCTCATGGCGGCGAAGCCTCAATAAAGAAATAAAAGAAGTCGACCGAAATCTAACCTGGCAACAGGTTAAAGCGATAGCCGGGCAACGCTCAGGATGGAGATCTTTCAAGTCGGCCCTTTGCACCACCGGAGGTGTACAAGATCCGTAAGTAAGTAAGTAAGTAAAAGCTTCAATATTCGTTCAATCATACCCATTACACCTCCCGGGAGGTCAGCGGATATTGTGATATAGTTTTGAGATGTTCTGGGCGATCCAAATTGTCCTTGAGGTCGGGATTTGAGATCTTCAGCTGCTTAGAAGCGCTTTCCAATACTCAAAGCTTCAATATCCATTCAATTATCCATTACACCTTTTGGGAGGTCAACGGATATGGTAAGATAGTTATTAGATATTATGAGCAATCTAAACTGCTATTGAGTTCGGCACTTGAGATCTACAGCTGCTTAGAAGTTCTTTTTGGTACTCAAAGCTTCAATATTCGTTCAATCATACCTATTACACCTCCCGGGAGGTCAACGGATATGATGAGATAGTTTTGAGATATTCTGGGTAATTCAAAGTGTCCTTGAGCTCGGGATTTGAGATTTATAGCTGCTTAGAAGCTCTTCTCGGTACTCAAAGCTTCAATATTCGTTCAATCATACCCATTGCACCTCCCGGGAGGTCAGCAGATATTGTGATATAGTTTTGAGATGTTCTGGGCGATCCAAATTGTCCTTGAGTTCGAGACTTGAGATCTACAGCTGCTTAGAAGCGCTTTTCGATACTCAAAGCTTCAATATCCATTCAGATATATCCATTACACTTTTTGGGAGGTCAAAGGATATGGTAAGATAGATATGAGATATTCTGAGCAATCCAAACTGCCATTGAGTTCGGCACTTGAGATCTACAGATGCTTAGAAGCTCTTTTTAGTACTCAAAGCTTCAATATTCGTTCAATTATATCCACTACACTTTCTGGGAAGTCAACGGGTATGGTAAGACAGTTATGAGATATTCTGTGCAATCCAAAATGTGATTGAGTTCGGGACCTCAGATCGATAGCTGTTTAGAAGTTCTTTTCGTTATTCAAAGCTTCAATATGAATTCCATTACACTTCTCGGCAGGTTCATGGATATCGTTAAATAGTTTTGAGATATTCTGGACAATCCAAACTATTTGAGGGATTAGAGATCGATAGCTGCAAAAAAATCTTTTGAAAAGTTGGTGCTGGTATATTCAACTGTAATAATCACATACATATAGTAACTTTGAGAAAATTTGAATTGTTGGTGCCGATATATTGGAGTAACCATTTAAACTATATTTTGCCTTTTCGGCAATATAAAGCTATATAAGCCAAACTCTATAAGCCAGTATGAAACATGTTTGCACTGTGACAACTTTATAGTTACGGATAAGTACGGATTTTTAAACATGCTTACGGTTAGCAGAAAAATTGTACTGCTGTAGATCACATGTTCTGAACTCAAAGTCGGTTTTGATGACCCAGGATATCCCAAAAACATCTAAACATGTCCCTTGATTTTCAAAATGTGTAATGGACATGGATGAATACATATCCAAACTTGAAGCGACAAAAAAAGCTTGAGTGGTGGTTATAGATCATAAGTTCTGAACTAAAGGACGGTTTGGGTAACCCAGGATGTCCCAAAACCAACTTCCCATGTCTCCTGATCTCCTGGAATATGTTATGAATATGCTTGAACACATATCCAAGTTTTTAGTGACTATAAAAGCTAGTGTCGTAGCTGTAGATCACAAGTTCAGAACTCAACGATAGTTTGGATGACCCAGGATATCCCAAAACCATCCAACCATGTCTCCTGATCTCCATAATATGTTATGAACATGATTGAATACATATCCAAACTTGGGGCGACGAAAAAATACATATCCTAGCTTGATAGGAAAATCCATTGTTTTTCGTTCGCCAGTGCCTTTCAGTCGTAGAAATCGCTGGCGTCGTAGCTGGAAAGGAAGAAATATCATCGAAAACTTCGGACGATGACTTCATCAAGGTTCTAGAGCAGTGGTTTTCAACCTTTTTCTTGAGAGGTACCCCTTCGAACTTTTGCATTAATTGAGGTACCCCCTCTCGAAATTAGGCTTCCAATCCTCTTAAAAGAATAATTCCGAGCCCTTTGAAAGGAAGCTCCTTTGTAGGCTTCCGGGCCTCTTGATTAGAGGCTTTTGAGCCTCTTGTAGAGAGGTTTCCGAGCCTCTTGAAGACGGTTTCCGAGCCTCTTGAAGGCGGTTTTCGAGCCACTTAAATGGAGTCTTCCTTTGCATTTTAAAAGGACGCTTCCAAGCCTCTTGAAAGAAGGCTTCCGAGCCACTTGAAAGGAAGCTTTTGAGCCTCTAGAAAAGAAGGCTTTTGAGCTTCTTGAAAGGAGGGTTCCGAGCATCTTGAAAGGAGGATTCCGAACCTCTTGAAAGGAGGCTTCCGAGCCTCTTGAAAGGATGCTTCCGAGCCTCTTTGAAGGAGGCTTTTGAGCCCCTTGAAAGGAGGCTTCTGAGCCTCTTGAAAAGAGGCTTCTGGGCCTCTTAAATGGAGGATTCTGAGCCTCTTGAAAGGAGGCTTTCTTAGCCTCTTGAAAGGAAGCTTCTCAGCCTCTTGAAAGAAGGCTTCTGAGCCTCTTGAAAGGAGGCTGCTGAGCTTCTTGAAAGGTGGCTTCTGAGGCTCTTGAAAGGAGGCTTCTGAGCCTCTTTAAAGGAGGCTTCTGAGCCTCTTTAAAGGAGGCTTCTGAGCCTCTTTAAAGGAGGCTTCTGAGCCTAGAAGGAGGTTTTTGAGCCTCTTGAAAGGAGGCTTCTGAGCCTCTTTAAAGGAGGCTTCTGAGCCTCTTAAAAGGAGGCTTCGGAGCCTCTTGAAAGGAGGCTTCTGATCCTCTTGAAAGAAGGCTTCTGAGCCTCTTGAAAGGAGGCTTCTGAGCCTCTTGAAAGGAGGCTTCTGAGTCTCTTGAAAGGAGGCTTCTAAGCCTCTTGAAAGGAGGCTTCTGAGCCTCTTGAAAGGAGGCTTCTGAGCCTCTTGAAAGGAGGCTTCTGAGCCTCTTGAAAGGTGGCTTCTGAGCCTCTTGAAAGGAGGCTTGAGCCTCTTGAAAGGAGGCTTGAGCCTCTTGAAAGGAGGCTTGAGCCTCTTGGAAGGAGGCTTCTGAGCCTCTTGAAAGGAGGCTTCTGAGCCTCTTGAAAGGAGGTTTCTGAGCCTCTTGAAAGGAGGCTTCTGAGCCTCTTGAAAGGAGGCTTCTGAGCCTCTTGAAAGGAGGCTTCTGAGCCTCTTGATAGGAGGCTTCTGAGCTTCTTGAAAGGAGGCTTCTGAGCCTTTTGAGAGGAGGCTTCTGAGCCTCTTGAAAGGAGGCTACTGAGCCTCTTGAAAGGAAGCTTCTGAGCCTCTTGAAAGGAAGCTTCTGAGCCTCTTTAAAGGAGGCTTCTGAGCCTAGAAGGAGGTTTTTGAGCCTCTTGAAAGGAGGCTTTTGAGCCTCTTGAAAGGAGGCTTTTGAGCCTCTTGAAAGGAGGCTTCTGAGTTCTTTGAAAGGGGGCTTCTGAGCCCAAAAGGAAGTTATTAAGCCTCCTGAAAGGAGGCTTCTGAGCCTCTTGAACGGGGGATTCCGAACTTCTTGAAAGAAGGCTTTTGAGCCTCTTGAAAGGGGGCTTCCGAACTTCTTGAATGAAGGCTTCCGAGCCTCTTAATAGGATCTCGAAAAGAGGCTTCCGAACCTCTTGAAAGGATCTTGAAAGGAGGCTTCCGAATCTTTCGAAAGGAAGCTTTTGAGCCTCTAGAAAAGGAGGCTTTTGAGCCTCTAGAAAAGAAAGCTTTTGAGCTTCTTGAAAGGAGGCTTCCGAGCCTCTTGAAAGAAGGCTTCCGAGCCTCTTGAAAAAAGGCTTTTGAGCCTCTTGAAAGGATGCTTTTGAGTCTCTTGAAATGAGGCTTCCGTGCTTCTTGAAAGGAGCCTTCCAAGCCTCTAGGGAGGAGGTTTTAGAGCCTCTTGAAAGAAGGATTTTGAGCCTCTAGAAAAGGAGGCTTTTGATCCTCTAGAAAAGAAGGCTTTTAAGCTTCTTTAAAGGAGGCTTCCTAGCCTCTTGAAAGGAGGCTTTTGAGCCTCTTGAAAGAGATTTTTGAGCCTTTTGAAAGAAGGCTTCCGAGCCTCTTGAAAGGAGGCTTCCGAGCATCTTTAAAGGAGGCTTCCGAGCCTCTTGGAAAGAGGCTTTTCAGCCACTTGAAAGGAGGCTTCTGAGCTTCTTGAAAGGACGCTTCCGAGCCTTTTAAAAGGAAGCTCTTGAGCCTTTTGAAAGGATGCTTTTAAGCCTCCTGAAATGAGGCTTCCGAGCCTCCTGGAATAAGCCTTCTTAGCCTCTTGGAAGGAGGCTTTTGACCATCTTGGAAGGAGGTTTTTGAGACTTTTGAAATGAGGCTTCTGAGCCTCTTGAAAAGATGCTTCCGAGCCTCTTTAAAAGAGGCTTCCGAGCCTTTTTAAAGGAGGCTTTTGAGCCTCTATAAAGGAGGCTTCTAAGCCTTTAGAAAAGAAGGCTTTTGAGCTTCTTGAAAGGAGGTTTCCGAGCATCTTTAAAGGAGGCTTCCGAGCCTCTCGGAAAGAGGCTTTTCAGCCACTTGAAAGGAGGCTTCTGAGCTTCTTGAAAGGACGCTTCCGAGCCTTTTAAAAGGAAGCTTTTGAGCCTCTTGAAAGGATGCTTTTAAGCTTCTTTAAATGAGGCTTCCGAACCTCCTGGAATAAGCCTCTTAGCCTCTTGGAAGGAGGCTTTTGACCATCTTGGAAGGAGGTTTTTGAGGCTTTTGAAATGAGGCTTCTGAGCCTCTTGAAAAGATGCTTCCGAGGCTCTTTAAAAGAGGCTTCCGAGCCTTTTTAAAGGAGGCTTTTGAGCCTCTATAAAGGAGGCTTTTGAGCCTTTAGAAAAGCAGGCTTTTGAGCTTCTTGAAAGGAGGCGGCAACCTATCCACTTGAAAGGAGGAGGCTTCCGAGCCTCTTGGAAGAAGGCCTCCGAGCTGCTTGGAAGAAGGCTTCCGAGATTCGTAGAAGGATGCTTCTAATCCTCTTGCAACAAAGCAACCTAGCATTAGTGAAAAAAAAAAATCATTTTGTTCATTCGACGTTTTGCACGTTCGATCTTTTGTTCCGCAGTTTTCATACATTGTGCTGGTTGTGGAAGGCAGAATTCAATTGGCGAAAAAAAATGTGATGAAAACACAGCGATATAGAGTGATATCGAAATAGGGAGAATATCGAGATGTAGAAAGCAAAAATATATGTTGATTGAATGGGACCAAGCAAACCATCGGCATAGGGAAATATATCGCTTCCTACTTCTCACTTGGTATCTATCGCATCTAACTTTTCAAGTCACGTTCCTCACTTCCATTTCTCAGTACTCACTTCTCACTACCCCGTACTCACTTCGAACATCTCATTTCTCACTCCTCACTCCAGTTCTCATTTTTAACTGTTCGATTCGAACATTTCACTGCTCCCTTTTCACTTAATAAAGAAATTTCATTTCACTTAACCCTCTAAGACCCGGGACGAACGGATTTTTTTCAAATGGCTCGCATTCAGCACCTGATCGTCGGAATTCCTCGCGGTTTCGTTTGTGCTCAATGGGAATAGCTATATTTTTGCTGTAATACATTTTCAAATAAAAATTTTTGTTCAGGTCCGAGTTATTGCTAAAAAATAAGTGTGCGCGGGGTGTTTTTTCTATAATTCAAACATCTCTTCAGTATTCTGGACGTGTTCATGCCCAAAATTTATCAAATCACCCATCAAACCAACCCAAAAGATATTTGTAAAGATTTTAGTCGATTCCGATGTTTTCACCATTTGAGTAGGGCAGGATTGACTGAATTCCGGGCCGCATTCAGGGTTACAATGGTAGAGTATGGGCTAAAAATTCAATTACAATGAAATTTGCATGCGTATGCGGCTGTACAAATTTTACATATCAGGGGTTTTAAATATTTAATTTTCAATTGAAATTGACCTTCTGAAATTTATATCAGGGCCGGATTTAGGGGTCGAAATGGGGGTGACCAGGGGCCATATCACCAATTGCAATGAAACTGGGCATGCGACTGCTCAAACTTTATGAAAACACATCAGGAGCTCAAACAACTTTGATTGAATTTGAAATTGACCTTCTGTAATTTTGACCAGGGCCGGCTTCAGGGGTCTAAATGGGGAGAGCAAGGGCCATATCACCAAAAGCAATGGAACTGGGCATGCGACTGCTCAAACACCATGGAAAATCATCAGGAGCTCAAAGAAATCTGTTTCAAATGGAAATTGATCTTCTGAAATTTCAACCAGGGCCGGCATTAGGAGTGAAAATGGGGAGGGCAGGGGCCATATCACCAATTGCAATGAAACAGGGCATGCGACTGCTCAAACTTCAAGAAAACACATCAGGAGCTGAAAGAACTCTGTTTGAATTTGAAATTGACCTTCTGAAATTTTGACCAGGGCCGGCTTCAGGGGTCTAAATGGGGAGAGCAAGGGCCATATTCCCAATTGCAATGAAACTGGGCATGCGACTGCTCAAACTTCATGAAAACACATCTGGAGCACAAAGAACTCTTTTTGAATTTGAAATTGACCTTCTGAAATTTTGACCAGGACCGGATTCAGGGGTCCAAAAGGGAAGAGCAAGGGCCATGTCACCAAAAGCAATGAAACTGGGCATGCGACTGCTCAAACACCATGGAAACACATTAGGAGCTCAAAGAAATCTGTTTCAAATGGAAATTGATCTTCTGAAATTTCAACCAAAATGGGGAGGGCAGGGGCCATATCACCAATTGCAATGAAACAGGGCATGCGACTGCTCAAACTTCATGAAAACACATCAGGAGCTCAAAGAACTCTGTTTGAATTTGAAATTGACCTTCTGAAATTTTGACCAGGGCCGGCTTCAGGGGTCTAAATGGGGAGAGCAAGGGCCATATCATCAAAAGCAATGGAACTGGGCATGCGACTGCTCAAACACCATGGAAACGCATCAGGAGCTCAAAGAAATCTGTTTCAAATGGAAATTGATCTTCTGAAATTTCAACCAGGGCCGGATTTAGGAGTGAAAATGGGGAGGGCAGGGGCCATATCACCAATTGCAATGAAACAGGGCATGCGACTGCTCAAACTTCATGAAAACACATCAGGAGCTCAAAGAATTCTGCTCGAACTTCAAATTGTCTTTCTGAAATTTTGACCAGGGCCGGCTTCAGGGGTCCAAATGGGGAGAGCAAAGGCCATATCACCAATAGAAATAAAACTGGGCAGTGGGCATGCGACTGCTCAAACTTCATGAAAACACATCAGCATCTCAAAGAACTCTGTTTGAATTTGAAATTGACTTTCTGAAATTTCAACCAGGGCCGGATTCAGGGGTGAAAACATGGAGAGCGGGCTGCTCAAACATCATGAAAACACATCAGGAGCTCAAAGTATTCTGATTGAACTTGAAACTGCTCTGATACAAATTTCAGGAATTTCTCCGGAAAATACTCCAGGAATTCCTCTAGAAGTTCCTCCGGGAATTCCTCCAGGAGTTTCTCCGGAAGTTCCTCCAGGAATTCCTCCGAAAATTCCTCCAGGAATTCCTCCGAAAGTTCCTCCAGGAATTCCTCCGAAAGTTCCTCCAGGAATTCCTCCGGAAGTTCCTTCATAAATCCCTCGGGAAGTTCCGCCATGAATTCTTCCGGAAGTTCCTCCAGGAATTCATCCGGATGTTCCTACAAGAATTTTCCTCGAAGTTCCTCGAGGAATTTCCCGGAAGTTCCTCCAGGAATTCCTTCGGAAGTTTCTCCAGGTATTCCTTCGGAAGTTCCTGCATAAATTCCTCCGGAAGTTCCTCCATAAATACTTCCGAAAGTTCCTCCATAAATACTTCCGAAAGTTCCTCCAGGAATTCTCCGGTAGTTCCTCCAGGAACTCCTCCGGAAGTTCCTCCAGGAGGTTCCTCCAGGAATTCATTCGGAAGTTCCTACAGGAATTCCTCTGGAAGCTCCTCCAGGAATTCCTCCGGAAGTTCCTCCAGGAATTCCTCCGGAAGTTCCTCCAGGAATTCCTCCGGAAGTTCCTCCAGGAATTCCTCCGGAAGTTCCTCCAGAAATTTCTTCCGGAAGTTCCTCCAGGAAGTTCCGCCAGGAATTCGTCCGGAAGTTCCTCCAGGAATTTCTCCGGAAGTTCCTCCAGGAATTTCTCCGGAAGTTCCTCCAGGAATTTCTCCCGAAGTTCCTCCAAAAATTCCTCTGGAAGTTGCTCCAGGAATTCCTCCGGAAGTTCCTCCAGGAGGTTCCTCCAGGAATTCCTGCCGGAAGTTCCTCCGGAAGTTCCTCCAGGAATTCCTCCGGAAGTTCCTCCAGGAAGTTCCTCCTAGAATTCCTCCGGAAGTTCCTCCAGGAATTCGTCCGGAAGTTCCTCCAGGAATTTCTCCGGAAGTTCCATCAGGAATTTCTCCGGAAGTTCCTCCAGAAATTCCTCTGGAAGTTGCTCCAGGAATTCCTCCGGAAGTTCCTCCAGGAATTCCCGCGGAAGTTCCTCCAGGAATTTCTCTGGGAGTTCTTCCAGGAATTCCATTGGAAGTTCCTCCAGGAATTCCATCGGAAGTTCCTTCAGGAATTCCTTCGGAAATTCCTCCAGGAATTTCTTCGGAAGTTTTTGCAAGAATTTTCCGAGAAGGTGCTCCAGGAAGTTCCACCAGGAATTCCTTCCTAAGTTCCACCAGGAATTCCTTCGAAGTTCCACCAGGAATCTTCGGAAGTTCCACCAGGAATTCCTTCCTAAGTTCCACCAGGAATTCCTTCGGAAGTTCTACCAGTAATTCTTCTGGAAGTTCCACCAGGAATTCCTTCGGAAGTTTCTCCTGGAATTCCTCCAGAAGTTCATGCAGGAATTTCTGCAGAAGTTACTTCGCGAATTCAGGAATTCTTTCGGAACTTTCAGAGATCCTCCAGGAATTTTTGACTTCCGAAGGAATTCCTGGTGGAACTTCCGAAGGAATTCCTGGTGGAACTTCCGAAGGAATTCCTGGTGGAACTTCCGAAGGAATTCCTGGTGGAACTTCCGAAGGAATTCCTGGTGGAACTTCCGAAGGAATTCCTGGTGGAACTTCCGAAGGAATTCCTGGTGGAACTTCCGAAGGAATTCCTGGAGGAACTTCCGAAGGAATTCCTGGTGGAACTTAGGAAGGAATTCCTGGTGGAACTTCCTGGAGCACCTCCTGGAAAAATTCTTGAAAGAACTTCCGAAGAAATTCTTGGATGAATTTCCGAAGGAATTCCTGAAGGAACTTACGATGGAATTCCTGGAGGAACTTCCAACGGAATTCCTGGAGGAACTCCCGGAGAAATTCCTGGTGGAACTTCCGGAGGAATTCCTGGGGGAACTTCCGGAGGAATTCCTGGAGCAACTTCCAGAGGAATTTCTGGAGGAACTTTAGGAGAAATTCCTGGAGGAACTTCCGGAGAAATTCCTGGAGGAACTTCCGGACGAATTCCTGGAGGAACTTCCGGAGGAATTCCTGGAGGAACTTCCGGAGGAATTCCTGGAGGAACTTCAGGAGGAATTCCTGGAGGAATTCCTGGAGGAACTTCCGGAGAATTCCTGGAGGGACTTTCGGAAGTATTTATGGAGGAACTTCCGGAGGAATCTATGGAAGAATTTCCGGAGGAATTCCTGGAGAAACTTCCGAAGGAATTCCTGAAGGAACTTCCGGGAAATTCCTTGAGGAACTTCGAGGGAAATTCTTGTAGGGACATCCGGATGAATTCCTGGAGGAACTTCGGGAAGAATTTATGGCGGAACTTCCCGAGGGATTTATGAAGGAACTTCCGGAGGAATTCATGGAGGAACTTCCGGAGGAATTCATGGAGGAATTCGTGGAGGAACTTCCGGATGAATTCTTGGAGGAACTTCTATAGGATTTCCTGGAGAAACTTCCGAATGAATTCCTGGAGGAACTTCCGAATGAATTTCTGGAGGAATTTCCGAATGAATTGCTGGAGGACTTTCCGAAAGAATTCCTGAAGGAACTTCCGGAGGAATTCCCGGTGGAACTTTGGCAGAAATTCTTTGAGGATTTTCCGGAGGATTTCTTGAAAGATCTTCCGGAGGAATTCCTGGAGGAACTTCCGGAGAAATTCCTGGTGGAACTTCTATAAGATTTCCTGGAGGAACTTCCGAATGAATTCCTGGAGGAATTTCCGAATGAATTCCTGGAGGGATTTCCGAAGGAATTTCTGAAGGAACTTCCGGAGGAACTTCGGCAGAAATTTTTGGAGGATTTTCCGAAACATTTCCTGAAAGAACTTCCGGAGGAATTGCTGGAGGAAATTCCGGAGGAATTCCTGGAGAAACTTCCGAAGGAATTCCTGAAGGAACTTCCGGGAAATTCCTGGAGGAACTTCGAGGGAAATTCTGTAGGAACATCCGGATGAATTCCTGGAGGAACTTCGGGAAGAATTCATGGCGGAACTTCCCGAGGAATTTATGAAGGAACTTCTGGAGGAATTCATGGAGGAACTTCCTGGAGGAATTCATGGAGGAATTCGTGGAGGAACTTCCGGATGAATTCCTGGAGGAACTTCTATAGGATTTCCTGGAGGAACTTCCGAATGAATTCCTGGAGGAATTTCCGAATGAATTGCTGGAGGATTTTCCGAAGGAATTCCTGAAGGAACTTCCGGAGGAATTCCCGGTGGAACTTCGGCAGAAATTCTTTGAGGATTTTCCGGAGAATTTCTTGAAAGATCTTCCGGAGAAATTCCTGGAGGAACTTCCGGAGGAATTCCCGGAGGAACTTCTATAAGATTTCCTGGAGGAACTTCCGAATGAATTCCTGGAGGAATTTCCGAAGGAATTCCTGGAGGGATTTCCGAAGGAATTTCTGAAGGAACTTCCGGAGGAACTTCGGCAGAAATTTTTGGAGGATTTTCCGGAACATTTCCTGAAAGAACTTCCGGAGGAATTGCTGGAGGAACTTCCGGAGGAATTCCTGGAGGAACTTCCGGAGGAATTCCTGGAGGAACTTCCGGAGGAATTCCTGGAGGAACTTCCGGAGAAATTCCTGCAGGAATTCCCGGAGGAACTTCTAGAGGAATTCCTGGAGTATTTTCCGGAGAAATTCCTGAAATTTGTATCAGAGCAGTTTCAAGTTCAATCAGAATACTTTGAGCTCCTGATGTGTTTTCATGATGTTTGAGCTCTCCATGTTTTCACCCCTGAATCCGGCCCTGGTTGAAATTTCAGAAAGTCAATTTCAAATTCAAACAGAGTTCTTTGAGATGCAGATGTGTTTTCATGAAGTTTTTTGTTTGAAGTGTTTTCATGAAGTCGCATGCCCACTGCCCAGTTTTATTTCTATTGGTGATATGGCCTTTGCTCTCCCCATTTGGACCCCTGAAGCCGGCCCTGGTCAAAATTTCGGAAAGACAATTTGAAGTTCGAGCAGAATTCTTTGAGCTCCTGATGTGTTTTCATGAAGTTTGAGCAGTCGCATGCCCTGTTTCATTGCAATTGGTGATATGGCCCCTGCCTTCCCCATTTTCACTCCTAAATCCGGCCCTGGTTGAAATTTCAGAAGATCAATTTCCATTTGAAACAGATTTCTTTGAGCTCCTGATGTGTTTCCATGGTGTTTGAGCAGTCGCATGCCCAGTTTCATTGCTTTTGGTGACATGGCCCTTGCTCTTCCCTTTTGGACCCCTGAATCCGGCCCTGGTCAAAATTTCAGAAGGTCAATTTCAAATTCAAACAGAGTTCTTTGTGCTCCTGATGTGTTTTCATGAAGTTTGAGCAGTCGCATGCCCAGTTTCATTGCAATTGGGGATATGGCCCTTGCTCTCCCCATTTAGACCCCTGAATCCGGCCCTGGTCAAAATTTCAGAAGATCAATTTCCATTTGAAACAGATTTCTTTGAGCTCCTGTTGTGTTTCCATGGTGTTTGAGCAGTCGCATGTCCAGTTCCATTGCTTTTGGTGATATGGCCCTTGCTCTCCCTATTTGGACCCCTGAAACCGGCCCTGATATAAATTTCAGAAGATCAATTTCAATTAAAAATTAAATATTTAAAACTCCTGATATGTAAAATTTGTGCAGCCGCATGCTTATGCAAATTTCATTGTAATTGAATTTTTAGCCCATACTCTACCATTTTACCCCTGAATGCGGCCCTGAATTCAGTCAATCCTGCCCTACTCAAATGGTGAAAACATCGGAATCGACTAAAAATCTTTACAAATATCATTTTGGGTTGGTATGACGGGTGATTTGATAAATTTTGGGCATGAACACGTCCAGAATACTGAAGAGATGTTTGAATTATAGAAAAAAACACCCCCGCGCACACTTATTTTTAGCAATAACTCGGACCTGAACAAAAAATTTTATTTGAAAATGTATTAGAGCAAAAATATAGCTATTCCCATTGAGCACAAACGAAACCGCGAGGAATTCCGACGATCAGGTGCTGAATGCGAGCCATTTGAAAAAAATCCGTTCGTCCCGGGTCTTAGAGGGTTAATAAAGAAACAATTTTAACTATTTGGCCAAACGGCATTTTGCCAAAAGACGTTCGCCCAAACGACCCTTTCGGCCTCGAAACGGAAAGTTCACTGTTATAATTTTCCCGATCAGGGAAATGTTGTAAAATTATAATCGAAGAACCGGATTTTTTGATTAGCTGGAACGTCCCAAAAAGATTTTTTTAGTAATAGTGTCAGTATCGGAAATATGTTTATTCGAGCAAATATTTCTGAGAAGCACTAACGCAGACTTGTTTTAGGAAGTGATGAGTTAGAATTTGAAGATCAGCTTTCAACACTTTTGAATTTAATGTTTAACATTGCACTCTAGGGCGCGATTAGGAGCTCTGGCGTGCAGAGGCACTATCATCACATGATTGCATATGCTCCTGGGCTTTGCGGATTACATCGCCATCATCGGAATCGATCACAGAGCAGTATTAGAGGCTTTTGTCCCACTGAACAAGGAGACGGCGAGGATAGGCTTAACCGTTAACTCTACCCAGACAAGCTGCATGGTTGCAGGCAGAGATAGAGGAAGATTTAGCGATGTTGGTAATGAGGTAGTGCTTTATGTGATTGTGTTTGAAGTTGTAGAAGAATGTGTTTACCTAGGAATGCATGTAACACGTGACAATGACGTTTCCCGTGAAGTGAAAAGACGAATTGTTGCTGCGAATTACGTAATAAATTTAGGTCCTGCAAAATGCAGACAGAAACAAAATTTGCTCTGCATAAAACTCGGTTCCTACCAGTGACCCTTTACGGACATGAAACGTGGACTTTAGAAGAAACTAACCGGAGAGCTCTAGGAGTTTTCGAGCGTAAAGTGCTACGTACAATACTCGGAGGGAAACTAGAAAATGATGTGTGGCGCAGGCGCATGAATCACGAGCTGTATCAAGTGTACAAAGAAGAAAATATTGTGAATCGTTTAAAATACGGTAGACTTCAGTGAGCTGGTTACTTAGTATTAATGTCGGATGAAAGAATAGCTCAAACAATATTCAATAGAGAACCGGATAGAGGCCGGTAACTTCGTGGAAGGGCATGAACATGATGGCAGTACGCTGTGGAATCGGACTTGGGACCCAACCATGTATACAGGTAGGTGTTTGCAATTGACGGGACTCTCAGCACAGAGTATATTCCTATTTTTAAAAATAATTTAATTTAACCTTTCAATTTTAACTCTCTTACGTGATGAACTTATAAATCAAATAAATAATCACGGAAATAAAGTAATAAAAAAATTAACTCTTGAGTAATTGTTATTAGATTTTTTAAGAAATCTGAGAATTAAACATCGTCAAGTTCAAATGTGCTCGATACAAATAACATCTGATATTCCTTGCTCAACACAGATGGTCATTTGAAGATACATACAATCTAAGACTGTTGCAATCTCATCTCCATCGAAAATAACTCAATCAATCCATACAATTGCATGCAATAAATCGCAGATTTAACGCCTGCCACCAATCGATTCGCAGTCCAAACCTGTCTGTCAGGAAATGATGACTCAGTCTCCCAGTTCACAACAACGCGGCAGTTATCGACACAAATTATAATCCACACCGTTCTGTTATTCGTACTCCAGCGTGGTGTGTGGCATCTGTGCGTCATCCTGGATCTCGAAGGCCTTATCCATAGGGGGATATCTACCTTACGAGCACATTTATCCTTGATTGACCACCATTGAGGCACCAGCAAACGAACCTGAATTCGCTCGCATGGCCCACAATGCAAACAAATCAATCCCCTCCACAAACGGCTTTATAATTCGATGATTTATGATCCACATCGTATGACGGATACGACAACGACACGGCTCGATCACTTAGGATCGTATCGGAGGAAGACATTGCGTTATTATTTATAGGACGCTGTCGTCGAACGCTGTCCGACACAATAGATCATCGCCTCGCGGCTGCGAGGCGGTGGTTCTCGTTTCAACAAACAAATATTATTAAATGCTTCTCAAATTGATAAATGAAGATGCTTTAGGAGGACTTTTGGAAGTGGAATCAATTAGTGAAAGATTTTGAAACCGTTGGGTCAATCACCGGCGACAGTTTAAATTCTAATAAATCAGAGCGTCGTTAACTCCCATGTCATGAAGGACCTACAAATCATCCCTGGCATGCAGAATACGCAATTGCATCGTCAAAGACAAAAGCAACAAATTAATTTACGACCATCTGAGGCCGGTTCTGAGTTCCTTTCTGATCCAGCTGCTGCTGTTGGAACTTGGTACAAGCCCAGATAGCGACAATATCCATAATTTATAGGCTTTGATTCCGCTTCTGCGGATGCCCGCGCATGCTGGGTGGCTATAAATAATAACCCATAACATTCTCCGGTAAGTTTCACGAGCGACGAGCTTCACTGATCCAGACGAACGAGCCCTGCTAAGAACGCAAGGCGCAACAGTAACTGGCAGAATGCACCGCAGTGAGTGCACCGAACGAAAAGCCCACCAGACACACGAAAACAACGGCAATCGCTCACTCAATGCAGATTTCCGAACCGAGTCTTCCTCGTAAATTAATCAATCCAACGAGCCGGTAATAGCTTCTGACAATTGAATGGTAATACATTTGCAACATCTTCCCGAAAGCACTTCATCGTCGCTTCGCAGCCCAACGGCGCGCAGTGAGGCACCGGACCACCAACGGAACGCGGAGGCTCATTGAAGGGGACAGACACCTAGGAACCAGCCGAACTAGTTGAGACACGTAGCTCAATGCTTCATAGGGTCTTCCTATTTTTCAACTTTCACTATTCTCCTTTAAAATAAGTTAAAAAATATGTACTTTAGAAGAAGGCTATATGACCATGCTCGTAAAATGTATCGAAATGCGCTTAATTTGTGAACATATTTTACCAACATCCTAATCAGATAGTAACGTCTTCATTTCTAAGCTTTTTTTTCACTTTCATTCCAGGTTGCCAAAATCGGAACGACACTGTATTACGGCCAAATAAACGGTGCCAATCCGGGGCAGTCAGTGCATGTACCTAGCAGCAAAGTGTGCAAATTACCGCGAGCAGGCAAAGCAATGGCATCAGCACAGTCAAGCGCTGACCAGCACCAACACGAATTGCTCAAATTGCTTACTTAGAGAAAGAGCTTAAGCCTAGTCCGGGTGCCGAAGCCCGTTTAGTCTCTTAATTTGGACAGCGGAGCAGGTCTTCGCGCGGTTTACAACCGGCATTCGACTACCAGACGAGCACCGAGTTTGCCAGGAGGTCCAATTTGCATCTAGTGCGCTTTATTATGTTGTCAATTTGGCTAACTGACCCGAGCTATCCGGGTGGAATAGAGTGATTTGTGCTAACGAGATGCGAAGCGTTTGATTTTGAAAGGTGACTGGGAAAGTGGGTACTCCGCGGAAAGGTTTGTCCGGGTATCTTGGTCCGTACCCAGTCAGCAGATTGATTGATACGTTAATCAGCTGGTGAAAGAAATGGGACTGATTGAAATCAGGAAGTGGCTAGAGTGTAGTTCGTTGATTGCTAGTGCTACACGCTATTAAACTTTGTAACCTTCATGGCTGAAGTTTTTTTATTCATCCTAATTTCAAAAAGTTCACAATCGGTGTTAAAATTATTAGAGTGAAATCAGGAGTGATTCAGTCTCATTCCAAATTTTCGACCACTATTCTAGTTTGCATCTGGAGCAAAATAGAACAAACATGTTGGTTTCTCCAGCAGTGTTCCATTCATGTTTTTCAAATTTTCAATTAAATGAAAAATCATTATGTTGCTGCCAAGAAAAGCGCCGTAATTGCAAAGTGGATTGATCCGTAGATAAAATGACGCATTCATACACCAAAACAATTGAAAAATATTTGAACCTCGTGATTCAGTCGTGGTTCAAGTCTGCAGAAAATAGAACGGAGCGTTCTACCAGTTTTATTTTTTTGACTGGTATAAAAAATGAATCTAGAACAGCTGCTGGGAAAATTAATGTTCCAGATTCATATTCAAACTGACAGCCCCGAACGATTTGAATCACTGCTGATTTTACTCTTAGTGATCTAACTAATCTAACAGTCATCATGTGTAAAAATCATTCACACAAATCAAAGTGTAGAAGAGTAAGTTGTGCTTCGTTTAGAAAAAGGGCGAGATGGATCGTGGTACTTTTTCAAGTGCGTCGACTGCTCAATAACCCTGTACTCAGCTTGCTTGAAAGTACCATGACCAGAACGAAAATGGCAGCGACTTTTGCTGTAAAAACTTCAACCCCAGTCCAGTATAAAAACCATAATTTAACTATACTCATGCTTGTTTATTATGTAGGTAGACGAACTGTAGGGTCTCGAGAACCACTGTTCGTGTCTGATGTAAGTAAAAATCGTTTCAATGATATTGATTGCAGCTGTAGCTTCACTTAAGCCGTGGCGGAGATGGCGGTTTGTGTTTAATATCTGGTTCTCTCACATCCACATCAGAAGGATACCGATACGAATAGGTCAAGAAAGTTTGCAACCTGGAAAAGGCGTCTCAAAGGTGCCAGTGTTGTGTTAAATAGCTAATAATTTATATCTCGTTGTGAACTTCACGCAGGACACTAACCAGGCCAGCGAATCCGATCCGGAATTTAGCTGATCGTCCATTCTCTTCGTTCGAGCCTGTAAAGGGGTATGGCTCGATACCAATCCGCGACGCGAAGTATTCCCCAAGAACCTCAATGACTGCAACTAAGTCAGATACAATGGTATCATGGGAATCAATGGAGAATTCTTCTTTCTACTGCAGACGAGTAATCTCATCCAGAGATGGGCAGATGTAATTTCTCGTCTGATGGATTCATGTGATCCAGAAACTGTCACAAATAGCTCGTTTTGATGCTCGGATATTCGCAGGAGACATTGAGGTACATGAAACGTGGCATGAGGGTGATTGAACGAGCTCTCGCCTGAGCCTACCGATAATTGGTCGCCATAACCAGAATACACTTTCTGTTGCCTCATTCTAGTGTTCACATTGCGTTCCAGTGTTACCTTGGAGCTCGCTGTTCCGACGACCAATACCATGTCGATGTTGCTGGACTTCTTGATAGCTACAGTGCAGCCATGCTATATCAGATTAATAATGTAGTCAACGAGAACCATCACATTTTGATTTCACCCAAATTTTCAAAAAAAACCGTTAATTACGCACATTCCTCTTCCGTTTTCTACGACTTTTTAAAGGCCCACTACTGCAGCATCGTAGACCTGCTTACCAGTATTAACTGGTTGACCGTTCTGGACTCCACTCCAATAACATTGAAAGCTTCGCTCTAACAATCTAGCACATCTTTGTGTACGTCATTGACCAACACGTAGCAAAAATATCATAGAACAAAATCGCCTCTACTACTCAGGACCTTTTTGCTTCAGCATTTTTTCTGAAAAATCTGCGAGCATTCCAGTGATGAAGAAATGAGTTACTGCCAAGTCTTTATCGTAGCAAGAAGCATCTCCTAAACCACTAGTCGCTGGGTGCATTCAACATCGATGATGGTATGATCCGGACTCCGGAGAGCCACAAAGCAGCTAAAATCGGTGCATAATGTTAGAGCCGAAGGCATAATAGCCGTTTCAATCAGAAGTCATATCGACCGTGTGCACGTCCTACTTCTTTTTTTGAGATTTTTAAACATCAACGGAATATTTCTCTTTTGTCGGAAATTTGCACTAATGATTTGAATTCACAAAAAGCAAATAGTGCGATGGAGCCATGTGAAGGACCTATGCGTCAACCAAGACTCGCAACTGATATTGAAACAGTACATTTCGATCATCGTCGACAAAGCCACTAGGCCGAAAGGTATTTGGCCGAATATACCCAGACCAGTAGGCCGAAAGTCATTTGGCCGAACAGTTCATTTGGCTAAGCAGGTCAATTAGCCGAACAGGTCATTCGGCTGAATTGGTCATTTGGCCGAATAAGTCATTTTGGTCAAATAGTTTTTATCAACACGGTCCGTGAGTTATAGTTGATAAAATCGTAACAGTGACAAAATTGGAAGGATTTTCTTTGACGATTTTGTTTAGCTAAACTTTCAGTTAAAATGATATATTGCTGGGTCCAGAGGTGAACCAGCCAAGGGCTGAAAGCCTCTTTAATAAAGAAGAAAAAAATATATTACTGGGGAAATGTCAGATTTTTAAGTTCCAACATTTTTCAATGCTAAGGGACTGTCCATAAACCACGTGAACATGCTAGTGGGAGGCAAGGGTTAGTGAAAAGAGACCAAAGTTATTATACATAGGAAATGTATATTGATCATCAATGGTTACTGGTTGAGATTCCTGGCAAGTAAGGAGTGCATCAAGGGAACGTCCATAAATAATGTCACTCTAAAATTTACCATTTTCATTGTCCCACTTTTTGTATGAAATTTCCACAAAAATAATATGAGTAGTCACACTTTTAGAAACCCTCTCCCTCCCACTAAAAGCGTGACGTAATTTATGGACGCTCCCTAAGATAAGGTGGCATCCGTTTAAAACAAAACAATAAATTCGAAAATATTTAAGCTCCTTAAGGTACTTCAAAACATTCCCAAGTTCAACCCAAAGTAAAGGCATCATTTGTTTCAACGATTCGATATCGAGTCTTAAAACATTAACTCATGGAGGGTCCACTGTAGGTTGCAAAAGAACTAAGTGATATCCTACCTAGTGGAACTGCTGGGATTTTTAGTGTTGCACTGATATATCACTTAGGACTTGTTTGATCGGGTTGATCGCATGTTCGGAACTCCAAGACGTTTTGGAGAACAGAACAGGATTGTAATAGCTTGTAAAAGCAATGAGTACCATTCCATCGGCTCGACGGACCTGCTGGGATGTTTAGCGATACACACGTACATCGATCAGGACTTGGTTGATCGGCTAGAACACATATTCTGAGCTCAAGGACGTTTTGGAGAACCGAATAGGCCAGCAGTAGCTTCTAAAAATAATGAGTGAAATACTATCGGTTCAATGGACCTGTTGGGATTTCAACGATGCACAGGTATGTCGTTCAGGGCTTGGTTGATCGAGTACATCAAATGTTCAGAACTTCAGGACGTTTTGAAGAACCGAAAAAGCCTGTAGTAGCTTGTAGAATTAATTAGTGAAATCATATCGGATCAATAGACCTGTTGGGATATTCAACGATGCACGGATAAATCGTTTAGGACTTGGTGGATCGATTAGATCACATGTTCTGAACTGTTTTGAACTCAAGGACGTTTTGGAGAAACGAAAAGGTCTGTTTTTTATAGAGGGATGAAGGCCAATCTGCAAACAGACACCTAAAATTATCACTCAGGGAGTGCATTACTCAAGTGTCGATAAAGATAGGTACCAACAGTTTTACGCTACGACTCTCCTAGCTTGGCATGTGCAGTCCATACGAAAAGGCCTGTAGTTGCATGTAAAAATAATGAGTGAAATCCTATCGACTCAATGTACCTAAGACCTAAGATGTTCAACGATGCACGAATATGAACGACATGCAAGGTTGATCGGGTATATCACATGTTTTGAACTTCAGGGCGTTTTGGAGACCCTCAAATAGTTTACGTTTACTCAAAACTCTATAAATTCTTGTCTTATGATCACCTAGATAATTTTGGACATATATCTCAGCTTAGGACATTTTGTTTGTGAACATATTTCCTGAAACACTCGAGGATATGTACTCCAGAACAGTTTGGACGGCCTAGAACACCCGAAAAAGTATTTTAACGCTTTTTAAGTTATATCAGAACGCCAGATAACAATGTAATCCTTCATCCTGAAGTAATAAAGTGCAAATAAACCCGCATCTTTTCACTTTTATTTTGATAAGGCGCAGTCGGTGAAGATAATCCTCACTTGTTACTAATATTCAGGATTTCCGGCTTTCAGTCACATGCAGAGGTGACTCGTCCATACGTTCTACCTGTTCATGGAACAGGTAACCATTTTTAGGTCAGAAGTAGGAAATTAATGTCTTGGAAATTAATTATTAGGGCAAATAATTTACTCAGTAAATTTTTTAAACAAAGTTTCGCGTAGTATTTCCAATGATTTTAACATCTAAACATCTAAAGAAACAAAATATATCGTAGGCAGATCAAGTTAATACCACATGCTTGGCGTACAGTCAAATTGCAGCTAAATGTGTGTTTCCCCGACACACCACACCCCATCACATAGAAAGCTTTTGCCTGTCGTACGATCCATAATGAAGAACCAACAGCAGCGCTGCCAGAAGTCAAATTTAAAGTTTTACGCCATGACAAATGATTTGAAATAATTTCCTTCTTGGTATGTTCACTCGTTCTCCGCGCGCAGAGAACCAGCGTGAGCGTTGCCAGCTTTCTCCGTTTCCTCATATCATCCTCTTTCGCATGCGAAGCAAGCACGTGTAGATGCAAGTTCTGCTATGCGCGCAGCAGGAGTCAAACCCGTTCGACGCGCTGCGAGAACAATCAACGACGCGATGCACCTTCGGTTAGACTCGATCGTAGTGTCGGGCTGTGCTTTGCCGAAAGGCGCACCGCGCACGCTTTCGTTCATACTTCGATGATTGGAAACAGTTTGTTTGTTTTTTTTTCTCCTGATGAATATGCAATGCATCAAGAAAAATATTAAACTAATGTTTGCGTTTTCAAAAGAGACATTAAATAATGCTTTTTTACGAATACTCAAAATCAATCAACATAGAGAAAAATGTGTAGTTTTCACTAAATTTGAAGAATTAAATAACTGGAACACATTTCAACTTCTAAATGTGACTCATTGGTCGTCACAATCTGGGGTCGCATCAAACAATAATTGTATAATTCACAATGTTGTGAAAACTCATATGTGAATATGTACGTTCAGTACGCTAGACACAAAATTGTAAATGAATGTCCAAGTCGGGTGTTTTAATCCCCGGAAATAGGCAATTAACTTTGATTGAACTGAATAATTGTATAATTATATACAATTATTATTATACTAATAATGGTTAATAACATTTCTTTCATAGCAACAAAATATGTGAGGGTTTAAATATTAGCGGCGATGGGACCCGTGTACCCCGAATGGTGGAATGAGTCGATTTGAAAGATCTCTATTCTAAGCAATATCCAGTTATTGCCAACTGTTATCAAGTTAGATTTCAGACGATTTGCGAGAGTTTAGAATTTCAAGTACATCTAAATTTAAAACATTTTTGTAACAAAAGAGATTAATAAGCTATTTATTGTTTTGTAAATCCTTTCTATTTAATTTTTTTTCTAATATTGTACATATAGTTGTACAAGAAAAGGTTGTAATATTAAATTAAATGCACAACTTTCATTCGAAACCACTCAGCTTGATGAATAATTTTTTATCAGCATGGTAAGCAGGTGTAGCAAAACTCCACGAGACGCCCCCACATGAAAATGTTGATAATTTCAAATCATTGCCAACGTTTCGATCCAGGGGTTAGGATCTTCATCAGGACCTGTCATTTATTAGCGATACACGTTAATAAATTGCAATGGTACATAAGTGAACTATTGTGTGACTTAGTCGAGATTAATCAACCTGTCGATTGAAGTATTGGTCACACAATGGACTGTCAGGTGGGTTGGGGTAAACTGCACTAGCTTCACTATTGTTCATTTTAAAGTTAGAAAATCAAATTTAGTAGGTTGTGTTGTTGTCAAGTCATGTGGGTCGTGTCGATAATCGTGGTTTATTGACGACGCATTTCTCTCGCATGCCCCAGTAAATATATCAGTATGACGACCAACAAGCTCAGAACCCGAATGTACGGACACCAATCCAACGTTAACAAATTGGACAAACAACTGTTGTAAGGGTACCAATATACCGACCCAGAAGTACTACAAATCCAGTCGAAATCTCCAAAAACCTCTCTTGTTAGTTACGGCCTTATTACCGCTAATCCAAGTTATTTTATTTTAAAAGTTAAATCTCTTTTAAAAAACTCGAAGGTGCAGCCCAATCGGGTTGTACGCAAAGGTGACGTTGAACTACGTGGCTTTGTATAAATAGGCTTATTCTACGAGTCGAGTGACGTGAGGTGAGTCGATTTTAGCAATTCTCACGTGAGGTGACCATGTTATTCAAATGGGGCTATACGACTCTTCTCACGTCATTCGAGCAATCTCACGTAACACTCGTAGAATAAGCCCAAATGTACAGGTTTTCGACTTTTCTGTTCGATGAGAGAAACCAAAGCAAGCGTTTTACAAGCCCAGGTTGAATTTGTTTTCGTTATTTCTAGACCAACATATGAAAAGGGGGTTAAAAATTAAGGATTCAAGAGCTCTGTCTTTCAATTTTCAATCAAAACATTCCTCGACGGACGACAAATGTTTTCATCTTTGAAGGCAGCAATTCATTTCTAATTATACCGGTGTGGAAAGGATCTTGCCCGTCCTGGACTTTCGAAATGAAATTTGGTGAGAGAATTCCATTCTATATATTATTAATTTACATTGAAACTAAAATGAAACTATATAATTATATTTAAAAAAAAACCATCAGGGCACTCGATTGAAGCGATTTGGACAAGAAGAGTGGAGTCGCCAACTTCCTGTTGTTAACATCTCGTGGATAAAGGGCGGGCTCTTCTCCCCATCTATTGGGTCAATCTGGGAAACGAGGGCTAGATTATATTATTGTATGTACGATCTTTCTTCTGGAAGGAGATTCTCTATTCATCCCGTGCATTCGCATGTTTCTGCTTATGGAACCACCCCACCCATTTTTGGCCCTTCATACAGGAGTTTGATGACATACAAACAATAGTATAATCATGATCAAATCGTTTGCCAGATATGGCCAGTGCTATCGGCAGGTGCCTTGCTACAATAGATGGTAGTATCATCATCATCATCATCAACATTTGAAAAGGGCGTAACAGTTACGCCCTTTTCGAATGTTGGTCTAGATTTATTTTGCGCTCCTGAGATTGAGTGAGCATTACGCACTCTGGTCATAGATATAATTATCAAGATGTTGGGGTCAGAGCAAATTAGTACTCATTTTATGATTTCTCAGTCTAAAACCCCGGTGGCTCGTTATAGAAAATCACATCGTGAAAGCTGGGCTGATAATGGCGTTTGGTGGTCTTCCTATGGAGGAAGTCAGAATTGACGCGATAAATAAGTTTGACAATAATTATTATTCCTTCATGTGAGTTGCGTCGGACTTTGGACACATAGGAATCTGCAAAAACGAACCGAAGAAAGTTTTCCAGAACACACCCACTGCAGCAGTGGAGAAGATTCCGAGCTTCTCTACTGGCATCAATAGACGTAAGCGAGAAGCTGCCGTCAAACACTCCCAAGGTTTTGAGAGAAAACGCGCGTGTGAGCTAGCAGAAACGAACTGCACCAGCTGGTGCAGCTCTGTAAGTTGCATTAATTTGACTTCTATGCTGGCTTGAGGTCTCCAGTTAGCCTTGCGAACAAAGGTTCAGAAACCGGAGATGGCGAGTTCGATTCTCGATCCAATCTAGGATATTTTCGGGTGGGAAACATTCTCGACACCCCGAGCATAGTGTATCGATTGTATTTGTCACAAAAGATACATATTGAATACTCATGCAATATCGGTCATATAAAGCTTTCAATTAATAACTAAAACAATGCTAATAGATTACTTTGAAAAGCAGGCCAAGTTCCAGTTGGAATGTAGTGCTATGGAAGACGAAGCTTGCGATACACTTACGAGATTGACTGATTCATCGAAACCTAAACTGCTAAATATTATTATTATTGCTAAATTGTTAGCAAGTTTTCAATACAAAATATTATCATACCTAAATATTGTAACACACTGGAGTCGATTTTTACGCGGAGGATGTGGGCCGCGTGAATTAAAACAACGTAAAAAACCGCGAAAATCCCAAAATGTGTCTAAATGAGCCATGGAAATCCTGAAATTCTAGTGAAAACAAAATCGCATTAAAAGCGAATCGTGTACAAAAACCGCGTAAAAAATAACTTCAATGTACATCGGTTATGAAGCGTTGACTCTTCCTTGATCGAATGGTCCAAGAAAATTGTAAATCCATCGAGAAACGGCTGAGATATTAACGATCAAAGTCTATCATATTTTCCTGACGTTTTTTGAATTTTCGAAATCGTAAAGTGTACCCCAATATAGAAAAGACAGACGTAGTTCTACGTCAAAAATTTTTTTTTTTTTTGTTGATAAAAACGGAAAATTTTTCTTGCCAAAATCGGAACGTGATAAAATCGGAACATATCTGTAGTGCGATATAAGAAGTGAAACGTCTCACATCTAACTTTTCACTAATCACTTTTAATTTCTCACTTCCCACTGTGAAAAGTGAAAAAATGAGAATAATTAGTAAGAAGTGAGTAGTGAGGCTTACTTAGTGATCTTACTTCTCACTATAAAAAATAAGTAGTGCGAAGTGAGAAGTGAAACGTCTCACTACTCACTTTGCACTTCTCACTTTTCACAGTGAGAAGTGAGTAATTATTAGTGAGAAGTGAGACGTCTCAATTCTCACTTCGCACTACTCATTTCTCACTTCTTTATGTGAAAAGTGAGAAGAGTGTAGTGAGAAGGTAGTCGCCTCCCTTCTCTATCTTCATTTTCAACTTCTTATTTCTCAATTTTGCAGTGAGAAGTGAGAAATAATGATTAAGGAGTGAAAAGTAAGACGTCAAATGAACTATAACAAATAACATATTCGGCCAAATTACCTGTCCGGCAAAAAAGAAACTTTTCGGCCAAATGACCTATTCGGCCAAATTACCTATTTGACAAAATGACCTATTCGGCCGTATGGCCAAATGACTTTCGGCCAGATAGGTTTCGGGAAAGCAACCCTTCTTCGATGTGTGTCACAGCATGTATCGTTAATGTAAGTATTATTCTATTTCAAATAAAATCATTCTTTACTTAAACATGTAAGGGTTTGGATCATGGTTTTGTTTTTTTTTTCGTAAATTCGACGTTTTATTTTCTCGAACATTATCACGTCTACGCCATTCTACGATGTACCATACTAAGTATATTAAACTAATCACACTTAAAGCGAAACAACAGCTGACATCAGTTCAATACAAAAAATCACTTGAACCAACAACAGCCTTACGACATTGGTCAACCGAAAATTCAATAATTAAATTGACGCAATGTCCATATGATCAAATATACCGCCAGAAATAAGTATAAAAACAAGCATGCTTTTCATACTTTTTTTTGCCAGGTTTAGGGATCGAATTCTTGATTCATAGCGATTCGGTTTGGCTAAAATTTGGAACTGGAACTTTTCATCTTTGAGTGAATTGTGTAGGGGAACAGGTGGTAAAATGAACACGTTAAGGACTTGCGTTGTATTCAATAATAAAACAAGGATAGTTTGCTAGTTTTACCACTTGGTCCAACAATTTAACTCATATTCTTATTGCACTGAACATTTTTTTCACTAATAAACATTGTTTTAAACAGTTTTTCGCCGAAATAAAAAACATCAAAATTTCGTATGTACATAAATAGTGCGAGTAAAATGAACACTGCCTGGTGGTAAAATGAACATCGCTTCTAAACCCTTTTGAAATATTTAATTTTCTTTTTTTAACTCTAGCACTGTATATATAACTAGTTAGGATTATGAGAGCCTTTTGAAAAATTTGGTATAACTTTTGAAAAGCTTTTAATTATCAATTCAATAAAAAGAAGATTTTTTTTTAAATATCGGTTATTTTTAAATTAAATTTACATATTCTAAGTTTTATCTTGGTTAATTGATATGGTTTGTTTCTTGAACTTCCGCTTCACAATTGCACAACTTTTGTCATAAATTTGTGAAAGTTTAATAAAGTGTTCATTTTACCTCCATACGTGCCTTGTGATAAGTATCTCTTCCTCTGATTATGCAAACCAATAATTTTACTATTTACCCCTGCAACATCGTTGTGAAGTTTGTCCTATTTGCCGCTGTGGTTAGACCAGGTTTGAATCAATGATATTACGAATTTTCTAGGAATTGAAGCTTGCGGAAAAATGGTTGAAAATTACATCAGACCCTATTTTTACGGTCTCGTTTGATATTTTAGATAATAATAGCTATTCGTTCGGTCTCAAAACAAAATATTAGCTCAGTTACCTTATTTTATTTCGAGGAAAACGTGTGCATGATTAACATACGCCTAAATAGTGTTTTAATATAAATATAGCCGACTGTTTATTTTACCACCTCTTCCCCTACATCTCTCTTGATTTTGACCTCTGAATCTGGATATAATATTATAAATATACCATACAACTGATACGCCTTTTGAATTATTTCCAACAAAAACGAGTATAACAAAATATATGCAAAATGATACTTTCAAGTCATTTTAAGCCTGCTGGCAAATCAGCCCAATCGAATTGCTATGAATCGAAGTTTTGATCTCTCAACATGGCTATTTTGTATGGAAATCGAGCTTGTCGTGATAGTAATATCCCGATTTTATCACCCCCCTGGTGAATTTTGGGGTGATAAAACAAGGTATGTGACAAAATCGGAAAAAAAATTATTTGAAATTTTTTAATTCATTTCACAATAATGAATCATTTTATGCCTTGGAAAGGCAAAATGCGTGAACGGTATCCGTTATTTCTTGTCGAAAATGCTTACAGAATCCTTTCCAAGTACTCAGAAGTCATTCATAATAAACTACAGGCAGTCAAAGTTATTTCATGGAAATCAACGTTGTTTGCGGTATTATTTACGAAAATAAAAAGAAAGACTAAAATTTTCGAAAATTTTTGGGGTGACAAAATCGGGTCGAAAACGTGACAAAATCGGGACAAAACGTGATGAAATCGTGGGTAGACAAAATCGGGTCAATAACGTATACTTATTTCCACCAGTGTATCATTTGATAGAACGTCATTCAACCAAATGTCATTGATGAGAAGTTTGTTAATGTTACGTATTCTTATCATTGACCAACTACCATTTCAGCTAAGTGCCCCAAGACTTGCTTTGCTGCAAGTTACTTCCGACCAACCTTTTTTTATTCGACGGTATATCAATCGACCAAACGTCTTCCGACGTGTTACGAGAGCCGATGCCAGCTGATCAACCTGGAACTACTCCGCTCAAAAAACGATGCCATGATTATCGCCGATTCCGTGAACACTTCACCATACCTATGTCATATGTAGGTTGCCATATGTTAAAACTGTCACTTCGTGAACCGAAAATTGTTTGAACGATTATGTCATTCGGTTGAACAAATCATTAGGCCGGAACCCATCTGACCGAAAGGCATTTGGCTAAAAATGGCGTTTGATCGAAACAGACATATGACCAACATACTGTCGTTTGTCCAAACATGTCATTCGGCCGAAAAGGTCGTCATCTAGCTGAAAATGGACTATGGTCGTACTGTTCCTTTGATAGGCATTGGAAATAAAATGAGAAAATTTAAAAACAAATCGTTTAATGATCAAACTATTTTGCACATGTTATATCTTTAAAATGAAGTCCCTGACGCACCCGATCGGTTGTTGAACTTATAATTTACATTCGCATTGTATTTTCTAGAGGCTAATACAAACATTGAAAAGCTTAGATGCACAGATTTTGGTGCTCCACGGGAAAGCATCGTAAAGGCGCTCAAAAAACACCAAAATTCTAAGGAATCACAAATAGCCAAATTTCACTATTAGGATAAAATGACGGCAAAACGATCTATGATGTTTAAATGATCACTCTTTCTAGGTTATATTAATTTTCGGTAATACTTCCAACAGTTTCGCAGAATACAACCATTTGAGGATATTCCTTAGCCCTTCTGAATAGAGCATTAAATCTTCTAACCTTCTTCAAATGTATTTTATTGTATCTCTCGTGTCAATGAATATAATCATTTATGGTCAAAATACAAGTATCTATCAAAAAAGTATATCAAATAAAACTAGATTATACGAATTTCACGAAAAATTCTGCAATGTTTTAGATTTTTGGATTTTATTTTTCAGCTCTCGTCTTGATACTTAAGACTATTATTTCTCCGAATCCATTTTCTTCTAGCTGGATTGAACATTGAAGGAGTAGTACCTGTAATGAAAAAAAGACAGAAAAATATCATTAGATTTCGTACAAAATAAGATAAAGAAATAGTTGAAGTTAAACTTATAAATGGTATTTTACGTTTTGTGAAATATTATGACACTCGACAGAATCTTTGAAGAACCGGTTCATCAATATAATCCCTTTTTGTTAGGAGGTACTTAACTAATGAAAAAAGTTTATAGATTGTGTCTTGCTACAAGCCAAAATCTTAGGAATTATCCAAAAAGGTTAGTCGCACACAACACTTGAATTACATGTATGAGGTAAGTTGACTTCAAGCATATGTTTTTTTTTTCTTTCTAAGAACTTAAGTAAACAATTTCGCCTAAAATAAAAAGTGAGTCAAATGTAAAAAAAAATATTTTACATCCAATTAAAACAAAACAACAAATCGAACCGCTATTCCGTCATTCGACGACAATATCTCATCCGATGAGAGAGTTGGCGTCACCACATCTGGCAAATCTAGCCATTGCCGCTAATGGCCGGACCACCCAACGACCTATTGCCGGCAGCGCCAGCGACCTGCGGTTGCTATCTTTATGAAGTGTGAAGCTAAAATGGAAATCCGCGCTCGAGTTCCATTCCGTCTATTATTTTATAATCTCAACATATGGTTCCAAGCCGCAACAGTGGACCTCCTCTCTAGCTCCCACGATATTTGTTGGCTGTGGTTTATCGTTCCAGGCCACACTTTGAACGCAGTTTTGATGAGACGAAAAATCGATTACCGAAGGTGAGATCCTCCGGACCGATCTGGGCTGAATTAGCATAAAATTATATCATCGACTGATTAACGAGCTATGGGCGGCCGGCGGCTGCTGGCGTCCTCAACACTGAACGCGTGCGGAGGAGGAGATATACGTAGCCGGCATCGATTCCATTGATCTTCCTCGTGATCGACGACTTGGTCTAAATTTGCGATTATGACTTTATTTGGATAATTTTATAAGCGTTGAGCTAAGATCCTTGAGCATTTTTTTTTCTATTTTTCAAAACGCTACGTAATCATGTAATTTTTTTTTTGGCAGATCCAAAGATTTTAAAGAATTTACCATAATTGCATCAGTAAGTAAAACATAAAATCAACAACTGGTTGTTTTAATCGCAATACAATATTCATATGCTCCTAGATGATATAAAATCCTGTTTTAAAATAATTTATACTCATTTCAATCCTATAATTTTACCCACTAATTCTATTCCGATATGAATTACAATACGAGCCTCAGCTTCCTTGTCACCATCCCACCTGCACCGACGGGCTGCCTGTCTTCCGGAACCGAAAGATTCCACAGAAACCAGCAGCTGAGCTTGATCACTAATTAACTCATTAACATTTCTATTTTCTACTCCAACCGCGATTCCAAGTCCAAAGGCGGCTTTTTTGGTCTCTTCCGCGCCGCGACATAGCTACCTACATTAGGCCATGCATGGCACTTCCCCGCATGAGAAAACGATGTCACGATGTCAGTCTCAGGTTGGCACACTACCAGGGAGGGCTGTATGATGCGTGCGTTGGTTCGGGAACATCCACAACTCGCGGAACTCTCGAACGAATCAGTCTTCCAGATGAAAAGTGTTACGTAGCTTGTGCCCGCCACAATCTCTTGACGTTCGGATGCGCATACCTCCTGCTGCTGCGGCAGATCACCACCGCCGGAGCAGCAAGATCAAAAATGTCTCTCGCGCCACAGTGTGCTACTGTCTGTTGGTTGTTGTTATTCTTTCTCAGTATCGGGATCGCTGGAATCCAGAAGTGCCACCCAGCAGCCACTTTCGTCGGCTGCTGTCAAATGGAATCGCGAATGGATCGCGGTCGCTTATGCGTCTCTGTATGGGAATCTTTGTTTTGTTTATCAACTTCGGGTTCTTGCAGTCATTTAGGTAACCGAACGCATCACAATTTCTTATCGAGCGCAACGTCGGTCGTCGGCGCGGTAGCAAGCCGGGTTGTGGGAAACACGTTGCCCTGAGAATTTTGGTGTCTTCATACTGCAATGCATCGTACATTCGTACTCGGGTGGATGCACTTCAGCTGATTGTTTTCGACTTTTTTGGCACTAAATTCCGACAGGGATTCAGTGGAAGTGATCTTCCTATGTCACAAACTTTTAGGAATTTTTGGCAGAAAATTCGTGGATCCTACAATGTCAAGATCCGGTTTAAGATTCGAAGAATGCAATGGGTTTCAATGTTACTTTGCTCAGTTTCATTTTACTTTAATTCTTTATTTATGAATTTTTAGCTTTGGATCGGTTCTTCATTCGTCGTCGCCAGGAGGCACTTGATAAGGTCAGCTGGCTTAAGATGGTCACCTTAAGCTTCAACCTTGACCCCTTCCTTAGGCAATGTTTAATTTGAAAAAAAATAATAAAAAATAAATCTTAATCTTGAAAAAAAAGGGTTCCGAGCCTCTTGAAAGGAGGCTTCCGAGCCTCTTGAAAGGAGGCTTCCGAGCCTCTTGAAAGGAGGCTTCCGAGCCTCTTGAAAGGAGGCTTCCGAGCCTTTTGAAAGGAGGCTTCCGAGCCTTTTGAAAGGAGGCTTCCGAGCCTTTTGAAAGGAGGCTTCCGAGCCTCTTGAAAGGAGGCTTCCGAGCCTCTTGAAAGGAGGGTTCCAGGCCTCTTGAAAGGAGGGTTCCAGGCCTCTTGAAAGAAGGCTTCCAGGCCTCTTGAATGGAGGCTTCCGAGCCTCTTGAAAGGAGGCTTCCGAGCCTCTTGAAAGGAGGCTTCTGAGCCTCTTGAAAGGAGGCTTCCAGGCCTCTTGAAAGGAGGCTTCCAGGCCCCTTGAAAGGTGGCTTCCAGGCCTCTTGAAAGGAGGCTTCCAGGCCTCTTGAAAGGAGGCTTCCAGGCCTCTTGAAAGGAGGCTTGAGCCTCTTGAAAGGAGGCTTCTGAGCTCTTGAAGGAGGCTTCCAGGCCTCTTGAAAGGAGGCTTCTGAGCCTCTTGAAAGGAGGCTTCCAGGCCTCTTGAAAGGAGGCTTGAGGCCTCTTGAAAGGAGGCTGAGCCTCTTGAAAGGAGGCTTCCGGGCCTCTTGAAAGGAGGCTTCCAGGCCTCTTGAAAGGAGGCTTCCGGGCCTCTTGAAAGGAGGCCTGAGCCTCTTGAAAGGAGGCTTCCAGGCCTCTTGAAAGGAGGCTTCCAGGCCTCTTGAAAGGAGGCTTCCTGAGCCTCTTGAAGGAGGCTTGAGGCCTCTTGAAGGAGGCTTCCAGAGCCTCTTGAAAGGAGGCTTCCGAGCCTCTTGAAAGGAGGCTGAGCCTCTTGAAGGAGGCTTCCAGGCCTCTTGAAAGGAGGCTCTGAGCCTCTTGAAGGAGGCTTCCGGGCCTCTTGAAAGGAGGCTTCCAGGCCTCTTGAAGGAGGCTTGAGGCCTCTTGAAAGGAGGCTTCCGAGCCTCTTGAAGGAGGCTTCCAGGCCTCTTGAAAGGAGGCTTGAGCCTCTTGAAAGGAGGCTCTGAGCCTCTTGAAAGGAGGCTTGAGCCTCTTGAAAGGAGGCTTCCGAGCCTCTTGAAAGGAGGCTTCCGGGCCTCTTGAAAGGAGGCTTCTGAGCCTCTTGAAGGAGGCTTCTGAGCCTCTTGAAAGGAGGCTTCTGAGGCCTCTTGAAAGGAGGCTTCCAGGCCTCTTGAAAGGAGGCTTCCGAGCCTCTTGAAAGGAGGCTTCTGAGCCTCTTGAAAGGAGGCTTCCGAGCCTCTTGAAAGGAGGCTTCTAGGCCCCTTGAAAGAAGGCTTCCAGGCCTCTTGAAAGGAGGCTTCCAGGCCTCTTGAAAGGAGGCTTCCAGGCCTCTTGAAGGAGGCTTCCTGAGCCTCTTGAAGGAGGCTTCCAGGCCTCTTGAAAGGAGGCTTCCAGGCCTCTTGAAAGGAGGCTTCCGAGCCTCTTGAAAGGAGGCTTCCGGGCCTCTTGAAAGGAGGCTTCCAGGCCTCTTGAAGGAGGCTTCCAGGCCTCTTGAAAGGAGGCTTGAGGCCTCTTGAAAGGAGGCTTCTGAGCCTCTTGAAAGGAGGCTCTGAGCCTCTTGAAAGGAGGCCTGAGCCTCTTGAAAGGAGGCTTCCGGAGCCTCTTGAAAGGAGGCTTGAGCCTCTTGAAAGGAGGCTTCCAGGCCTCTTGAAAGGAGGCTTCTGAGCCTCTTGAAGGAGGCTTCCAGGCCTCTTGAAAGGAGGCTTCCAGGCCTCTTGAAAGGAGGCTCTGAGCCTCTTGAAAGGAGGCTTCCAGGCCTCTTGAAGGAGGCTTCCAGGCCTCTTGAAAGGAGGCTGGAGCCTCTTGAAAGGAGGCTTCCTGAGCCTCTTGAAAGGAGGCTTCTGAGCCTCTTGAAAGGAGGCTTGAGCCTCTTGAAAGGAGGCTCTGAGCCTCTTGAAAGGAGGCTTCCAGGCCTCTTGAAAGGAGGCTTCCAGGCCTCTTGAAAGGAGGCTCTGAGCCTCTTGAAAGGAGGCTTCCGGGCCTCTTGAAAGGAGGCTTCTGAGCCTCTTGAAGGAGGCTTCCAGGCCTCTTGAAAGGAGGCTTCCAGGCCTCTTGAAGGAGGCTTCTGGAGCCTCTTGAAGGAGGCTTGAGCCTCTTGAAAGGAGGCTTCCTGAGCCTCTTGAAAGGAGGCTGAGCCTCTTGAAAGGAGGCTTCCGAGCCTCTTGAAAGGAGGCTTCTGAGCCTCTTGAAAGGAGGCTTCCAGGCCTCTTGAAAGGAGGCTTCCGAGCCTCTTGAAGGAGGCTTCGAGGCCTCTTGAAAGGGAGGCTTCCGAGCCTCTTGAAAGGAGGCTCTGAGCCTCTTGAAAGGAGGCTTCCTGAGCCTCTTGAAAGGAGGCTTCCAGCCTCTTGAAAGGAGGCTTCCAGGCCTCTTGAAGGAGGCTTGAGGCCTCTTGAAAGGAGGCTTCTGAGCCTCTTGAAAGGAGGCTTGGAGCCTCTTGAAAGGAGGCTGAGCCTCTTGAAAGGAGGCTTCCGAGCCTCTTGAAAGGAGGCTTCTGAGCCTCTTGAAGGAGGCTTCCTGAGCCTCTTGAAAGGAGGCTTCCAGGCCTCTTGAAAGGAGGCTTCTGAGCCTCTTGAAGGAGGCTTCCAGGCCTCTTGAAAGGAGGCTTCCTGGCCTCTTGAAAGGAGGCTTCCTGAGCCTCTTGAAGGAGGCTCTGAGCCTCTTGAAAGGAGGCTTCCTGAGCCTCTTGAAAGGAGGCTTCCAGGCCTCTTGAAAGGAGGCTTGAGCCTCTTGAAAGGAGGCTTGAGCCTCTTGAAAGGAGGCTTCCAGGCCTCTTGAAAGGAGGCTTCTGAGCCTCTTGAAAGGAGGCTTCTGAGCCTCTTGAAAGGAGGCTGGAGCCTCTTGAAAGGAGGCTTCCAGGCCTCTTGAAAGGAGGCTTCCAGGCCTCTTGAAAGGAGGCTTCCGAGCCTCTTGAAAGGAGGCTTCCAGGCCTCTTGAAAGGAGGCTTCCTGAGCCTCTTGAAAGGAGGCTTCTGAGCCTCTTGAAAGGAGGCTTCCGAGCCTCTTGAAAGGAGGCTTCCAGGCCTCTTGAAAGGAGGCTTCTGAGCCTCTTGAAAGGAGGCTTCCGAGCCTCTTGAAAGGAGGCTTGAGCCTCTTGAAAGGAGGCTTCCAGCCTCTTGAAAGGAGGCTTCCGGGCCTCTTGAAAGGAGGCTTCCGGGCCTCTTGAAAGGAGGCTTCCGGGCCTCTTGAAAGGAGGATTCTCAGCCGCTTTGAAAAAGGAGGCTCCTGAGCCTCTTCAAAAAAGGAGGCTTCCGAGCCTCTTGAAAGGAGGCTTGAGCCTCTTGAAAAGGAGGCTTCCAGGCCTCTTGAAAGGAGGCTTCGAGCCTCTTGAAAAGGAGGCTTCCAGGCCTCTTGAAAAGGAGGCTTCGAGCCTCTTGAAAGGAGGCTTCCAGGCCTCTTGAAAAGGAGGCTTCCAGGCCTCTTGAAAGGAGGCTTCAGGCCTCTTGAAAAGGAGGCTTGAGGCCTCTTGAAAGGAGGCTTCCAGCCTCTTGAAGGAGGCTTCCAGGCCTCTTGAAAGGAGGCTTCTGAGCCTCTTGAAAAAGGAGGCTTCGAGCCTCTTGAAAGGAGGCTGCTGAGCGTCTGGAAAAGGAGGCTTCAGGCCTCTTGAAAAGGAGGCTTCCGAGCCTCTTGAAAAGGAGGCTTCCGAGCCTCTTGAAAGGAGGCTTCCGAGCCTCTTGAAAAGGAGGCTTCCGAGCCTCTTGAAAAGGAGGCTTCCGAGCCTCTTGAAAAGGAGGCTTCCGAGCCTCTTGAAAAGGAGGCTTCCGAGCCTCTTGAAAAGGAGGCTTCCGAGCCTCTTGAAAAGGAGGCTTCCGAGCCTCTTGAAAAGGAGGCTTCCGAGCCTCTTGAAAAGGAGGCTTCCGAGCCTCTTGAAAGGAGGCTTCCGAGCTTCTTGAAAGGAGGCTTCCTTGCCTCTTGAAACGAGGCTTCCTTGCCTCTGGAAAGAAGGCTTCCGAGCCTCTTGAAAGAAAGCTTCCGAGCCTCTTGAAGGGAGGCTTCCGAGCCTCTTGAAAGGAGGGTTTCGAGCCTTTTGAAAGGAGGCTTCCGAGCCTCTTGAAAGAACGCCCTTCCGAGTCTCCTAAAATAAGGCTTCCGAGCCTCTTGAAAGAAAGCTTCCGAGCCTCTTGAAAGAAGGCTTTCGAGAAGGCTTTTATATTCACGAAAACGTGAAAAATCTTGGTAGATTTGTTTAATTTTCAAACTAAAAGTGTACGAAAATCTGTGTCCGTTTAGAAAAAAAAACATCAAATTTCATTCTACGAGACTCTTGACCAAATCTTATTATTGGTGTCATTTGAAGAGTGCTAGACATATACACAAGGTGAATGACGAGCATAATTTATTTTAGTTGAATAAATAGCATATTTTATTTTTGTTAAAAATGCACCCGTGTGTAAGGCTTTTTAAATTCTATTTTTTTTTAACATAATCATTTTCAACTCGCAAATGCATCAAGAATCTTATATGATTAACTGAAAAAAGTAAAGTAATGATTCGTCCACAGTGTTTTCTCTTCCCATAAGGCCCTTGAAAGCATTTTTTATCTCGTCCAATATTCGCAATAGCTGTCTTTCCAAATCACCCCAGGGTGCTTCCAGACAGATGTTTTAGCGAATTTCGATAGGCACGCCCAGCCCGACTTACCACAAACAGGTCGTAAAAAACTGTGGTGACCATCGCCATAATCATCATCATCATAATTGATACAATTCCAATTATTACCCACGATATGGAAACTCCTCCGGATAAAATATGTGATCTTGAATACATTCACCCTCGGCGAGATTGAACCTTACTTGCGTCGCGGTACAATTCTTATCAATTTTTATTTTGTGCTCAGAGATGCCTCAAAGTGTCCAAAAAGATGTCTTCAATATCTGAGGATTAATATACGTGTCACAAAATTAGAGCAAAACTACTTCCAGACAATCTACGAATTTTTCATATACTTACATCGATAAAAACTACTCTATTCTTGAAGCAAGAAAGGTATAGAACATATCGGTAAACCATAATGGATCCCATTTTTATGATTATCGTATCGGTTTTAAATTCGTCTCCATTTATGTTTTCGGTGAACCGTAACCGTGCAGTGTCGTGTCTCTTTTGTCGGAGTGGCTATGAAACAGCCGAGCCCAATTACTGCTATAATTAAATACCGAAAGTGAGCGAGCGCAAGCGAGACAAGGCGAAAGATGCATCCACGCCACCACCACCGTGTGCGCATATCGTTGTTAAATCGATCGTAATTGCGAACAATTATTATCGGCGGCGGCAGCAGTGACCATCGATGAGCCAATTACGTTTTGGGGGTTTATGTGGCAATATGCACCTCCGAAGATGTCAAAAACATAAGATCGAAAGACTACAAGTCTAGAAAATGTGCCATGATGAAATTGTAGCCAAAACTGTTTAAACTGCGTAGCTACAAGCATAGCAAAAAACAGGATTTATCCCCATTTACAGCTGTTTGATCATCATAATCAAATGATATTTACATCGCTTGCCCAAATATTATCTGCCCCTGCAAATTATTTTCAACGTCTGACCACCCTTTTAGTCCACTTTCCCCAGAACCACCCGACCAGGAAAACACAGGATCCATATTGGCGTGCTTGACTGACAACAAACTGGTAGGGCTTACATTGTGGCCCAATATCAGTGCGTGAGGGGTCTTAAAATTGCCACTCGAAGTGGGAATTTTGCAGCATAAAATTATGATAATTCAAGTCCAAGGAAGTGAAACTTTTACACCGGTTGCTGGTTCCGCGAGGACATAGCACCTTGCCACATAAATATCTGGGTCAATCGGGACGATAAATTTTAAATTTGGTCCACTCTGCGAAACACTCACTGGAACGTATCTGTGTGTGAAAGACCTCCCCAGCGAAATTCGAATCCTTTTGCCAATCGGAAGTATGATTTAATGAATTCGCTTTTATTCAATCTCGAATTTATTGTATAGTATTTGAATATCTTCTTCGCCGTGTTTTGACTTGGGGTATTCTGGATCGAATGTCCACCCAGCCCCGTTCAAGTGCACCTAAGCGGCGGGGACACGAATAAAATATATGATTGTCTTTCAATTTCCTATTCGGACATCTGCGCGCCCGGTTTTTCATATTTGGCGACAAACTATACTTCGGTTCGATTGCCTCTTCACAGCAGAAGAATCGAAGAACGAGATCTCGATTTATTAGTAATCGCAATTTATGCGATTCGATGTATTAAAATTAACCGAAAATTGGATATATGTAAATTTAAATAATTTTGCTTGGTCGTTATTCATTGTCCAATTAAGATTTCTTCTGAACGATGGAAATTGGAATGAGTCAGCCCGATTCGGAAACCCGTTTTTGGTAACCTGTAAAGTATGACGCATTTTTTTATAAAATTGAAAGAAAATAATAAAGCATGTCTACTGCAACTTACTGCGACTGGAAATTATATGTAATTAAGTCGTTTGTGGTAGACACTTTATAAAAGTTGTTCGGCAAGGTGGGCACAGCAGGAAAGCGCCTATAGGTGGCTGCGTAAACTTGTTTTATCAATGACATGCAGGTAGTATCTTTGGGCAATTAACAGGGACTGTAACTCAAATTCAGTCTGGTTTCTAACATTTAATCTGCTAACAAACGAAGTTACAAACGACTTGATTTATAGACTGTTAATTGCATCACATTCACAGTGACTCCAATAACTGTTATTAGGAGAGTTAAACTTAAGCCTGGCTTCGTTTATTAGGAACCAATTGCAAATGTTTCTTGTATTGTTGCACGTTTTTCATTGATTCACTATGCAGAGAAAATCATCTAATTCATCATCAAAATTTACCTCCGAACAGAGATTCGGTCTACATAGTTGTACCGTGGCAGGTGTTATAATCCGTTAATGATCTGTGGAACTTCCTTTTCGGCGGACATCCCGCACAACAATTTTAACTATTTTTTATTGCTTCCACTGTTTGCCTTTTGCTACCGAAATATTTGGACCCTCTGTTGCTACTTTTCCCACACACCGCCAACACTCTGGAGAAAGCAACGGCCCGAATGCGGTCCAAAAGGTGTAGGCCAAAGCAGACGAAAAAGAAAGGATTGTTTTACCATAATAAATTATCACGATAAACCGGCAATAAAACATTTAAACACGATAACAGACAGGCCCTTTCCGCTGCAGCATGAAGGCTCTTCTGGTTGTAATTTTGCTCATTATGCTGCGTGGAAAATTGGAACGATCGAACCGTTTTCTTCGGAGCTGCCGATGCAACGAAGGGTAGCTACTTGCGCAAAACTCCTCATACGCAGCACCCTGGGCTTAATTAATAATTAATTAATTATACACGGTCACACAAGGCCCTAAAGGCCGTTGGAAGCGCCACCGTACCACCCAACCCACCGACAGCGGCAAGGCAAAGACTGGACGCGCTCAAGGAGATAATTAAGCCTAAACACATGGTCACTAGCAGCGCGCTTTATTTCAAATTGATATGTTCAACTGTCGCTGTTATTGCTGCTGTCGGCTTGTATATCTCTTTCTCGTGGCCTCTTTCACCGATGGAGGCCATCAGAGACCACCGACCGCTACGCCGCTAGTTGACCGACGACGAAGACGACGGCGATGAAAGCGAGGAACCCGAAAACTAGAGTAGTACAACATAATTAATTAAGATGTCCAGAGTGATAAGGTGTGCCTCGCCGTCACCACCATGGGCGGTATGTGTGTGGCTTTTTTTTTCTTCTTCTCGGGATGTTGGAAATAGCTTTGGTTGCGTTCGATTGCTGGAGGTATGACTATATCCAACGAGCCAATGCGGGGATGTCCACCACAACGGGGACAACTTCTCAAAACATTAAAGTTGATGCCTGTCCGGTGTGACGTAGTACCGCTAAAGATCAACCTTGTCGGCTTGGAGTCGCATGATGCTGTAAACATCAAGACGGTGAACCTCAAGGACAAATTGGTGATTGATTTGATTGTAAATCATTTAGTATCCAACATTATTAAAATCTCCTATCAATGTTAGTACACTCTGGTGACCTGGAAAAAAGTTTTTTTGACTTTATTAAAAAGATTTTTAGCCCTAAAGTAACTTCTTCTGCCGCTACACCAGGTACAGAGTGGCTCGTCAGACTGCAACCTGCTGATCGACGGACGTCATAGTGGTCAAGATCCGATATATTTTCCATAACCTCCGATGAATTTCCTGTCATCGTACGTATGTAGGATTTCTTAAATATTTTGAAGATGAGAAATTGATAATGTTTTGATATAAAAATCAGGCTTTCAGACGCAATAAATTGGTAAAAGCTAGCACCAAATAGCCTTTATCAAAGATATAGCAAAATGGCCATGCACGACGACAAAAAAAATCAGAAGGGTTGTGTACAAGACACGACTACAAGGTAGGCGTTGGAGCAATCGTTGCGATCAATCTTTTTGCCGTCACTAAGCGATTTGTACTTTGTACTTGTACTTGTAGAATGATGACGTGTGTGCCGTGGAATTGCGTGCATTTCGTGTTTATTCGCCAATAGTTTGTTTACTTGCAATTGAATATCGATAACTCGTAAATTCGTGATATGCATATAATTAGACAGATTATCTGAAGCTGATTCTGATGATATAGGTCACTAGCGTGTTATATCGTTGACAAAGTTGTAAATTAGAAACCAACGATCGTGCAAAATTCTATCCGTAGGGGAGACTGGACACACATGATCCCCACTTTTTGTTTCGGATGGTTCTCGATGTAAAATGCCTAAATTTATTTGATTTATGATGGACTTGATGAAAAATTTATTTAGTTATTCAAAAACATCATTGGAAGAAATTATTTTTTCATGAAAGTTATCAAAAAATCGATTTTTCTAAAAGATAGAAAATTTGACATTTTCAAAACTTGCGGGAGACTTGATCCCCATATCAGGGCGAATTGATCCCTTTATGAGCTGAACATATTCAGGTTCTTTCAAGTGTGATGAAAGGCCAAATTATTTTATTTTCAAATCCCAACAATTTTTCATAGTCTAACGTAAAAATATAGTTGGTATTAAGTAAGGCAAGTATTTTGGTTCTCGCATAGAATAACAGTGACAATTATTAGCAAAGTTGGCATGCTGATGATTATTTATGCAATCAATCCACTCCACTGAAAGGCAGATGCGACAACCATGCTGTTTTCAAGAGGATCTCCGTGTGTGGCTGATACAGTTATAATACCTAAACTGGATGATCGATACATGAATTTAGATATATGTTTCTTTGTTGTTTTAAAATTTAATTATCCTGTTTCTAATTTTGAAAATCAGCCGCACTTCAAAGCCTATGGCCAGTGGTAAATATCTCAGAGTGCCTATTTCGGAACCAACAAAAAAGGTCTGTGATGCATCGCGGTCGCCAGACTACTACCAATACCACGAACGTGATCATACCAGGCTGGTGGCTTCATACATCAATGTAGTACTGTCACGCATGCTTGAAACATATTTACGTGAATATTATAAGTACACAAATGCGATTTCTTTTAAAATACTGAATAGAAGCGGTGGGATTAGCCTATTGTTAGAAGCTCTTTAGGAAGACATAGAGGAAAATAATGATTCTAAATAAACTTACCCTATTTAAAAGAGAAAGTACATTTGAATAGTAGATCTAACAGTTTTCAAAACTTCATTCAATCTAATGTGATAAAACTTTAGGCAACCTCAAATACGCGTGTGTGTGGATGATAAAATTGAAGGAAGTAAATAAATCTATTTAAACTTTTAAACCAGAAAATAATTATAACATATCAATTAGTTGCATGTAATACAATAATATGCAAATGCAATAGCATACAACAAACGCCTTAATATATGCAATATCGGGATCAAGTGTGTCCAAACTGTTGGGGATCAAGTGTGTCCATGTTGAGTATTTGTCTTAGTTTATGTCTCCATTCATTGTGAAATGGAAAATAACCAATTTAATGGGTTTATTCCATTCTGCAATAATAAAACTACGTCCAGTAAAAATTTGACACGTTTTGGTTGGATATATTCAAAGTTATTAAACTTTTCACCTTTGCAGAAAAAAAGAATTGAGAACGCCAAAATAATAAAACCTTTCTAAAACCCATATACATAAAGGAACTAACATCAAATGTTACTCAGATTCAATTAGCTGTCGAACGGATCTGTTTTTACATATCAGTGATATAAAATTTTTATTAGGTTTCGAGAAAACAGGGGGGGATCATGTGTCCCCGGGGATCACGTGTGTCCAGTTTCCCCTATAGCTGTTGCGCCGTCATTACCACTCATCATTCCTGTTTCACAATGGGCATTGCTGGTTGCGGTATTTGCTCTCTTTTCGTCGGAAGAATGGATGAGTATATCGTCTGTGATGGATGCTGTGTTAAATATCATCTAAACTGCACGCAGATGAATACATATCAGAGGCGAGTATGTGTCGATTTTGACAATGTCCTATGGTTGTGTAAAGAATATCTTTCCTCGTTCCGTAAGCAGCACTCGGCATCAGGAATGAATAATTCGAATACGGAGGAGAAGGATGATCTATATAAAAGCAATATCGATAGCGTCGTGAGTGAACTACGTTCAGAAGTGGCGGTAATAAAGCAAAGTTTTAGTGAGCTGCAGCAAACACTAAACAGTGGTTACCAACCGATCAATCACAGTGTCGTTATGCCGAAAACATCTACACCTCATGGAAGCTATTATGATTCAACATAATTATTTAAAGGATCTAACGCTGAAACCTTGTCCACCGGATCCAAACGATTTTGGATGTATTTTACAAGAGTTGCGAAGAACGTGTCGTCAGATGTAATGCGTGAAATGGTTACAAACTGCCTGAAATCAAGTGATCTACCCGACGTAGTTAAGCTTGTACCGAGTTGGAGTAATTTAGAAAACCTACGATATGTTTCCTTCAAGATTGGAATAGACTGGAAGTATAAAGAAAAAGCGCTTAGGCAGTCAACGTGGCCTTTGGGACTACTGTAAAGACCGTTTGTACATCGTGAATCCAGCTATTGGGAACCATAAAAAAAGAATTTTGGCAGTCTGCAGTTTTCATGATCATGAAGCATGATTTCAGATCATGCCTATAGTATATCTTGTTTAAGGTGGTTATACAACAAAGCCACAAATCGGCCATATTGGAAACCACGTGCTTTTTCTAGTGATTTTTCAAGAGCACGAATTGAGAGAACCACAATGCCCTTGGGGATAAAAACATCCGTAGATCATTTGCTTACTTATGCTAAACAATCGACTTGAATTTCAGCATTGTACGAAGATTATTACGCTAGATTTGAACTTTTGATAATAGAGTCGAAAACCGTGTGGTGAATTTAAAATTCACCACATGGCTTGATTGTATAATCACCTTAAATTGTATTTTGTTTATGGATTATTCTCTTAATATTGTGTGTAATGTAAACTCATCAATCATATGTAATTAGTAGAAATTAAGTTAATAAGATCATTGGGGCCATTATTTGCCTGTTGATCGAAAACAAATAATACTTTGAAGAAATGTCTTCTCGGATTAGCTTTATTGTGAAAGATGGAAGCGTTTTGTTTTCAATGATGCATCTTCCCAATAACAAGCAGTAACAAAACCAAAACAGAATCTTGAGAGAAATTTCACTTAACTGCTGCTGATGCTATCCATGCGAATTATTTTTTCCAGCGTCTCCCTCTGACGCAAGCACGTGATTCTCTTACCGATGGAAACTTTCTGTGGCTGCCACTGCCCTTATCTTCTTTTAAATTGTGGTCCTGAAAAGAACCAATTTATCTGCGGTAATGTGCCTTCCCAAACACTAACAGAAACGAAACCGATGCCGTTACGGACATAGAACCCAAGTGACACCGAAAAAAAAAATTGTTTTTGCGGGGATTCAAATTTGTTGTATGACGGTTAGAAAGATGAAATACAAAACAAAACATGTTCAAAGAAAGTTGTAAAAATGTGTTTGTTAAACATGCAGCTTTTTGATCATAGAAGATGTTTTGTATAAGTTGTTGATAACATGTCATTTTTTGACATTTGTTTCAAGATGTTTTGTTTCACATTCTCAAGATATCAGAGATGTCGCCAGGATGTTTTAACGAACTTACAATTAACATGTTAATTTTTTGACATTTGTTTGATTGGAAGATATACAGTTATGATGCGGGCTTAGCTCAGATCAGATCAGTGCCATATTACTGCAGATTGGTGCATGTGTTTACAGATGAATTCCTAAATTGTATGTTTTTGATATACGTACGCGTATTTTCCCCAATCAATGATGCATGAACAGAAAAGTAAAACAAAAATTTGCACGATAAATCATGCATCGACACTAATATCAAATTCCTTAAAAAAAAATATTTTCGCACGGCCGAGTTGCCGAATAATATGCATTTAATTGTAATTCCATGTATGTTTATTTTAAGGACAAGCATCATAGAACCCAAATTTAAAAATACTCGCGTTTTCAATGGCACACCACTCAATACGGGAGCAACGCACAACTGTCATTTTGATTATTTCAGCTTTGTTGTGTCGCAGCATGTTGTGCGTTGCTCCCATATTGGTGTGCCCTAGAAAACGCGAGTACTTTCAAACTTGGATTCTATGAGGATTGTCCTTAATTTAACTTTCCAAACATGTTCGGGTCAATATGACCGGAATCGCCAACTTTCAAAATGTTGTAACTTTTTAACGCAACAATGTGAAGGTTTAAAGCTTTTTGATTGTTCCTATTTCGTGGAAAATTATGTTTCGGAACGTTGATCTACTTTGCACGACATTCCTTAAGGGCTACAAAAAAAAAGAAACTCACACTTACGGTGTTCGGGTCATATTGACCCGCATTTGACTTAGGGGCCGTCCAGAAACCACGTGGTCATATATGGGGGGAGGGGGGTTTGGAAAATGACCACGATAAGCCACATGGGGGGAGGGGGGGTGTTGCTCTCGAACCACGTGGTTTTTTTTACACGAAAAACTTTTGGTGAATAACAATAGCGGTGTAAAAAATTCAAATCATTAAAATTTAATGATTTAATCATTAAACGCAAAGCGCATCTTAGGGCCGATGCCCACGTAGCGTCTTTTCAACTCAGTGTTAAAAAGACGCAGGTGTGCTTCGAGAAAAACCAGTAACGCGGTCGTAACGCCGATGCATATCTGCGCTATTTGACCATCTTAGCCTTAGATCCCTTTTCCATAAAAATATAAATGAAAAAACAGGTTGCGATTCAGTCTCAATTTCCGCAACAAAAATTTGGAAAGGAAAAATGAGAAAATATAGAAAAAAAAATCCGCCGTGCCACGCCACCGCCGCAGATGGTTTTTGGCATCACGCCGCCGACATTCAAGGATGTTATCGATCATTTAATAATCTGCTTTCGATCATTCAGTAGTTTGTCAAAAACTCATTCTAGAGGCTAAATTTAAAAATGTGTTGTATGGTGGACTTTTAGTGCTAAGGTTTTTCTACAACTCTCCTTAACAGGTCGATGTATGAATTCCACTGCTAAAGGAGTTACGGTGCTAGTTGCCATACTTATACTAAATGATAACAAAATATGCAATCATTTAGTCTTAAGTTATTAGTGAAATTAAAACAACGAACTGTTAGGCAGAGTAGTAGATAAACCTTTGCACTAGAAGTCCACCATATAACACATTTTGAAATTTAGCCTCTGGAATGAGTTATTAAAAAACGACTAAATGATCGAATGCAGATTACTAAATGATCGATAACATCCTTGCCGACACTTTTGCATCAGCGGACTGCAGCTACAAATTTGAAAAATATTCATTCAAGGATGTTAATCCAACAATAACCCAAGAAAAAAACTTCAACAGAATTTCTTGTGGATATTCAGGAAAAATCCAGTAAAGAAATTTCTTGTAAAAACTTTAAAATTCCTGTATATAATCCTGATGAAGTGCTGGCATTCAGAATGATTTTTGAACAATTTTATCTGAAAAATTTTGCTTGGAAATTTTGCTACAAATTGGTAATGAAAAAAAATAAAACATCTCCAGTGTAAATTGCGAAAAAAATTTCCTTAAAACTCCGAAAAAAATTCCATGTGAATTCTGTCTGAAAATTCAAAATAGTCCCGTGGGAAATACATATAATTTTCAGTGGAAAAAAAGTTCAAATTTTCATATATTTTTTTTACATTCTAATGAAATTTTCTACGACAAGTTCTTTCGAATCTTCACCAGAAATTCTTCTTAATTTCCAAAAGAAGTTTTTCGAACATTTTAAGGAGTGCACTTAAAAATGTTCAGTTCAGTCTGCAATGGCTGGCATATAAAAGCTTTCAATTTATAACTAAGGAAATGCTAATAGAATATACTAAGTTGAAAAGCAGACCAACTTCCAGTTGAAATTTGGAGCCATAGAAGAAGAAGAAGACTTCTGAATTTTTCTTCTGAATTTCCGAAAGATATTAAACAGCCAATGCCACATGAAACACTTTGATGTTTCCGTACATTTTTTGTTTTTGTTTTTTTTTTTCAAATTTAGAATTTTGAAATGAAAATTTTTCGGAATACTTTTTTACGCTCTTTGTGAATTCTATCAAATTTTTTAAAATTTTCCAAGTATTTTTTTATTCGAGGCATTATTTAGAATTTCCACGGAAGAGTCTATGGATTATCTTCAAAAAATTCTTTGGATTTTCAAAAAATAAATCTTTAGAATTCTCGAGATTCTTGTTTTTTTTTAATTTGTACCATAAATTCTTCCAAAATTTCATAGGGAATTCATTCTTCTTCGGGAAGTCCTTTTGATTTCTTTGTACGTTCAGCTAAACATTGCTTTAAGACTTTACCATGCAAAGATGCACAGGAAATGATTTAGAAATTTTAAGGAATTTTCACATCAGAAAATCTTTAAAATTTTGATTTGATTTTTTAAGGAATTCCTTCAAAAGTACAATTTTTTCGTAATTTTCACTTGTAAAAACATCGGAATTTCCTCGGGAAGTTCATTATTGGTGTTTCAGATGAACTTTTTTTGATTTTCTACTGGAAAATCTTAGGAATTTCCATAGGAAATATTTTGGCATATTCCGAATAATTTGTTTTGGAAATTAAAAAAAAAACTGCTGAATGTGTCTAAGAATTTCTTTTGGAAAACGTAAAAAATTCCATTGGAGATTTAGAAGAATTTCCTTTGAAGATTCATTAAAGTTGCCAAGGCTTTTGAAAAAAAAAATCTTTAGAGATTCTGTAAAAAAAAGTAAGCTGGTTTTTTTTTCTAATTTATACTGAAACCTGTTAATACCTGTTAATATTGGAATGTAAACTAATTTGATGATTCTGAAAGCAAAACTGGAATTTCTACAGGAATGCTACTCAAAAGAAACAACAGTAGGAGGTTTTATTTGCATCTCTAAGATTACATATTAACTTTGTGATTCTCTGATAAATTTTTTGTTGTAAGAGTTCAGTTCAGATGCTTCGCTGAGGTTGATATATCTTAAGAATTTCCAGTACCTCCAGAGCTACTGAAGGCCCCAAATACTCTCAGGAATCGATAGGGATATTCAGTGATGAACTTTATAATTATTTAAAAAAAAATCTTTGATAAAAAATTCTAAAAAAATTAATAATATAGGGATATTTTGGAAAATTTCTAAACCATTACAATTTTTTCTCGAAATTTTTATAACATATTCGCGAGTCCACATTTTTTTGTATCCTCCTGATGCATCGAAGGTGAACGAGTTCTAGATATCCTAATACCCGATAAACATTACAGCATAACATCATCAAAATGTTCGAATTCATGAAAATTTATAATTTCCATGCTGGGTTTAGTTTGATTTTGAATCAGTTGAAATTGTCCATCTTCAAAATTGATCGGTTTAACCATATGTTTTAGTTACATAAAGTTTGTTTTAAGTGTTTGTACTTTAGAAAAAACCACGTGGTCAAAGGGGAGGGATGGGGGGAGGGGGTCTGCCAAATGACCACGATAAGCCACATGGGGGGAGGGGGGGTTGAAAATCTTCAAAAATATGACCACGTGGTTTCTGGATGGCCCCTTAGCAATATCTCAGGCATTTCTAGTCTAGTCTAGTCTACACATACACAGCCAGTTCTTGAAAGAATCCTGAAAAGTGGTAGACTCGACTACATCTATCACTTTTATTTCCAATATTTATGTTTGAAGCACATCAAAAATGTAGTTCAAACATAAAAACGGCAATTAAGCCGTTGAACGGGGCATCTCGTACCAACCGCTCTGTTTATATTGATAGGTGATAGTTGTTCAATCGTTGGGAGTGACTTAGCTAAGATGATTCATGTACACTCTTTTGGTCCTCAACGTCTTGGGATGGGACCGGACCCTATTCCACCAGTATTTATTAAAAAAAATAGCAAAAGAACTCACTACTCCTCTATATTGGCTTTTCAATAAGTCTCTGGAATCTGGAATCTTCCCAAAAATATGGAAAAGCTCTTTTCTAGTACCAATATTTAAATCTGGGCGAAAATCAGACGTACGTAATTATCGTGGCATAGCCCTTATCTCTTGCATTCCAAAACTTTTCGAGGCAATTGTTAACGAGAAGCTATTTTTGCAAATCAAAAACAGAGTAACTGACACACAACACGGCTGTTTTAAAGGTCGCTTGACCTCAACAAATCTGCTTCAATTCGTAGACTTTCATTGAATGCAATGGATAACGGCAACCATGTAGAAGCTCTATATACGGACTTTAGCAAGGCATTCGATCGCATTGATATACCGATGCTGCTTTTTAAACTACACAAAATTGGAATTGAATCACGACCACGACTCCTGAAATGGCTTGAATCATACCTAACTGACCGCCAACAAATTATCAAATTTAATGGACATAAATCAAAACCAGTCGAGTCAAGTACAAGACACTGAAGACGGCCTTACTGTTGAGGTCGAAATACGTATCTGTCAGGATACAATTAAGTGGTGGAATTCAATGGGATTGTTTAAACTCGTCTTATGACAGGTGAAAACATTCCACTAAAAAGCTCAAAATAATTTTCTTATCAATCAAAACCAATTCAAGTCACTTCGGGAGTCCCTCAAGGCTCTCATTTGGGTCATCTTCTTTATATCTTGTACGTAAACGACATTTCCTTCATTCTGAAAAATATTATAAAAATGTTAATGAATGATTTGTTTATCGGCTTTATCGGTCATTTCTACTCAAAGTATGAGGGAGTAGATAATCGAAAGATAATTCCTGTCTTGGCACGGTGGTTTCCATACCACTAACCAAGCCGTCCACAACCAGGGCGTTAGGCAAGAAGATTCACGCTTCGATTGTGTGCTGTTCAATAGATGGTCTTCCTTTCTCCCTTTCACCCTCTATCGCTTCATACTTGTTCGCGCCCTAGCGAATGGCTTTCAATCTAATGATTTTCAATTATCTTTCGATTATCTACTCCCTCATACTTTGAGTAGAAATGACCGATAAAGCCGATAAACAAATCATTCACCACAATCACGGTCGTAAAATCTGTTTCAATTTTAAAGTGTTAATTTATGCCGATGATATGAAACTCTTTATGGAAATAAGAAATGAAGTCGACATCAATGTATTCCGCAATGAAATAGACAAATTCTACATATGGTGCAAGAAAAGCCTATTAGAACTGAATGTAAAGAAATACAACTTAACATCATTTAGCAGATAAAGAACAATACCAAACATTTCAATCGCATTAGGGAATCAGAATGTGGAAAAATGTGAAAGAGTAAGGGACTTAGGAGCAATCTTAGACTCTAAACTTTCTTTCGTAGACCACTACAACACAATCATTCACAGGGCTAATAACATGCTAGGGTTCGTAAAGCGTTTCTGCTACAGTAAAACCTCCATGAGTCGATATTGAAGGGACCATCGACTCAAGGAAATATCGAGATGTGGAATACACAAACCTTGTGATGCTGTTTGAAGGGACCATCGTAGTAACCCAGAAAATATTTTTTAATATGAAATAATTTGCTTCTATGAGTCGATATCGAGTCATAGAACATCGACTCATGGAGGTTTAACTGTATAACTTTCATGACCCATATACAATTAAAACACTTTATGTAGCTTATGTTAGATCAATAATGGAATATTGCAGTATTGTATGGTATCCTTCTCAATCACGCACGAAGAGAGATTAGAATCTGTACAAAAGCAATTTTTCCTATTTGCTCTTCGTAAATTAGACTGGACATCATTTCCACTCCCATCATACAAAGCACGCTGCATGCTTATTGACATACAGACTTTGAAAGAGCGGCGTGAAATAACAATGATTTCCTTCGTAAATGATATCGTTTCGCAACGTGTTGATTCACCTGAAATCTTATCAAAATTAAACTTTTATATTCCTTCAAGGCAGCTTCGTAATCGTACCTTATTTATAACAAACTATTATCGAACAAATTATGCCAAATTTGGACCTTTGAATCGAATAATAGACATTTACAATCAACACTGCGAAGCTATCGACTTTACAATGCCTCGGCAGAATCTTAAAACATATTTTAATAGAATTCGAAATCGCAACACATAAGACGAAAGATATAACATTTTTTAAATATATGTTAAATATTTCACAATTTATTAGCATTACGAAATGAAAAATTATGTATATTTATATGTACTAGTCTACGACGGTTGATAAAATTAATAAAATAAAAATAAAATAAAAAATACACTGATTGACAAAAGTATTCGCATCAATCCATCATGATTACTATAAAAATATGACGAATGCTTATGTACATCAGTGTGCATATAAGCCTAGGTTCAAGCGCCATTACCCGCTCTCTGAAGCAAGAAAAAAAAATATACAAAAGCCATCAAAACAAGCAAAAACCCATAAGACGATAAATATGTATGATAAATACTTACACCATCTTCATATTTGTTGTGCCTGGAATCGTAATCCCGCGAACCGCTCACAATGAATCTGACAGGTTTTGAGTCGCGCTTGATTGAAGTTGTGCATGAGTAGTGAGAATTCGAACTGGCGTAGGATTGCCAATCCGGAGATGGCGAGCTCGATTCTCGGTCCGGTCTAGGATGTTTTCGGGTTGGAAACATTCTGGACTCCCTGGGCATAGTGTATCCATTGTATTTGCCACACAAAATACATACTCATGCAATGGCGGGCATAGAAAAGCTTTCAATTAAAAACTGAGGAAATGCTAATAGAATACTAAATTGAAAAGCAGGCCAAGTTCCAGTTGGAATGTAGAGCCATTGAGGAAGAAGAAGAAGATATTATATATAATTGTATATAATTGTATATTAGCAATATCTCAGACATTTCTAAGCCAAATTCACATGTGTAAATACCAAAATAGCCGTCAGCTCATTCATTTTCCGAAACTTTCAGTTGGCCCCTTTTATTTGGACGAAAGTTGTACACGAATATCATGAATTAACGATTCTATTGCTGTTTTTCCCATGAATGTACCTAATACTATTTCAGTGATTATAAATCATGAATGCAAACAATATTCTTACAAATGTTCTAGGTTCTCCAAACCATTCTGGATTTTAGAACCTTGGTCTACCAAATCAATTACGAATCAATTGGTACGAAACCAATAGCAACCCATGGTACCCATACAGGCCGTTAGAGGTCATTATTATAATTTATGATCTAGATATGTCTAAACCGGATGTTCTAAGTTCTCCAAATCATTCTGGAGTTCGGACGAATTGATCAAGATTACTTGACTCGATATCAAGCCAAGTTCTCCAAATCGTTGTGGAGTTCAGACCAATTGGTCTACCAAGGCAACTAGGCTCGATACAAAGCCAATAGCAACCCGTCGGATTCATACATGCCCTTAGAGGCCTTGTGCATGATTTACGATCTAGATATGGGTTCGTACACTAATTACGTAAGCACTTATGGGGGAGGGGGGGGTTTGCCATTTTCTTACGTCCCATATAAATAAAAAAAATGATTTGTATGGGAAAAATATTACAGGTGGGAGGGGGGATGTTCTAAGATCTCCAAATCATTGTGGAGTACAGATAAATTGGTCTACCAAGGCAACTGGCCTCGATAGAAAGTCAATAGCAACCCATGGTGTCCATACATACCTCTAGAGGATATGTGCATGATTTACGGTTTAGATATGTCAAAACCGGATATTTTAAATTCTTCAAGTCATTCTGGATTCCAGGCAAATTGCTCTACTAAGACTATTGGGCACGATACAAAGCCAATTGATACCTATGGTATCCATACAGCGGCTTGGAGGTCAGCGAATGACTAACGATTCAAATATGTCCGAAACGGATAGCTTAGATTCCCCAAATCATTCTGGAGTTCAGACAAATTGATCTACCAAGACATCTGAGGTCAAAGAGAGACATCGGTATCAAATCAATAGCAAACCATATTCTCCACCCAGGCCAGGATTCGCAATTCAGATATGTCCAAGCCGGATGATCTAAGTTCTCTATAGTCTACAGAATTTCATTTATTTGATATTTCATTAGGATTTCTTGCATAATTATAAAAATGTATTGTGTGTTATTCAACACAATATTCATCCAACACGTTATGGTTATATCTATAATTCGCTTCTATCATGTATTTATTTATTTATTCAGACTAAGGCCGAAGTGGCCTGTGCGGTATATAAGAGTCTTCTCCATTCGGCTCGGTCCATGGCTACACGTCGCCAACCACGCAGTCTACGGAGGGTCCACAAGTCATCTTCCCCCTGATCGATCCACCTTGCCCGCTGCGCACCTCGCCTTCTTGTGCCCGTCGGATCGTTGTCCAGAACAATTTTCACCAGGTTATTGTCCGACATTCTGGCTACGTGCCCAGCCCATCGCAGTTGTCCGATTTTCGCGGTGTGAACGATGGATGGTTCTCCCAAAAGCTGATGCAACTCGTGGTTCAATCGCCTCCTCCACGTACTGTCCGCCATCTGTACCCCACCATAGATGGTACGCAACACTTTCATTTGGAATACTCCGAGTGCACGTTGGTTCTCCACGAGCATCGTCCAGGTCTCGTGTCCGTAGAGGACTACCGGTCCAATGAGCGTTTTGTAGATTGTCAGTTTGGTACGGCGGCGAACTCTATTCGATCGGAGCGGAGTCCAAAGTATGATTTCCAGCCACTATGCGTCTCCGAATTTCTTATGTCCTGTGTCTGCCACAGCTGCCATTCAGGTGTTCCTCGTAGTGCTGCCGCCACCTTTGGATCACACATATCAGGCTGTGGCACGTGGCCCTTACGTGAACGGTTCAACTTCTCATAGAACTTTCGTGTGTTATTAGCGCGGTGCAGTTGCTCCGTCTCTTCGCGGTATCGATCTTCATGCTGGCGCTTCTTCCTCCGGAAAATAGAGTTTTGTCTGTTCCGCTGTATTCTTCTCTTCCACTAACTGCTCACCTTCGCCGTCAGTCGGAGAAGAATTTACCGTAGGAGGTCGTGGGTTCAATTCCAGGCTCCTCCCTCTCCTACTTTGCATATCTATCTTAGTTCTTTCTGTGTTTCACGTTCTACCAAAACGATTCCTACTGTTATAACCTTCTACACTAACAAATCCAAAACCTCCCGTGGTACCTATGAGAGGTCGTAGAGTTCTCTGCATCTTTCTTAAGTAGGTGTCCAACTAAACCATCCTTCCCCTTCCTCAGCATTCGCAAGGACGTGGCCAGGACAGATCTCGACTATTGGAGAGTGCATTGCTCCCATCTAAGAGATAGTGATTAGCCCCAAATCAATATCTGGGGTAACGGATGAAAGTGATGCTACTCTCATACAATAGTCCAGGCTTGTACCACCTACGAATTTGTGAGAATTGCTCAATGCTAATGCTAATACACAAACAGACATTAACACACACTAACAGCAACTAAACCAAAAGCAGAATCAATGAAGGATACAATATAAGAATTTTATTTGAACGAAACATCTCTAAAACCCCTCTACCACAAATCATTATCATACAAATTACTATAATGTCCGCCCTTCATCTCTGGCTGGTGCGTGTACGAAAACCCTCTCTTCTGCGAGGGTGGCTGTGGCCCTGAGAAGATCCGTTTTGGTCTACTTGGAGTTTGTGTTTTAAGGCTCCCCCAAACACACGCGATGCAACAGTCGCGACGCGATTCTATCGCTTGGCGACAGCGATTTTATCGCTTGGCGACAGCGATTCTGTCGCCGTTGGTATGGAAGCGAAAATAGAACATTGCCTGCAGCGACCAAACGATAGAATCGTGGCGACTAGTTGTCGCCGTCGCGGCGATAAAACCGCTTAGGTCTGGAGGAGCCTTTAGTGCGTCAGGCGGGAAGCTTTCCGCTTCTGCTGTTGACAAAACTTGACGATGTTCTACTGATCTTGCTGCCGCCGCCTCCGCTACTGCCTCCTAGTCTTCGTCTTCTTTTCGCAGCCCTACTGCCATCAGCATCGTTTCGGTTCGGACCGGTGCAGTCTTTTCGGTTCGGCGCGCGTTTTGTGAATGGCCCTTGCGCGGCTTGATTAAAATTCATTAATTTCATAATTTTTGTTTTTCATACATTATTTTTCACATTTTAAGTGGTTAGCCACTTAGTCCTTCAGTTTTATAATTTCAAATTTAAAGTTCATTGTTATTGGTTGTTAGGCTATGTCACCAACTATGTTTAGCACACTTGTATTGTGTTGGTATGCTTTAAGCTACAATAAGATTTTTATTCATTAATGAGTTCAATTAATAGATTTTAGTTACGACTTACAAATTTGGTGTTCTCTAGTCTAGAAGTGGTAGTGGATTGATGTGGCTTCTCGCTTTAATTATCGTTAATCTAACAAACAAAAGCATTTAATTTCAACTTCACTGTGATTTCATTTCATCCGTACTTACGATAGGTTAGTTCAATAATTTCGCAATTTTTACGTATATAGTTTACTAGATTATGTTATGCACTGCAAATATCATATAATTGCTTACACCCGGCAGCTAACAACGTGGTCTATTTCTGTTTGTCGTTGTTTTTTTACCTTTCTCCTTTGCAACGCTCGGTGGTGTCTCTCCACCATTCGCTCCGCTGTCATCTACAGGGTCGTCCTTGGCAGTGTTGCCATCATTGTGCGCATCGTCGCAACAGGTGAATTTACATTTTTTTAATCCCATTTTTTCCCTTTTATCAGGAATTGATTGGTTTTAAAAATTTGATAACCTAATTACTCTATATACACTAAATAAAGTTTGATAAACTAGATTGGAACTAGCACTCCAATGGCAGCCTTGTACGAAGCCAAGTAACGGGCTCTGATCCGATCTTTACACTCACCAAAGCGCTCGTGAAGTGTTTTGATTCCGGCGCAGCAGGCACTGCTGCTTTCATACCCAAAGAAAATCTTGCGGTGGACCAAAAGGCTCGTAGCGTACATCGATCTATCCGTGTTGGGAATGCATGAATGGAATTTGTTGGTTAATTTTACATAATTTGGTAATGGTCCTCAATTTTAGATTCTAATTTGACTTCCAGTACCATCGAATAAGACGTTGTCCAACGTCAGAAACGTGAAGAATTATATAATTCAAACTTCATTCAAATCAAATAAATTGTGAAAAGGAGGAACTGGGGGTCAGTCGAGAGGCTAAAAGAGAAAAAGTATGAGTCGTCAAATCCAACCTCCGTTCCGATACAGTCGGACGGCTCTGGCAACCATCCCAACCACGTGAGTATTCGACTATAAACTCCGCTTCGGGAAAGGGGTTTTCAAACCCGTTGATCACTATTCCACATGAAGTCTTCGAGTCCAACCGGGGAACGGGAAACGGGCCTACGAAGACATCAGATACCTCCGGTGACCGACCAAGCCACGCGTAAGTCTTAGAGTTCAACCTTCGCTCCGAAAACGGGACTACCAACCCTTCGGGAGCCCTTGCGACTTGAGTCTCTGAGTCAAATGGACAAACTCCGAATCCATTGGACAACTTTGGATACCACAACATCCTGTCCCTTGTTCCGGGCCAGCAAACCTGCCGAACCCTTTCCTCTTTTCCGGGGATTTCAAACCGTTGAAGGCCACCGTCAAGCAATATATATCCCAAGCGTATCCTCTTTCTAGTCACATGAAACAGGAGGTACCAAACGTCTGCAAACGATCGCACCGAATTTCATTTGCAAAACTAACTCTAAACACAAAATGAGCCCACAATAAACAAAACAAAAATTGTAACAATCTCTCTTTTATTAACAACTGAGCCCTAGGTAGCATGCCAGTTCGTTGACCCTCTTATTTTGTCCGCCTCTGGAAGTTTAGGTCTCTCTCTGAAAACAACCTTGCAAACTGTTGCAAAAGTTAGGATTCAAGATAAAAAAAAACGAGTTTCTGAAACACAATGTTGAAAATGAACCTTATCGTAAAAATATCGATCAAGTTTTGGAGCCTCAAAGGATTTCGAAATTCCCCCTCCAACATATAGTTACGCCCATGTTTTTAGACAAGTATTTTTTTCTGACTCTATCAACATCTTTCATATCGATTAAGATATCAGAAATTCTGTAACCTGTTAGATAAAACACATTATAACAAGTAGCATTTGAAGACACACATTTTACAATTATTGCTGATCTTCAAAATGTTTACATATGTCGTCCTATCCTAACAGAACCACCCAGGAACCTAAACAGCCACCAACCTATCCATCCGGTCCTCCCAAATGAGACAAATTCATTAAAATTCATTCAAAATGATTACTAATATATCATCTTAATCTGGCACAGAGCGCGGATCTTTACGACACCAACTTCCTCCACCCCAACAACCTCTGCAAGAGTCCCAAAACTCCAAAACGAAGCAACAAGATCCGCAGCAGACAGAAAAAAAAACCTCTAACAGGGGGACCCAACGTGGAGTTCCGTTGCGTTCCATCCGACCTTCCCTATAGCTTTTGCTGCCCTCCACATTGCGTGGTGAGCAAAAACAAAAAAAAAAAGGCAAGCGATCAACATGTGCTGGCAGTGACTTTGAACCGGCAACCACGAAGACGACGACAACGATGACGATGAAGGGGCTCACACACACAATCGCATTGGGTGGTCCGAAATGTCAGATGTGTGGTCTTTATTAATAAACTTGTACTCTCGGCTCGGTTATCTCTTTCGCTTGCTATCGGTCTTGGTTTGCTCCCTTTCTGAATCTGACGGGCCTTCGCTTCGGACTGCGGCTGGCTGGGAGCCCGCGGATGCTGGCTGGAAGGCTGCTGTGGGATTTATGCGCGAAAGGGGGATTCTCCAGAGAAGAACGATGACGAAGAACGGCGCAAACATCGACCGGGAGAATCCCCCATCAGCAGCGTTGCGTTCTGAATGTGGTGCGAACAGAGTTACCATCATGCGGAATTTAATGCCTTATGCCAATTCTACAAAATTCATTATTTGCATATCTTTTTATAATGTAGGATGAAGAACTACAATATGCCAAATTCTGGTAGTATTCAAAAAGCTGTATCGAATAAGCAATAACTTAAATAATAATTATGTAAATTTAGAAATTATTAGTTTTTTCCAAAACGAAGTTGAAAATGAATTCCTTAACAAATATTTTCCTTCCAATATCATCGCCGTGGATTTTTTTTAATGCACAATACTTACATGAATCGTAAGTTACGTACAGCCACTTTAATAAACATAAAGATCGGTAGTAAAACAAAAATGGAAGATATTCATGTTGTGATATTATATTTCTACTAAACATAAAAATAAATACCGATAGATCGACACAACTGGTAACTCTGGCAGCAAACAAAATGTACTACAATTTCGGGGAACGCCGAGGAACCTTCCGATCAGAACTGACTCATTCAGCTTTATTCAAATGAGGTCTCTCTGCAACTTGCCCCGTGTGCAGGTTGCAAAGCGAACGCGTACGGGGAGAACCTCTCGGGAGAGAGCATACATCGAGGTGACTGGAACTGGAAAACGACGATAAAAAAGCTCAGTGAGCATTATGTTCGTTCCGATGTCTACGACGACGACGACGACGATGTGGTGGTCCCTGGTGAAGCATGGAAATGTTGAGCAGCAGCGGCGGGAAGTGCCACAAGAGCCGTGTTGGCTGTGTTATGAGTTAATTTAGGAGGTCGTTTCATCAATCGCGCGATATTTGCTGCACTCGGAATCTGGCTGGGTGGTGAGCTTTTCATCGTGGCGCGGCCTGGACCTCCTACGATGTTGGATATTTTTGCATGTTGCAGTGCGGTATTTTTTATGATAGCAAGGATACTTGATAACCTTTCAGGAGTTGAAGAACATCGAAGCAACGATCTCTTATTTTTTTTCTGAAGTCGAAGCAAACGCTATAAAACAGGACATCCTTTTCGCGTAAATCTTATGCACAGATTTGAATTGTTCCACTGAATCTTGCTAAAACTAGTATAGAAAGAACAAAAAATGAATTGAAATATTTTTTCCGGATGTCCTAGGCCGTCCAAATTGATCTGGAGTACATACTTTCGAAAGTATCAGAACATATGTCTCTATAAATAACTTATTCAAAAATTAAATATATGTATGTGATCATCGAACATAGATGATCAAGTTTTGAATAAACGTAAAACATTTCAGGGCCTCCAAAACGTTCCGGAGTTAGGAACGTGTGATCTACCCGTTCAACGAAAATGAAAAATAGAGGATTAAAATGTTTATTTGAAAAAAAGGATATCAAGAGTTAAAATAATTCCATGTCACTTTCTTTCATCGATTGATAAAAAATGAGTTATTTGAAGTACCGTCAACTGGGGGGAAGATGATCATTTTTAATACAAAACATGCAATAACAATGTGTGTTTACATTTTAAATCGAAACAAATATTTTCAAAACATGTACTGCTATACGTTGCAATAATCAACAACTTTAGTTTTCTGAAATGCATTCGCATTTATTAAAATAAATTAAATTATCACACATTTTATGAGTAATCTGGTTTGGGGTGAAGTTGATCAAGACAGCTCTAATAAAATCATTATGACCTAGTAGTCAAAATACAGTAGGTTATTTGTATGAATGTTGAATTTACTACGTAAAAAAGTCTACGAAGTCAATATTTGAAATGAAAATAGCGTCATTTATGACTATCTCTCTCTTTCTTCCACAAAATACATTTTCATGATTATAATCGAAAAACTCGGATTTCTACCTAGCGGTAACATTACTTGAATGGAGAATATTGATAACTACCGTTTCATAAAAAAATTTGGCACTTTTGACTGACACATCAAATGATCACCTTCACCTCTATGATCATCTTCCCCCCCAGTTGACGGTAATCCGTTTCACAGTAAATAATGTCACCAACAGCATTGTACAACTTATCAAGAGGTCTTTAAAAAGCAACCGTCAACTCTTGTGGCACATTTTAGGCAAACATATGCTGTAGAAAAAGGATTCATTTATTTTTATACAATACTAGCAGACCCGACGAACTTTGTTTCGACTAAAATTTATTTATTCTCTAAATAATTCTCGACTTATGAAGAAATTAGTGTTTCATTTGTATGGCAGCCCCCCTTTCCATGGTGAGGAGAAGTCTCAAACCATCTTAAGAACCTTCCCCGGCCCCAAAAACCTCTTCATACAAATTTTCTCGCCGATCGGTTCAGAAGTTTCCGCGTCTATAAGGTTCAGACAGACAGATATTCATTTTCATGTATATAAGATACCGGAAAACTAAGTACTTCAAAAGAAAGAGTCTACTCTATTGCCTCATGCCAATTAAACTCGTGCTTTATAATTCTGGGGAAATACATTCAGAGATTCAATAAGAGAACAAATAAGCTACTTTTCATTATTAAAAAAGTCGGATTAAATTATATATTTCTTATCATTACGAATTCTTTTAAAGAAGGAGTCATTTTCACTAATTTCACTAATTTGTGACAAACACCTGCTCAAATCCTCATCTGCTTTTATATCATTTAGCAATACGCAGGATAAATTAGCAACAGCATTAGCATTAGCATTGAGCATTTCGCAGAAATTCGTAGGTGGTACAAGCCAAGACTATTGTATGAGAGTAGCATCACTTTCATCCGTTACCACAAATATTGATTTGGGACTAATCACTATCTTTTAGATGGAAGCAATGCACTCTCCAATAGTCGAGATCTGTCCTGGCCACGTCCTTGCGAATGCAGAGGAAGAGGAAGGATGGTTAGTTGGACACCTACTTAAGAAAGATGCAGAGAACTCTGCGACCTCTCATAGGTGCACGGGAGGTTTTGGGATTGTTAGTGTTGAAGGTTATAACAGTAGGAATCGTTTTGGTAGAACGTGAAACACAGAAAGAACTAAGATAGAAATACAAAGTAGGAAAGGGACGAGCCTGGAATTGAACCCACGACCACCTGCTTATAAGACAGAAACGGTAGCCATAGGATAAGGATAGGATAAGGATAGGATAAGGATAGGATAAGGATAGGATAAGGATAGGATAAGGATAGGATAAGGATAGGATAAGGATAGGATAAGGATAGGATAAGGATAGGATAAGGATAGGATAAGGATAGGATAAGGATAGGATAAGGATAGGATAAGGATAGGATAAGGATAGGATAAGGATAGGATAAGGATAGGATAAGGATAGGATAAGGATAGGATAAGGATAGGATAAGGATAGGATAAGGATAGGATAAGGATAGGATAAGGATAGGATAAGGATAGGATAAGGATAGGATAAGGATAGGATAAGGATAGGATAAGGATAGGATAAGGATAGGATAAGGATAGGATAAGGATAGGATAAGGATAGGATAAGGATAGGATAAGGATAGGATAAGGATAGGATAAGGATAGGATAAGGATAGGATAAGGATAGGATAAATAACCAGAAAATTTCGTAAAACCTCATCATATATATGTTTTCAAACTGAGCAACCAATAGCAACAATTGCATAGAGTGAAAAACATTTATTTGATTACAACACTTGAATGAATTTCGTATCTTAAGCTAAAATTATTAGCTGTTCATTTCTTAACTTCGGAACACCAAATCATGAATATCAATTGAATACAGGCTTTACAACGATGGATTTCGAGAAGGTCATCATAAACGCAGCTAATAGAGTTTTTTTTCCAGACACATCGCCTCATTTTTTTTGTCGTTTGAACCAGATTTTTTCAGAAAATTGAAAAAAGTTGGCAATCAAGCCCTTTACGCATTTGAGCCAATTTTTTCAAAAACATGTTTTTGTCATAAATATTCTGGCACCTCAAGAAATACCAAATGCATTCAACGAGCTAAATAAAATAAGTCTGACCACTCACGAAGGTTTTTTTTTAATTAAACAACAGAAAGTTATGTTAATGGTTGCAAAACCGTGAATCAAAACACCACTCGACACTCAATAAATAGTGAAGGTATTCCCAACAAATAAATTTCCATTCTAAACTATAAAAATAGCGCTTTTTACAGTGTTCTGAAGGGTTAGGGACAAAAGGTCGAAAGACAAAAGGTCGAAAGGACAAAAGGTCGAAAGACAAAACGTCGAAAGACAAAAGGTCGAAGGGACAAATGGTCGAAAAAGGACAAAAGGTCGAAAGGGACAAAAGGTCGAAAAGACAAAACGTCGAACGGGACAAAACGTCGAAACGGACAGAACGTCGAACAGGACAAAAGGTCGAAAGAAACTAAAGATCAATAAGATCAAAAGGTCGAAATGGACAAGGAACTGAAACGGAGAGAGTCAATTTAGCACCAGAGTCGCTTTACACAGTTAACAAAAACTCTGCTCTTTTATTTTTCACAATTTTTAACAAATAAATAAAATTCATTCAGTGAGTACAACTAATAGTTGGATGTTGAGTTTTCTAAATGTCACTTCGATCTGTCATAATGGTGCACGCCGCATTATCAAATACACCGGCGTATATTACACGCCGGTGTATTTTCAATGCGTGCGCCTTTTGACAGATCGAAGCGACATTCAGAAAACCTAGATTTTCATCTATTATTTGCACTCATTGAATGAATTTTATTTAATTGCTAAAAATAGTTTAAAATAAAAGAGCAAATTTTTTGCCAACTGTATAGGACAACTCTGTCTCGCGCAATACAAGTTTTATTCATTCCTTTTATTTTATCATTCCTTAATCTTTTTATCTCTAACAGAACTATGTAGATATTCATAATATTGTTTCATAGTAATTACTCCTTCTTTGAAAATTGCTCATTCTTCAACTTTGCATGATGTGATGAGTGTGTTATTTCTACTTGAAGTTAAATGCATTTCATAATTTTTTTCGGAATACACCCATTTTGTTATCAACTTGTTCTTGATCGACATTTTGTCCCTTTCGATCTTTTGTCCTTTTCGACCTTTTGTCCTTTTCGACCTTTTGTGCCTTTCGTCCTTTTGTCCTTTCGACCTTTTGTCCCTTTCGACGTTTTGTATTTTCGACCTTTTGTCCTTTCGACCTTTTGTCTTTTCGACCTTTTGTCTTTCGACCTTTTGTCCTTTCGACCTTTTGTCTTTCGACCTTTTGTCATAGATTCTGTTCTGAAGGATTAAATTTCACCGCAAACCATCCGCGGTTGAACATTTCGTGTAATGTTCTCCTTTAGCATATACTGTCGCCTATCCACATCTCGATATTGAAGGGACCATTAAGATACCAATGGAGAGATCAAATAATGGAAGGAAAATTGAAATGGATACTAGATCCAAAAAAGCTCGATGCTATGAAAAACGACAACAACACAAATGTCATTTTTTGTTGTTGATGTGTTTGTTATTGCCCAAAGATGGTTTTGTAGCCTAAAAACTTGAACATATCGACATAAAGAGAGTGAATTCTGAACAAAATATGGTCACAACACATCGAGATAGAGAGATGTTGAGATAGGGAGGTTATCGAGACGTAGCAACCCCGAATGTATGTAGATTGAAGGGACCGAGGAAACCATAGAAATAGGGAGAGATATCGAGATATAGAATATCGAGATATAGAACATCGAGATGTAGAGAGTCGACTGTATTTCCTTTTTAGCGCCACATATGGTGTAGAACATGGGTTACCAAACTGTGGATCGCGATCCCCATGGGGGGTCATGGGCTGATGGAAAGACAAATCTTAATTTATACCTTTGTCACTATGTTGTCCCACAAATCTATACCAGCTTTTAGTTTACGATCTAAGTAATAAATCCCAGGTAACCAGTAAGCATTATATAAAGCATTTAAGCGGCATTATATGCGCCTTTACTACAAAACATTAAATGCCAATAAGCCCTATAGTTGCCTTTAATGCTATTTTAATGCAGGTTTTGGCCCAATATATGGCTGCTTAAATGCTCAATCCGACTAGTGCTTACTTTAATGCTTATTGGTTACCTGGGTTAGATGATTAGAGAACTACAAAATTTATGACGTAAATATACTTCTTTTGTTATGCGATTGTTATTGGACAAAGAATGAAGTCCAATACAATCCACATCTGACCAAAATCCAAGCGAGAACTAATCCAAATCCAATCTAAACCCAATTCGAATCCAATTAATATCCAAATCCAATTCCTAATCCCATTCAAATCCAATCAAAATTCAATCTTATTCCAATCCAAATCTAATTCAAATCCAATACAAATCAAATTCAAATACAAATTATCAAATACAAATCAAATCTAAATCCAATCCAAATCATATCCAAATCCAATCTACATCCAATTCTAATTCAAATCCAAATCTAATTCGAATCCAATCTAAACCCAATCCAAATTCAATCCAAATCTAATCAGAATCCAATCTAAATTCAATGCAAACTCCATTCAATTCTAATCTCAATACAACCCAAATCAAATCTAATTCAAATCCAGTCTAAATCAAACCCAAATTCAATTCAAATCCAATCTAAATCAAATCCAAATCCAATGCAATTCCAATTCAAATAGAAACAAAAAATACAATGATGGGATATAAAGCAATTTATTATGATTTGTTATATCCAACCCGAACTCATTTTTATCCAATTTATAAAAATCCATGCATTTGTACCTGGTGGGTCGCAAGAAATTTGGGATTCTGCTAGGTTGGTCCGCATATCCAAAAAGCTTGGGAGCCTCTGATGTGGATTGTCATTTCATCGAGTAACCATCAGGTGTCGAATAGCAGCAGTTTTGATAATTTTAATTTCCCCACACCAACTAACGACCCCTCCCCAAATGTGACTACGAGTAAGGTGGTCTACCTATTTAAACCGTTGTGGGGTTTAGTAGTGGGCCCTCCCAAAAAACACAAGTGTCCGTAAGCAGACTCTATCAAAGCAACTGTTTGCCGCTTACAAAGCACAAGCCAAGGGAGTGCCATCGGCACATCATGGTTGATTCCAGTAAGATCCTGATTATGGTATACTGGATGCATGTTATTTGACAATGTTTTTAAATATTGCAATATTGTGAAGCGAAGGCTGTTAGTCTGGACATTCTGATCTCTTAATAAGGCCGGGTGGCACCGACCTGAAACGGCGAATGGGCTAATGGTCAGGTTGTCTTCCAGATAGCAGATAGCGAACCTAAATGTAGCTAAAAGGGTTACATTGCTTTTAAAAAGAGAGATACGGAAACTCGTAGAGGATTGAGCGGACAGTTGGCCCCAAGAATCAACGAAAAACAGTTCCGCCACTAAGGGTGACTGAGGATCGCCGGGAGGAGGACCTGCCGTGGATTCACGTCGTCAATCCCAGAAAGGCGAAGCGGAGTCGTCAACAAGCCGCAAGGAGTGCAGCAAATGGAGCGGAGCAGGCCACTGCTAAAAAAGGTAGAGCCCGTGAGAAAAAGGGTGCGCCTTCCAATGGCAGTGGCAAGCGAAAAGACAGACGTGAGGCGATTATCGTCAAGACATACGATAAAAACTAAGCCGACGTATTGAAGACTATGAGATGCACCAAAAAGCTCTCTAGTCTAGGGGAAGATGTTAACTGCATCCGATGAAGCGGGATGCTGCTCAGAAGAGTTCTGAGTATAAAAAGTTGACAGAGGAGGTACTGGGAAATTGGGTTCAAGTTAGAGCCCATTGCCCAGTTTTGAATATCCAGTGCAAGGGCCTGGGTGAGATAACCGAGGCCGGAGGCCTGGTAGACGCACTGAGAGATCAGTGCAATGTCGAGATCCTGGAATCCGCGATTCTGTTACGCAAAGACTAAGCGGGAATGCAGGTTTCCTCATTCCAAGTACCTGTGGTTGAAGCCAAGAAGCTGCTGGATAAGGCAAAACTGAAAGTGGGATGGTCGGTATGCTCGTTGAGCACAAGCCAACCAATTCAGGCCTGTTACAGGTGCTTTAGCCACGAAAAGTTGCCTAATGTTTTTCTTAGCTTTTGTGCACACACATACACACATACATACGGACAGACAGTTTGTTGAGCTGAAGCGATTGGTATACAACACTATGGATCTCCGAGGCTTCTATGGAAAGTTCATTTTCGGAGTGAAATGATTTCCTTTCGGTAGGGGAAGGTGGGTAGACTTAATCCCCGGGGAGACTTGATCACCCCCTGTTTTATCGAGAACTAAAGTAGTTTTGTTCTAGCGTATTTTTTAGTATAGATCCTTTAGACAAATGACCTTTATGTGGTGAGTTATTTTTTGGATTGACAGCCTTATTTATTCTGCTGGGCGGTTTGTATGTTTTGAACTTCCTAAAGATTTTTATTGGCCACACAAAATTTGAACAACTTTTCATAACAATGACCAAAGTCTTTCGTTTTTTCACAGCAACAAGCCATAAATATGCTTATTGATCTGTACTGATGAAAATGTCAACATTCCATCAAAGTTTTAGGATATTTGGATTTGAAGTTATTGCCTCAATATGGGGACACTTGATCCCCCGTTAGTCACCCATACAAAAATTTGGCGAAAATATTCAAACAAAAATAAAAACCGTTCTTAGGCTTCTTTTTTTGTAGATTTGACGGCAGGAAAAATTATTTATTGCGTAGATCTCGTAGAAAGGGGATCAAGTCTCCCCAAATTTGAAAATTGCATGTGCTGTCCAATTAAATAACAAAAATCGTCCATATGTATACGCACAGCAATACGATAATTCCGCGTATTTTGAAGGGAAAATATTTAAAAAAAATTGGGGGAACCTTTCTAATTTTACCAAAGCAAGTTCTTGGAGAGGGATAAATTTCCCCCAAATACTTTCAAAGTCGATTTTTGACAGCACTCCAAAAAATCGATTGTATATTAATAACAACAATAATTTAAGGACTGTCATACATCATTAAAGTTAAATACCTTATTTCTTAGAGAGTCTGTGAGGAAATCGCGTATGTTTATTTATTTTTGGTTGTGATACGTCAAAAATCAGAAAAGGGGATCAAGTCTACCCAGTCTCCCCTACAATTTCGTTGAACGAGAAAGGCAAAACATTGTTTTTTCTCCATTTTTCCATTTTTTGGAGAAAAAAAACAAAATCGAAATTTCTCTTTTTTTTCAAAAATTGCTGCAATGCAAATGAAAGCGAATTGAAGCAAATAACTGAATCTATTTCCTTAAAGTGCAATTTTAACCTCTCTTATGATACATTTCTCATTACATTTTATAACACTCGAGAAGGGCACCATCACCGCTAGGTGGATTATTCTGGGTTTTTCTTTAATAATCTTTATCCTTACTACAAACAGACAGTGGAAGAATTTTCAAACAGAATTTGCCGTGATTTCCGTAATAAAGTGTCAACCTTTATTTTCTTGTGTGGTACATCAAAGCATAAACCCGTACCACAAATCATCAAAACCGCAGAATTTCAATTTGATAAGAAAAAAAAACACACTCGCTCAGTCCGGGATGCAACGTCCCAAAATAAAACCCGACAACCTGCTGATTATCGACGGTTTATTGCCGCAACCAGCGTGTGCGTGTTCTGCCCGTCAGCCTATCATAATTAACCTCATCATTATCATTACCATTCATTAGGGTCCCTAATGACCGAAAATCGAGACAACATCAGTTATTTCTGCAACAGCTTTCGCCTGCAACAGAACAAAAACCATGTAGACACTGTCGAGGGCAAAAAAAAGTTGGAAAATCTCCGGCGCTTCATCAATCGATCAATCAAAACATATGACGTTCAGTGCAATGCAATCGGTTCTTTAGCACACTTTGGTACGCTTTGTTTGTGGGATTCAATTAGAGGTCTCTTTTTCGAAGTGCAAAATGCAACTGTAGAACTTTTCTTAGTGTTCTCCTATGTCTGCTGGTCTGTTCGCAAACAGATGGCACCTTTTCTCACTCGATTGAAAACGATTCTTCTGCCGCCGCCGCCACCACCGTCACCGTTGAATTCCGAATGCCTTTGATACTTTGTATCGTCGTATCGGATCAACTGAAAAGAATTTCTCCTTCAGCCCGGGAATTAGTGTGACCGGGAGGAGAAATGGGAAGTGATAATACCTCCCGTTTTGCGGGTCCTCCGAGGGCAAAGACGAAGAATCCGGTCATTTGGTTCGGGCCTCGATGCATAACGGTGCGGAGAAATGTTTCCCTGTCTAGCGGGATCTTGTTAGCGCTGCCGAATAGAATAGATGACGGACTAATTGATATGTATCTTGCGAGACTATAATTTGAGGCTTCCTTTTCCACGCGAGAACGGTTCGTGACAAATTGTAGAGTTATTGTTATGCCCCAGCTAACGATACGAAATGAATCAGCAACAACGAGAAAGTCATGTGTGGTCCACCATGTGAGACAATCTGAAGTAATTGCTCGATCAACTAATCTTATTTATATTTCATTCCATACTACTGTCACATCCCACTCACTAACCTTCCCTTCCCAAGATCAGCAGTTTGTAATCCAAATTGTCACATTAAGCTCAACTTGATGGGTACTCGCTTCATGTGGACCGATCTCCTTACTCTCGACCAATCGAGAGTGGTCCAATCCACTTGCCCGACTTACGCCAGCAATTCCACATTCGTACGCTAATACCCGTCTTAAATTAACATTAATTCTGTCAACAAAGAGATCGCTTTGCTGAGTTGCGCGATCCACCACCAATCGGGCAACCTCACCGCAATGAGCGACATATGCGTGTGCGATTACCTGCCTCACCTCGCATAGATGAGGAACGTCCAAGTGTGTCGTCCAGCAATGGTTGCGGTTGGTAGCCTCGTGGTAGCTGACAAGCGGTTCCAAATATGGTATCCAAGGCGGCCACAATTATCCGGCTGATGAATGCGCGCGCGCTGAATTGCGCTGAAATCGCCATCGTTAGGTAATGGATATTATATGGCGGCTGCGTGCGGGGAAGCTGGCGCAAATGATTTCTACTAAAATTGGCGATAATCGGATAACCGTGCGTGCGTGGACGTATGGACTTTTGGTACAGAAAATTCAACTTATGTAACACAAACCTACTTCGACAGTGAAATTGGGCATAGAAAGCAAAGCTCCACCAGTCAGTGGTGACTTACGCGTAGCATTATAATGTCTTTTGAACGCGACTACCGTAATTTAAGGAATTATGATATGGGAGTGTCACATGAATCTACAATACATATTGTAGGACTTTTGACTTGGGGTTTTCTAGATCGAATTGACTAAAATAAAAATTTGCCTTAGAAGAATAGAAATTTTCCACAAAAAATATGAAATTGCAAATGAAGATATAAGGATATAAGAAATTAATTAAATTAATAATAATAAAATTTGTAATAAAATATGAATTAAATAAATAATGCAAAATTTTCATAAACAATAAAACCATTTAACGAAACAAAAATAGGTTAGCCCTTTTAAAAGTAATAAATGCAATTGTAAAAAAGAAAATTTAATGAAGAAAACATAAATTTCCATGGATAAATCAATATAAGCAATTAACAACATTTAAATTATCCACAAAAAGATAAATTTTCCACAAAAAATCAAAAAACATTAAAGAGTTATAAATAATTTTAAAAAAAAGTGGAAAATATTTTCAATTGTATTGCTTCATTCTGTTTTTTCTTGAAGATTTTCTTAGTTTTATATTGCTCTTCATTCGTATTTATTTTGTGGCAAATTTATAATTGTTCATTGATTATATTGAATTATTTAAGGAAATTTTGTATTTTTTCCAATACATGCGAACAATCGAAACGAAAACGCAGTTGGTTCAGTACGATATAAATAGCGTAACCCCAGTGAAGTAGTTACCCTATGATTTTTCACTTACCTAAAAATGGCAATAGGGAGGAATTTAACGGCAACTACAATCCGATCTATATATACACCAACGAAGCCCTTAGTTTTCCCAATATTGATCTAGACTGTCTTTTAGAAAGAGACAACAAGTGTTGCATGAGTGACTATCAAAAAATTAAATCAGTCAAAAATATTTAAGAAAAAAATCAAATTAAGCCCCACGCTGAAAAAAAAATAAAATTTGAAAATAAAAAGATTTTTTACAAAAAAAAACATCACTTTAATTTGTATGAGACTTGCATAAACCCGACAAGACTTGCTCCTCTTGTCATTCGGTTGCAAGTAATAAAGTAATAACAGGAACCGTTTTCAAAAAAAACAAAATAAGTTTGTCCCTTTTCAAAAGCCTTAGCCTTGATAAGACCTGTGATGAGTATCCAAGACGTGACGTAAAGGCGATTAACAAAGACATAGACGTAGCCGCGCAATCACATTGCTGAACGCCGCCTACAAGGTACTCTCCCAAATTTTATGCCGCCAACTAACACCAATTGCAAGAGAGTTCGTGGGGCACTACCAGGCGGGATTCCACAGACCAGGTGTTCGCCATACGTCAGGTATTGCAGAAATGCCGCGAATACAACGTGCCCACACATCATCTATTTATCGACTTCAAAGCCGCATATGATACAATCGATCGGGACCAGCTATGGCAGCTAATGCACGAAAACGGATTTCCGGATAAACTGATACGGTTGATCAAGGCGACGATGGATCGGGTGATGTGCGTAGTTCGAGTTTCAGGGGCATTCTCGAGTCTCTTCGAAACGCGTAGAGGGTTACGGCAAGGTGATGGTCTCTCGTGTCTGCTATTCAACATCGCTTTGGAGGGTTATACGAAGGGCAAGAATCGACACGAGTGGTACGATTTTCACGAGGTCCGTCCAGATATTTGGTTTCGCCGACGACATTGATATCATGGCACGTAACTTTGAGAGGATGGAGGAAGCCTACATCAGACTGAAAAGCGAAGCTAAACGGATTGGACTAGTCATCAACACGTCGAAGACGAAGTACATGATAGGAAGAGGCTCAAGGGAGGTCAATGTAAGCCACCCACCACGAGTTTCTATCGGTGGTGACGAAATCGAGGTGGTTGAAGAATTCGTGTACTTGGGCTCACTGGTGACTGCCGATAACAATACCAGCAGAGAAATTCGGAGGCGCATAGTGGCTGGAAATCGTACGTACGTACGTACTTTGGACTCCGTAAGACGCTCCGATCGAATAGAGTTCGCCGCCGTACCAAACTGACTATCTACAAAACGCTTATTAGACCGGTAGTTCTCTACGGACACGAGACCTGGACGATGCTCGTGGAGGACCAACGCGCACTGGGAGTTTTTGAAAGGAAAGTGTTGCGTACCATCTATGGTGGGGTGCAGATGGCGGACGGTACGTGGAGGAGGCGAATGAACCACGAGTTGCATCAGTTGTTGGGAGAACCATCCATCGTTCACACCGCGAAAATCGGAAGACTGCGGTGGGCCGGGCCCGTAGCCTGAATGTCGGACAGTAATCCGGTGAAAATGGTTCTCGACAATGATCCGACGGGAACAAGAATGCGAGGTGCACAGCGGGCAAGGTGGATCGATCAGGTGGAGGACGATTTGCGGACCCTCCGCAGACTGCGTGGTTGGCGAAGTGCAGCCATGGACCGAGCTGAATGGAGAAGACTTTTATGTGCAGCACAGGCCACTTCGGCCTTAGTCTGATAATAAATAAATCAATAAAGACGTAGCCATGCAGATCGGCTGAGGTAGTTCCTTCACTCAAAATAATTTTCACTTAAGAGTTACATGGAAACATATGCGGATAGGTATTTTCCATCTAGTTTCGTTTGTAGAAGTTAAATGATTTGTTAGTGATGGTACTCAATGCTCTCAGTTCACTAAAAAATGTAATTAAATTTAAATGAATTGAAGATTTAACAAAAACATAGATTTTAAGTTAATTGGCATTATAGTTTGCGCAACATCCTTGTTAGAGATAATAATCGTCCTTCTAGCGGACGAGACCAAAAATAAAGTAGACTTATTATTAGACTTATTATTGTAAATTGCAATCCTCCGGTATTATCAAGTCCGATATTATCAAGTTATTTGGCTTTTTTTGGCCTTAGGATTGATCAAAACACTGAGTTTACACCCACGAGAAAATCCACAAAACTCGAAAAAAAATCTGGTGATATTTTGAAAAGGATGTGGAATTTGAGATAAACCAAGGAATTGATTAAATTCATCTGCGTTAAAAGGGACGATTCAAATATGACGTCCACTACTTTTTGAGATTTCTAGACCCCCCCTCCCCCCTCTGTCACGCTTTTTTGTATACCTAGTATATGCAGTGTCACAAAATCTTAGACCCCCTCCCCCCCTAAAACCAGTAACATCATTGTTGAACGACCCCAAAGCATCACCAGTGTAATACTTTGAGTACGAAGTTCAAATTTTTAACCCAATAGTAGGTAGTTTTTTCACTCTCTCTCATGAATGACATTAAGGTCACTTCTGACGGAATCCAAGATTAAAAGTACTCGCGTTTTCGGGGGCACACCACTCGATTCAGAGGCGGCGCACAACTGTCATTTTTGTTGATTTAGCTTTGCTGCGTCGCAGCATGCGTGAAATAATAAAAATGACAGTTGTGCGTTGCTTCCGTATCGAGTGGTGTGCCCCCGAAAACGCGAGCACTTTTAATCTTGGATTCCGTCAGGAGTGACCTTGATATACTTCAAAGGCAGACGAAAGAGATCGGACGGCTTTTTTGTGCGTGATGCTGTCATCTTTTTATTTTTTCGCATCCAATTGAATAATTATTTGAAGAAATTAAAGTAAAAGTTAATGAAAGCTATTGAAAGCAGTGGAAATGTGGAATTCCTTGCTCCTGGCGTTGATCAGCATCACCACCACTGTTACCAGAGGTAGCACCAATTCAAGGACAGCTTTGAACAGAGGTATTTGTCGACAACCGGAAGCTTTCGATTAGGAGGGTGACACGGATTCCGAGTCTTACGCTGCGCTGGATGAATGGATGTGAACGATACCTTGCGGTTGAAGAGGGAATGGAAGAGCCATTTTTTCGAACACATAAGAGCTTTACGCTAGTCAAGCAGAACAAAGTCGTGGAGAGGAAGTTAGAACACCATAAGGAAAAGCACGCGACGAACACCGAGAGGGTCTGGGCGAAGATGTACAAACTATTTCTGGTCATGAACAACCAAACCATCACTGACGATCGAATAACTGGCAGTGGTGGGAGCAACAAGAGTGAGGGCTACCTCATTAAAGTTGATGGCTTTTGATGAGATTTTCCTGACTTCTCGAATCAGGATTGGTACTTGTAAGTCCAGTCCATGTGTGGTAAGTACGTTATATGCATCACCATTATTATACTCATTACGTTTCTTGACGTGTTTGTATTCTAACATACTCATAAAATTTAATACAGTTGATTCACCATGAGTCGCTATTTCGATGCGTTACACCGGGCCGGGTTAACAACTCTCAAATGTTGTTGTTTTGTAAAATGTAGCAATAATAATAATAATAATAGTAGTTTCACCACTTTTCATAGCGGACATATTAACAAACGAAATTGGTCGAATAATGTTCGTTAATCGCTTGTTATGCCAGATTCATGTAAATATTCTGAAAAGTTTTAAATATTTTCAAACAATATTTTAAGACAATTCATTTTGTCTACCCTCGATTATGTCAACCCCTGATTTTGTCACGTGACGATTTTATGACGTTTTGGATCCAAAGGGATAAAACAACACGAAAAACTTTAAAATTTTAGTGGAAGCAAGACGGTTTTTTTTTGCCTCTGTCATTTTCTTCGTTCTTTTCAAATTTAAAGTTTTTAAAAGATTTAATATTCGGTGCACTTGATATTGAGTGAACCACATCAACTGATGATGCCAACTCTGGACCTATCTGCAAATTGCCTTCAAATTCCCTGGCTAAGAAAACGAAGGCTTCGAGCGGCCGCAAATAAAGCTGGCCAATGCGTCAGATGCTGCTGCTAGATATTATCACGGCTGCTGACCTGTAACATGCTGGAATAGATGCATGAAATCACGATTACAGAATTCATAAGGTGAAGATTATGTGGGAGAGCTTCTCCCGACGTCAAGTTCGCCGTGTCGATGCTGTGAAGTGGAATTCTAAGTATCATTTCAATTTTTATGTTCTTATTATAACTATATGTTTTATTTGTTTTCTGTACAGCAAGGTTGCTTTTTACATGAAGTGATTTTTTAATTTCTTGTCTCGATATTTCATAGAATCCAAAGGCCTTAACGTGCAAATCAGAATAGCAAACGTTATTTGTCTGTCGCGCATATCTGTGAGGAAGTGCAAACTTGTGTAGCATCACCCCTACTCTAGCGCATGTAAAAATTGTTATTAGACCATCGCTTGAAAAACCTAATGTGAGGATTTACTTCTGATTTACTATATCCGTAAATTTTGCATGTCCTGAAATTTATACTGAGTTCATACATTTCCTCGACAATTGCTTTATGAATACTTAGTAAGCATTGTTTGAAGGTCCTTCAATGGCTTACGACACTTAGGGCCTCTTCGTACGATTTAAACGCTTTAAAAACAGTAAGAGCGTTTTCGTATATTGGATAAAATCCAATTGGCATTTTCCATATGATAACAATATTTTTTCGATTATTCAATTCATTTGGCTAACCAGCGTACTGACCAGTCTTTCAACTATTTATAATAGAACCACCAGCAAAGATATAATTTTTAAAAAATGTGATAGTTCCAATCAAAATATCTATAGATATATTTATTTTCTGTAATATCTAAATGTTCATTTTTTTTGGCTCGCATTCTAACAAAATATAGTGATTCGAACTGTCATTAGTTTTTTACCTGTTTTCCAAAAACTTCAACTAGAATAATTTGAATATTCTACCCTTATTTCTATTGCCATTGCATTTTTCCATAAATGGCTTGACTTCAAGTTTTAATGAAATAAACTTTAGTTTCAATTAATCGTGGTCATCCGAAGATAACCAAATTACATATTGATTTTCAAACAAAATCACTCATGTTGTAATGTTTGATGCTGCCTTCTTTCTTTTCGTCACATCTTTTCAGGATTCAACAATTATGTTTTTCAATATTTTTTACTTTCAAATGCTCGAAGATATTGACTCAATACTGTGAACGCGCTAGAACCAGAACTTCAAAACGCACTAACCCCAGGAAAGCTTTCGCAGCAGCCAAATCAGCCATAGTTGGGCCAAAGACTAAATAGAAACAAAGTAGGATCATAACTGCAAAACTCTGGATGAACTAAATTGGTGAGCACGTTCCAATTCTTTACTTTTTCTTCTCTCATTGCTTTACCAATATATGAATTTGAAAAATTGAACACTAAATACGTACAGGGCATCGTTTGCTACTATTGCCGCGGATATTGTGGGAGTCCCAGATATCCGGTTCAAGCTTTAGCTAGCAGCGGTGGCTCTTCTTGGCCTTCTACTCCCTGAGTAGTTAGTACGAATAAGGGCGTCCTTGTGAAGTCTTGCTGTACCTGTTATGATCAACTAGTACATCCCATTCCCTACACTTCTGAAGAAACCTTCCTTGCTTCAGAAGTGATTCCTTTTTGTAGTACTGGTCTTCATAACAAAAAGGGCACCATTACGGAGCATGAGATCTGATCAAATTATTCGTAGTACTACTTAATCAACGCCCCCAGCTGGGTGAGGGATAGAGGATGAAGCACACACACACGATTCCATCAGGAGTGACCTTAAAAACAAAGTATGCTGTTCTGTGGAAGAAGCTATATTTGAGTTGTTTTCACCCTAGTCCCGGGTGAGTGGAAATAACATAAATATAAGTTGGTGAAACCTCACAGTGAGTGAAAATTCAATACGGGAGTAAAGGTAAAGTACTTTTGGCTTTTTCCACGCAAGGGCGAATTTAAGTGAAAGGAACCAAAAAGTATGTGATTCACGACAACTCACCCATGCTCCTAAGCTCCTATGCAGCAGATCAGAGACGTCCTACACAGTTGGAAAAACATCTGCTCTTTGATTTTTCACAATTTTTAACAATTAAGTAAACTTCATTCAGTTAGCGCAACCAATAGATGTATTACACGCCGGTGGTGTATTTGCATGCGTGGCTCTGACGTGTATTATTTTGACAGAAGTGACATTTAGCTGCACTCACAGAATGAATTTTATATGATTGGTAAAAATTTTGAAAAATAAAAGTGCAGATTTTTCGCCAACTGTGTAGGACATCTCTGAGCAGATCTTATTGTGTTTTGGTTAATTCTTGACAGTGTGCATCAAATTAAGTTCTCAATTTTAGGCGAAATAAGCATTATGAGATATTTTTCAACTTATGTGCATGCATGCAAATGAATCCTTTGTTTGAAAAACATGTAGCATTTTTGGCCAAAATTAGGATTTTATGTATTCTGAATCCTCGTCCAAAAATACGACGGGCTTGGTGGTCAGGCCCGTTCCATTCCCTCCTACTTTGCATCTTTTCATATATTTCTCAAGTTTTAGCAATCGCTAGGCTTTCGCACCGCTCCATCTTCTATCCCTATTGATTAGTTCTATCAGGAAACTGTTAGAAATCGAAATGAGCAAAAAAAAAGCTCGTTTCGGCTTCCAATTAGAATATACACCACCCTTTCATTACTATCACATTGGCAACCCGTTAACCAAGACGAACCTCTGCCATGAAACTTAACTCCAGATTCCAATAAAATTCCGCACGAGTGACTGCATCATCTATTCCTTTCCATCCCCGATGACCGTGAGGACTCTATGAGCTAGACGAGCTCGGTGGCTACCGCTTCTGCCTTATAAGCAGGAGTTCGTGGTTTCAATTAAAGGCTCGTCCATTTCCTACTTTGTATTTCTATCTTAGTTCTTTCTATGTTTCACGTTCTACCAAAACGATTTCTTCCACACAATCCCAAAACCTCCCGTGGCACATATGAGAGGTCGTAGAGTTCTCTGCATCTTTCTTAAGTAGGTGTCCAACTAGCCTTCTTTCCCCTACCTCAGCATTCGCAAAAACGTGGCCAGTACAGATCTCGACTATTGGAAAGTGCATTCTTCCATCTAAGAGGTAGTGATTAGTCCCAAATCATTATCTGTGGTAACGGATGAAAGTAATGCTACTCTCGTATAATAGTCTTGGCTTGTACCAGCTACGAATTTGTGCGAATTGCTCAATACTAGGGCTAATGCTAATTAAATCATTCAACTCTATGAGCTATGAAAGCTCTCACTGAATGAATTTTATTTGATTGGTAAAAATTTTGAAACATAAAAGAGGAGATTTTTTGCCAACTGTGTAGGACATCTCTGAGCAGATCTTATTGTGTTTTGGTTAATTCTTGACAGTATGCTTCAAATTAAGTTCTCAATTTTAAGCTAAATAAGCATTATGAGATATTTTTCAACTACTGTGCATTGAGAAACATGTAACATTGTTGGCCAAAATTAGATTTTTATGTATTCTGAATCCTCGTCCAAAAATACGTGTTCTGGCAAAAAACGCGAAACATTTTTTTTTGTTCAGGAATATATGAAATTTGTTTCGTTTGTTTAGGAAACTACATGAATCATTTGTTTGAGAAATTGCATAAGTCCATTTTACACTATTTCGAGAAAACAACAAAAAACTGTTTTTTGAACAAATTTGCACCGACTCTTTCGATTTCTTCGATACAGATCAATAGTTTTTGGCAAAACTCAACACGGTGGGGCATTTTCAGTGCAAAAAATCTAAGCAGTACTCCACAATTGCTCTTCAAAGTACGTGGACTTATGTAGTTTCTCAAACAAACGAAATTTTTTTCATACATTCCTGAACAAAAAAATTTTTTTCATGTTTTTTGCCAGAATACGTATTTTTGAACGAGGATTCAGAATATATAAAAATATCATTTTGGCCAAAAATGTTACATATGCAGTTTCTCAAACAAACGGTTCACATATGTGCACACACTTTAAAGAGCACTAATGGAGTGTAAGGAGTACTCCAGGAGTTTTCGCACTGGAAGTGCCTCAGAGTGTTGAGTTTTGCCAAAAACTATTGATCTGAATCGAAAAAAATCTAAAAATTCGGTGCCAATTTGTTCAAAATAGTTTTCTGTTGTTTTCTCGAAATTGTGTTGAATGGATATAAGCTGTTTTTCAAACAAATGATTCAAATATTTTCAACATTTTTGCAATTAAATTTTTTTTCAATTATGCAGATAATAACTTTCTATGCATTTTCAAATATAAGAAAAAAATGTCGGCATTCTGCTACAGGAAATTGTTTTGTAATAGTAACAATTTCAAAAAACGGACTCCTTGTTATTTCAGATTTGTCCAATGCAATAAGCTTGGTTCGAATGGTCGAAGAAAATCAAGAACCCATCGAGAAAATGCTGAGAAATTAATGTCTAGGTTCAAAGTCTATCATATTTTCGTAACGCTTTTCGCAATCGCAAAGTGTATAGAAAACACAGACGTAGTCCAACGTTTCTCAATTCAATCGATGGGTTTCGCCTTAGTGTGGTACATTTCGAAAATAACTGCCTGCCTTACGGTTTTGCAAGCGCGTTTTGTTCACGATGCTCATGTGTTGCATTTGTAATTCTCGACCTCTAAAATCGACTGGTTTCTAGCGATTGTTGTTTGATTTGGAAAATTCCGAGATTATTTGGTCACAAAAAAGAAAGGGAATCATCGCTTTAACTGCAGTGAAGTCACTTCCATGTTCGCATGATAACATGTACAGATAAGTTGAAATACCAAGTTACTACAATAGTCTAAGTTATTATGATATCGGAATGTCCCAATGAGTGTTTTCAAGGAAAAAATGGGCTTCCCAGGGAAGGTTTACTGCACCACCGTTTCGAGCATTTTGATCAATGTGTTAATAAGAAGGCGCGAATCCACTTCATCAGCACCTTCTTATGCTCGGGACAGTGAGTGCAGTTGACCTCCACAAACGTCAAATCAGAGACTAACCCACAAGCAAGCTGGCGACCATTACCGCTCGCGGAAAACTGGATATGAGTAATATTTACCGATTCAAAATAACCGAAAATCAACCCAGCTTGTTCCTGCAAGCCCCTAAACTGCCGCTAACCGCAAGTCAGACTTATCTGTATATGGCGCCCATATCCAGATAAGTCTGACTTGTGGTTAGCGGCAGTAAAGCTCTTGCGTATTATTTTGGTTTTTATGCAGATGATCTAGATTCTCCTGATTGTTCTGGAGTTCAGATCGATTGGTCTACCAGGTTAACCACGCCTGGTATCAAACCAAAATCAACCCAGTATGTTCATACAAGCCCCTAGAGCCCTTGCCTATTATATGCAGTTCAAGTTAGTTTGATGCAGATGTTCTAGGTTCTCTAAATTGTTCTGGAAATCAGATCAATTGGTCTACAAGGTCAACTACGCCTGGTATCCAATCGGATTCAACCCAGCATGCCCACACAAGTCCATAGAGCCGTTGCGTATTATGTGCAGTTCGAAGTAGTTTGATGCAGATGTTCTAGGTTTCCTAAATTGTTCTGGATGTCGGATCAATTGGTCTGGTAGACGAACTACGCCTGGTACTAAACCAAAATCAACTCAGGATGTCCATGAACATTCATTATACCTTTGCCTATTATATGCAGTTCAAATAAGTTTGGTGCAGATGTTCTAGACTCTCCAAATTGTTTTGGAGTTCAGATAAATTGCTCTACAAGGGCAACTAAGTGTGATATCCTATCAAAATCAGCTCAGCATGTCCATACAAGTTCCTAGAGCCATAGTGTATTATGTGCAGTCAAATTTATTTTAATGCAGATATTCTAGGTTCTACAAAATGTTCTGGAATTCATATCGATAGGTCTACAAGGACAACTACGTCCATATAAGTTCTTTGAGCCCTTGCCTAACAAACAGTGTTGAGACAAGTACAGTAAAACACTATGAATGTCCGAATATTTATATTTCAATCCAATTAAATTTCGTGCTCCTTACACATCGGGACAGTTTGTCAAAAATTTTACGGAAACGTTATCACAAGGACATTATGTACCAAAATCCACCCTTTTCGTACATTTAGGGGCCCCGAAAACTAACGTCCCTTCCGGCAAAGCACGGCCCTGGTTATCACACTTTTTTCCTTCATCCGCAGACAGTTTGTTTATTGATGCATGAGATTCTCGTGTCGTTCGTCAACACAGCTGTTCGGCCACATTGAGAGTTGACGTAAAGTCAATGTCAACTTCTCTCCACGAACAGCCTAGATAGCCGTGTGGTGTCGGCAGCTGGTTATCTGGCTAAGAATAACATTACGGATTGCCTGTTTCAGTGGTAAAAGTCCACCATACAGGTGACCCCTAATTTTCGGTGTGATGCGGCTTTATGCTTACCGTGCCTACGAATGAATGGTTAGGGGGGTCTAATAAGAACCTAACCGCAAACGGAGCCTGTGAAGCACCAGGGCCCCCTTCACAGTATTTTAGCCCTCGCTGCGCTAACCGGAGCTATGGCGTAGTTGACTTTTTACTTCTCCGAGATAATCGGCTACTCTTATTCAACCTCATCGTGAGGTTAAATAAGAGTAGGGTTATGAATATGTGTTTTAATTAGTTTTCAACAAATTGTCACCTATATGGATTCGCATTATGCGTTTTTTTCACAGTGTACTCTGTGTCTCGTCCTTGACGTTTGGCTTCGGCTACTCTTGTTCAATCTCAACGTGAGGTTAAATAAGAGTGGGGTTATGAATAAGTGTTTTACTTAGTTTTCAACAAATTGTCACCTATATGGATTCGCATTATGCGTTTTTCACAGTGTACTGTGTGTCTCGTCTTTGACGTTCGGCTTTGGCTACTCTTGTTCATCCTCAACGTGAGTGTGGGGTTATGAATATGTGTTTTACTTAGTTTTTCAACAAACTTCCACCTATACGGATTCGCATTATGCATTTTTTTTACAATGTACTTTGTGTTTGTCACCTATATGGATTCGCATTATGCGCTTTTCACAGTGTACTATGTGTTTCGTCTTTGAAGTTCGGCCTCAGCTACTCTTGTTTAATCTCAACTTGAGGTTGAATAAGGGTGGGATTATGAATATGTTTTTTACTTAGTTTTTCAACAAATTTTCACCTATATGGATTCGCATTATGCGTTTTTTTTTTACAATGTACTTTGTGTATGTTACCTTTATGGATTCGCATTATACGTTTTTCACAGTGTACTATGTGTCTCGTCCTTGACGTTCAGCTTCGGCTACTCTTGTTCAATCTCAACGTGAGGTTAAATAAGAGTGGGGTTATGAATATGTATTTTACTTAGTTTTCAACAAATTGTCACCTATATGGATTCGCATTATGCGTTTTTCACAATGTACTTTGTGTATGTTACCTATATGGATTCGCATTATGCGTTTTTCACAGTGTACTCTGTGTTTCGTTCTTGACGCTCGGGTTCGGCTACTCTTGTTCAATCTCAACGTGAGGTTCAATAAGAATGGGGTTATGAATATGTGTTTTACTTAGTTTTCAACAAATTCCACCTAAATGGATTCGCATTATGCAATTTTACAATGTACTTTGTGATTGTCACCTATATGGATTCGCATTATACGTTTTTCACAGTGCACTCTGTGTTTCGTCTTTGACGTTCGTCCATTGTTACATCCTCTGTGTTTTTGTGACCTCTCTTTAGTCCCTAGCTGAATGCGTGTGAGTCTACATAATTGGCTTTCCTATAAATGGTTCCATTCTCCTTTCCAACTTCACTTCCTCTTCCTTTCCCCTTTTCACTTCCTTTTCCGTCAGGTAAAGGATGAGAAAGGCCAGTGAAGGCGATGGCACAAATCTCCCAAATTGAGGGGAACGTGCCTCCTGAGCCGACGTTCTGATACCTGATAAGTGTGATATCCTATCAAAATCAGCTCAGCATGTCCATACAAGTTCCTAGAGCCATAGTGTATTATGTGCAGTCAAATTTATTTTAATGCAGATATTCTAGGTTCTACAAAATGTTCTGGAATTCATATCGATAGGTCTACAAGGACAACTACGTCCATATAAGTTCTTTGAGCCCTTGCCTAACAAACAGTGTTGAGACAAGTACAGTAAAACACTATGAATGTCCGAATATTTATATTTCAATCCAATTAAATTTCGTGCTCCTTACACATCGGGACAGTTTGTCAAAAATTTTACGGAAACGTTATCACAAGGACATTATGTACCAAAATCCACCCTTTTCGTACATTTAGGGGCCACGAAAACTAACGTCCCTTCCGGCAAAGCACGGCCCTGGTTATCACACTTTTTTCCTTCATCCGCAGACAGTTTGTTTATTGATGCATGAGATTCTCGTGTCGTTCGTCAACACAGCATTTGCATGATCCAGCTCGCGAGTGTTTGTACCGATTTTGGTCTGATACCAGGGTTTGGTTTCAGTTCAAAACCAGGCGTAGTTGACTTGCTAGACCAAATGATCTGAACTTCAGAACAATTTGGAGAACCTAGAACATCTGCATAAAATTTATTTGGACTGCACATAATACCCAAGGGCTGTAGGGACTTGTATGGACATGCCAGGTTGATTACGATTGGATACCAGACGTAGTTGACCTTGAATACTAATTGATCGGAAATCCATAACAGTTTGGAGAGCCTAGATCGTCTGCATCAAACTAGTATGGGCTGCACAAAGCACGCAAGGGCTTTAGGGGCCTGCGTTTTAAAGTTCTTCTTAATCGGTGAATTTTACACATATTTAATTTGGTATATCAAAAAATTTCTACATTTTAAATAACAGCATCCGTACTCCAGCTGATCTAGCAAAAAAATGTGATTCCTAGAAACACATAAACTAGCAAACTATGTTCACCCACCAGTGAAAGAATTATGAGAATCGCTGTTTGAAATCATGATTCTAATGATTTCTTGATTGCAGTATTCGACATGTTTACCAAGAACATGTACTTCCTAACATGAAATTAGGTTCAGGTTTCCCATAATACGAACTCCATAGAAATGCCATCACACAAGATGAACAAGTTTTGTCACAAGATAAATTAACTGTATCATGCGACTACATATGCTCTTATGCTTATATGCAGCTGAACAATTTTCAAAATCCCACCAGCCTTACGTTTTTCTTGGGAGACCCATTTTGCCTGAAAACACTCATGGGGACATTCATGGGCGTAGCCAGAATTTCGAGAAGGGGGGGGGGGCAACTTGTTTGGTATTCTAAATCGTAGTTTTATAGTAGTTTTATAAAAACACATGAATATTAACACATGAAACCATATCCAAACCAAATCGAAACAATAATGATTAAAACAATAATGGATTTAAAAATGCGTGATTTATTGCTCATCAGATATTTTTAAATACAGTGAGAAAAATATTAACGAACTTAGTATTCAGAAAGAATATAAAATCGGCTATAACAATTATTATAAAAATCCTGCATTCTTCCTTAAGTTTAAGAAAACTAGAACCATACATCTGAATTTCTAAACAAATCCTCTCTGAAATAATATTTATTATAAAATAGGCAGAAAAATCAATATGCAAGCTTTCTCCAGGAATTTCTTCGACAATTGCTCCTGGCACTGTATCCGAAATTCTATCAGGGATTCTTTAGGAATGCCTCCAGCAACTTCTTCGGCAGTGTCTTCAGGAATTCCACCATAAGTTTTGCCGGGAATTGATCCGAAAATTCCACCATTAATTACTCCAAGAAAATCTTTACGAACTTCTTTATAAGTTCTGCAGAATTCCCTGCAATAATTCAAACAATTTCGTGCTGTTTCCCTTAATTTTTAAGAATAAGAATATTCCGTGGAAATTCCGCAGAATTGCCAGTAAACATTCCTGAGAATTTCACGAAAAATCTTCGAAATTCTTGTGTAAATTCCATAAAATTTTCCGTGAATTGTTTCGAATAATTTCTTGTGAAAATTTCCATGAATTTCTCCAGGAATTCCACCGGAAATTTATACAGAAATTATATCGAAAATGAAATCAACAATGGAAATTCCCCCGGGAGTTTCTTCAGAAATTCTTCCAGAAAATTCCTTCGAGAGTTCCTCCGGGAATTCCAACAGAAGCTATTCCAGGAAATTATTCAGGCCTTTTTCAGGAAATCATTTAGGCTTTCTTCAGAAATTAAGCTGGAAATTCCTCCCGAAGTTCTTCCGATAGTTTCTCTGGGAGCTCATCCGGGAGGTCCTCTAGGAATTCTTCTAGGAGTTCCTCCGGGAGTTCTTACGGGAGATCTTACGGGAGCTCCTCCGGCAGTTCCTTCGGGAATTCCTCCGGGAGATCCACCAGCAGTTTCTACGAGAATCCCTCCGGGAGTTTCACCGGCAGTTTCTCCGGGTGTTTCTCTGAAAAGGAGTAGTAATTTCCGGAGGAACTCCCGGGGGATTTTCTATAGGAATTTCCGGAGAAATTATCTGAGGAATTCTCGGAGGAACTGCCGGTGGAACTTCTGGAAGAATTTTATGAAGAACTACAGGAAGAATTTCCGGAGGAAATCCTGGAGGAACTCTCGTAAGAATTCTAGGATGAACTCCCAAAGGAATTTCCGTAAGAACTCCCAGAGAAATTCTCCGAGGAACTTCTGGAGGAACTTGTAGATAAATGCCTAAAGAAATGCTAAATGAATTCCTGGAAGAAAGCCTGATTGAATTCCCGAAAGAACTACTGGTGGTACTTCAGAGGAACATCTGGTGGAATACCCTAGAGGAAAAGAAGAAAAAATTCTGAAGGAACTTCCGAAATCCCATTTCCCGTGAAATTCCTGCCAAATATCGTCCAGGAATTCCCTGTGAAGTTCCAAGAGGCATTACCGGAGAATTTCTTGGAAAAACTTCTGGAAGAACTCTCGGAGGAACTCCCACAAGCACTTCCGGAGGAATTCCCACATGGAAGTCCTGAAATAATTCTTAGAGAAGTTCCTAAAGAACTTTCCGAAAAAATATCTGAAGGAATTCCTAGAAAAATACCAGGAGGAATTAATGCAGAAATTCCCAGATGAAATCCTGAAAGTATTACCAGATGAATTGCTGATGAAAATCCCTGCGGATTGTTCCGAAGAAATTTCTGGAAGAACTCTTGGCAGATATACGAGTAAATTCCGATTTTAGTCCGGAAGGAATTCTAGTACACTTCCGCGGAAAATCTCCCGGAGAAATTCCTGAAGGAATTCCTGGAGAAGTACCTGAAGAAACTTCCGAAAAAATACCTGTAAGAATTTCTGGGAAAATACTTGGACGAATTCCAGGAGAAATTCGTGAAAATATTTCTAGAGGATTTCTTGAAGAATATTCTGAAGTAATTGCGAAAAGAATTCCAGATTGGAATGCTAGATGATTTCGCTATTGAATGTTTGGAGGTATTCCCGGAAAATTTCCTGGAAGTAATCCGCGGAGGAATTGAAAGAAGAGTTCCGAGAGGAATACCCGGAGAAGTTCCTAGAAGAATTTCCGAAGGAATTTGTTATAGATTTACAAGTGAAATTATGGAGCTAAATCGGAGGATTTCGGTCATAAATTTTTGATGAAACTTCTGGTAGAATTTTGGGAAGAAATTCCGTATGTATTCTTGACGGAACTCTCGAATGCATGCCTGAAGGAAATGCCGGATTCTTCCTGAGAGAATAGCCGAAGAAATATCTAGAAGTAAATATTGGAGAAAGAAAATAAATCTTCAAGGAATTTCCTCGTGAATTTCCTAAAAAACAATTTAGTGGGGGTTTCTAGATAAGGAGGAATTACAATTACATGAGAAGAATTTTCGAACGATTTTCAGAGGAATTTGTGGATAACTTTCCGGAGGAATTCAGAAGTTCCCAGGGGAGCTTTTAGAAGGATTTCAGGGAGAATTTTTGAGCCCGAAATGTTTCGAGTTGTTTTGAACTTTCATATATTATGGATCCTGGATGCCCTAATAAGTTTTGGGAATCTTTTGAATTTACAAACACCTATTTCTGTATATGATTGGATCGTAGAGTGCACATGTTTGAGGGAATTCAATTCAGTACCCGTTCAATCTTTCCACAATTTAGGGGAGGGGGCTGCCCCCATCAGGCTACGCCCTTGGGGACATTCCGATATCATAATAACTTAGATTATCGCAATAACGCCGTTAAAGCGATGATCCCCGTCGTACTTTGTGACCAAATAAGCTCGGAATTTCCCCAATCCAACAACAAACGCCAGTAACCAGTCGTTTTTAGAGTTCAAGAACAACAAATGTAACACATGAGCATTGCGAATACAACCGTTTTTTTTTTCTGATTTTGTCGTCCTGTGATCAACATTATATGGTTGGATACACCATTTTTTTATTTACTTTCGAACGCAATGACCGATCGTGATTGTTTTCAATAGTGATCCCCCGTGGAATGTAACTTGTTTGAAAAAAAAAGATAACTAAATACTACTGGCTAATGTTTTTCGGTTTTCGTGTGCACACACACATTCACACGTACAGTCAGACATTTGTTCAGATCGAAAAGCTGAGTCGATTAGTATATAACATCATGGGTCTCCGAGCCTTCTATGATAAATTTGATTCTGGAGTGAAATGATAACTTATCGGTACAACCTTGATGGACGAGAAAGGCCAAAATTAATTCGAAAATTAAAATCTTCTTCTCCTGGGGCCCTCCTTAGCCGTGCGGCTACAAAGCAAGACCATGCTGAGGATGGCTGGGTTCGATTTCCGGTGCCGGTCTAGGAAATTTTCGGATTGGAAATTGTCTCGACTTGCCTGGGCATAAAAGTATCATTATGATAGCCTCATGATATACATATGGAAAAATGGTAACTTGGCTTAGAAACCTCGCAGTTAATAACTGTGGAAGTGCTTAATGAACACTAAGCTGCGAGGCAGCTCTGTCCCAGTGTGGGGATGTAATGCCAATAAGGAGAAGAAGAAGAATAATAAGAAGAAGAATCTTCTCCACCTCATTCCTCTGTTTCAGTTGTACTTTCTTTGTTCTTATCGTTGCTTGTTCTTATCAAACTCCAAGCTGTTTTCAAAAATCCCCTCAATAGGATGCACATTTATCGGAACAAGTGTAATGCACCCGTACAGATACTATTATCCGTTGCGAAAAAAGAAATAGACATTTGAGCTCCCTTGAGCAGAAGAAAAACCGATGTTAACCGACATGAATCAAGCTGCTTGCAAAATACATCCTACCAACCTACCAACCTAACGATCCGACATGCAAAACACATTATCAATGGACGACGGAACGACGCAACCTCTATCGCACGCACCATACGTTCTGCGCATGCACCCACCATCATCATATGGTTGACGGCGAAGGTGTGGGAGAATGATCCAATATGCAGATCTGAAGCGATTCCGATATTTTTCTCCAAAGATGCTTTGATTTCCGAAACATTTCAGTAAACCCAGTATTAGCATAAAATTGTGTATCATCGACTCGCATTCAGATTATATTCATAGACATTAAGACAACAGAGCGTTTTGGATCATTCACCTCAACATTTTACTGTGGGCAGGAATCGGAACCATCCATGATGTTGTTCGTTGACGAAGGTGGGGTAATACTCACTGCACTAAACTATGCAAAATAGTGCAAACGACTACCAGATATGGCCACAACGTCGTCACGCTGAAGTTTGCTCTCTCCGATGGGGTGTGGCGTATGGATGGAAACATCGACATATGTACATTAGACGTGTCATCATCGGATATACTTAGTAGTAGCAAATTGTACGCTGCTATTTTATGTCAACTGTTGTTCATGATTGCATATTGCACGTACCGTGTTTGTTTAGACTGCTCCTTGTTAGCTACCTCATCGGCGGGCACTAATTTAGCTTGATGGAATACGTGTGACAGGCTGTCATACCAAATTAAGCCATTTAACCGTTTATTATGACATGCTAAGACATTGTAATTGAGAAATTGGAAAACAAATTATCGGACCACGTGTGCCCTTCCTGTGTTCAATGACAACTGCCTTTATGACGACTTGTTTTTCTACTGCATTTCTACCGTCAGAATAATAAATTATATCAGATTGTCATTGTGCGATGGACAAACAATTTCAGCAAAAGATGCCTGAATTCTAATTCGATAAATTTTTAAATGCTTTCGGTTTAAATATTTTCTTGACACTCGAGGAAATTATTCAACTCCTTGAGCAGACAACGCTACACTTGAAATGTAGTGTCGAGGAAAGGAAAACGAAGACGCTTCTCATAACTCCTTCAGGTGAAGAAGAAGCTCACTTATGATGGATATGAGAGATGACAGCAGTACAGAAGGAGTAGCTCATTACAGTCGCCACTGCCCTTCAAAACAATTGCCCACCATCCGACCGGTATGGAGAAATGCAATAAAAGGAAATGTTGCCTCAGCCGTCGTAGCAGTCGGCCCACTCTCGACTGAAAAAATTCCCCATCTTTTTCCATATTTGAAACGATGATCTTCTCATGCATATGTAGGCTCATTCCTCCTTGAACATCGCCCCCCGTTCCCTATGGTTGAGCATTTCATTGCATCGTAAATTATGTTGTAATAAAATGATCGCATCTTTACAATCCATCTACCGCGCGTACAACCCACAAGCCCACAGTCCAGAGCAGCAGTGGCCAGCCCAAAAGACCATCAATACCAAGGAGGAAAAAGTTGTTTTTGCTAATGATTCATTACCAACCGCGCGCAAGAGGGCACTCTCTCAACCTCAGGAATAATATCTTGCCATCTACCGTACTAAATACAGCGACAGAATCTTGAGGGAAGATTGCACTCCAGACATTCTTTGGTCGTGGTTGCCACCAGCAGCAGGGGGAGAACGAGTTACCGAGGAATTTCACCTGAACTCGGGAAAAGTGGAAGTGTAACCAAATCCAGCATGGATTTCAGCGGAATTCGAGTACCCGGTTTGGCCTGGTTTGGCGACGGTGTGACATTGTTGGGGCGAGTAATGCTCATTACTGCGGGAAATACTTACGATGCAGAGCATTGCGAATGGTTGGAGATGAAGCCTCACCTGAAACGAAGAAGAGGAAATAAAAATATATTAGGGATGGAACTGGCACGTCACTGTCATGATTTCAAAATAATTATTGAAATTAGGTTCACTAATGTCACTAATGATTATCTAGGTCAACAACATCATTGCATCATTATCAACTGTATATCAACAGCAATGAGTAGAATAGTTAGAAGAAGATCGATCAAATGCTAACATAATAAGTAGTCCTTCGCCGGCTGGGTCAATACAAAAAACCAATGACCACGCAGTAATTTCCCATATCCGTTTCCTAATGTGTATAACAAATTTCGCTTAGCAAACAACTTTTAAGCGGCCACCATATGATTAGGCTAATATCCCAATCGATTTCCGGTTTGTTTGTCACCCTTGTTATCGTATCCGAACAGTCACCACCAGTAGTGCAATAATTCATTGCTTCCATTTCCCTGAACCAGTAGTGTGGTACCTACTGAACGCTTCCCCGATGAACCGCTATCGGTGCATAATTTATGGACTTCAATTGAATGTTTGTACCCTCTAACAACTCCGGCTCAGCACAATTGAAGCGATTCAGTTGTTTGCTCGGTACCAGCATTGCATGTCATAGCTACCAGCTTTACGATTTGTGCCGTGCATGTGCGCACTTAAATTCCACCGTGATCACCATACGGATATCCCGCTGAGTGCTTATAATTTGAAAGTTTGAATGACTTTGTCAAAATGTTTACAGATAACTGACATTACGATAATTGGTGCAAAGTAATTGCTCCGACCTATGCCGCTCGGCATTTACATTGCGAGTAGGCACCACACTTCTGGGTGTCCTGATGGTTAGGGAATGCCGCTCGATCCCACCCCGACTTGTCGCTGTACCCTGATCCGTTATGTAGCCCGCAACGGTCGGTCGGGTTTCGCCATTTAATCGAAATAAATCATCTCGTAAATCATTCATGTCTACGTTTGCCTGAGTTTATTTCACACCAAATTCAAACTTCCGAGCCTCACGAATCGTTGCGATCGATCGGTCACAATCAAAGCCAAAAGGGGGATGCGATATGAGATATTTATGTGTTGAGATATTGGTAATTTTATATAGTGTGTTAGACTTCATTTCAGAGAATTTCTGGAAAAAATACTTACGGATTTTTTATTAAGAACTATATGCCAAGGGATTATGCCAAAACAACACACAACCAAATATTGTCTTATATGATTAAAAAAATTATTTTGAGCTTTTTAGTGGAATGTCTTCACTTGTCATAAGACGAGTTTGTACCTTCCCATTTAATTCCACCATTTGATTGTACCTTGACACTTTGACAGATACGTATTTCGACCTCAACAGTAAAGTCGTCTTCAGTATCTCGTACTTGATTCGAGTCAAGTCAAGTCGGGACAAGTGGGATCATATATGAGTTACTGTAACCATGGAGATCCAAATTGTTGTGCTTGGATGAAGATAAAAATTTTAGTGCAGATAAACTCTTCAACAATGTTTCATTGAACATCTGGAAGGCTGGACTACTGAGGAAGACATCGCAAAATTGAGCGAACTAATTGTCGGACTCGCCGAAAAAATAGAGCCTGAACCGAATTCTAATAACCTTCTCAGTCAGTTGCGAATTCTGATGCGTTTATCAAACCGTCGATGCAAAGACTAATTTAGGTCTTTGTTGCGTCACCTGTGACACCATATTGATGTTCGAGTACGTACGAACGGTTCCTACCAGAGAAAACTTCTCCCCCAGAACTTGAATAAAGGAGAAAAAAATTCTCCCCCAGAAGTAATGCTGGTCGGGTCCGACACTACAGTACACTTCCATGTGGTAGCTTGGCAACTACTAAGCACGTGTGCGTAAATGCATTCTCCCTTGTAAAAAAAAGCAAACAAAATTTTAGACTTTTTCTAGTTTTATTCCATTGACAGTCTTCTATCCTAGTAGTACGAAGGATTATATCCCCAAATTAGTACGTGATTGCCTCATTTTATTTATCGACGATGAGTGCAATGTGACAAAACTAACTCTGAAAGGGAAAATTGTTGAAAAATTGTACCCTCAATCCTACGTAGAGAACGGTAACGACAATTCAGACCAAGGTTCCCGAAGTTCACAATGGAACTCTGATCATCATCCAGTATCCATCGCATAGATATAGTGCTAAGGAAACCTCTCATCCTACCGATCCAGTTTTGCATGCAGTTTGCAGCCAATCACAGCTGTTCTAGTTCTTAGGTCAATGGGAAAATCGAGGTATTCCAAAATCCAGTGTTGTCACCAATGTTCACGAGTCAGTCATTCTCTTAAGCCAGCGGTTCTCAACCTTTTTCATGAGTGGTACCCCTTCATACCTTTGCATTGCTTGAGGTACCCCTTTGTTTTTTTTAGTGAAAATTGAGCTAAAGGCTCATATTTCAAAAAAAATCATTTTGTTACCGACAAAACGCTTAAAACTTGGATGTTGATTTTCGATGAAAATAAAAATGTTTGATAATAGTTCCTGAAATAGCGCCATGTACTGTATCACGATTTGTAGTGTTCCGTAATAATGTACCAACATAAAACAGTTCAGACAGCTCATACAAAACCTTAGACATGAGACGATACAAATAATTCCCCACTGAGGAAGACACAATCCCCGTGTTGAAACGTTCCGAAACGAATAAACCCGTTTTTATCATTAACGATTGTGTAGCTTTAAAGTTAAATATAAAAGTTACAGGCGATCTTGCATCAATAGTGCTTGAAAGTGTTAGTATTTCGCTGCAAGGCCACGGTGAAGTCGGCTGGGTTCAATTCCCGATCTGGGTTGGGACTCTAACTTCAACGTGTTAGCCTCAAAATGTATGCATGCGACTATAATAGATTGGCTTCGAAACATCGCAGTTCATAACCACAGAGGTCCCTAATAAACACTGAGCTGCTATTCGGGAATGTCTCAATGTGAATATAATGCCATTGAAAAATAAAAATAAACGTTCAAAATTATTGAATAATTTTCGAAATTCGATTTTTATTAGTACCAGACAATATTTTGAGAATATGGGACTCTGAGTGAATCTTTGGAATCCTATACGAAATTCCAGGAAATAGAAGGATAAGGTGAAGGTGTCCATTTCTGACCCATAATATCTGACTTTTTTTTTGTACTCCAAAATATGATGAAAGTGTTGATCTTTGATGGATATTTTAAAAATTAAGTTACTTGTGTTTTCAATTGAGAAACTGAGATTATAATACTGCACCGAACATCTTGATCTTGAACCTTCCATAACTCAGCGGAAATATGAATTGGTACAAAGCTGCTAATCATGCCGGATTCAAGAGAAGACTCGGATTGGGCTAGTCATTTTTCATGCCTAGAGAAGTCAATTATGTCGGTACTTCGATTGTTCATAATATTTTTCATTCGAACTGATGTAGCAGAAATCAGATACTGAAGCTATTAAATAATACACTGGATTTTGTTTTTACACGATTTACACTTTACAAATTTTGCTCCCATCCTAAATGTTTAACGCATATTAATTCCACTACGTAGTGAAAACGTAGTGGAATTAAATGGAAAATACTAAACTCGTCTTAGACAGTTGAAGACATTCCACTAAAAAGCTTAAATATTTTTTCTGCATATTAATTACCGTGTTGACTCAAATTCCGAACATGACTCATATTCCGAACACTGCCGTTTTAGTGCCATAAAACTAAGTTTTTCATCGGTTTTTCGTACTGAGGATCAATATTACCAACGAATTTAAGGTCCTATGGAAATAATTACGATAATAAAGCTAATATGGCCAATTAAAAGAGAATGTTCAGAATATGAGTCATTTAGGATTTTTTGAAACATGTTGCAAAGATTTTGGTGACAAATTGAAGTCACACGATCAAAAATACAAGCGAAAAATAATCGTGTAAAAACAGAATCCTGTGTAGTTTCAAATAGTTTGAAACTGTCGGCGTTCTGGTGGTTGAGTGGTAAGTATGACTGCTTCTCATACATCATGAGGTGTAAGAAAATGACAGACCCTTACGTAATTAGCGCATGGTATCTATGGACTCCAGGACTTCAATTTTCAAGAAAACTTGCGTTGAACTCCTCTTTAATGGTATGTTAAAATTAGTGCCCGGTTTGTCCCAAACTTCACTGAGAAGAACTAGTTCTTGCCAATTACGAAGTAAAAATTATGAATTAGTCAACATACCGTCGTGCGGGACTTCTTTTAATTTCGCGGGCTAGTTTAGATTCTTTATTTTCTAAAAATAATTAAACGTAACAAATACCAAATTTGAAACAGAAAGTTTTCATCCAACTATCAACAAGACACCCGAATGCTGATAATGGCAATTTGATAGTAATTTACGTTGCAATTCTTGTGTCAAAATGTCCAAAGTAACCCCCGATTTTTTAAAAAGAAGCCCTGCATGACGGTACTTATTATGTGCAACTTCTCCTCCAGAATCTGTTTGCACTCTTCGTCGAACCAATCGTTCCTTCGACTTCGTCCCACATACCCGACGTTGTTCTCCGCTGCGTCGTTAATGGTTGCTTTGACTGTATTCCAGCAGTGCTCAAGAGGGGCCCGTAGGTCGTACCGCGGCGGTCGTCGGTCGGCGGTCGACTATGCCAAATTTGATCTGAAATTTGATCAATCCAAAATATGGCCTGTATTCCAGGACTCTACGACACTACCCATAATTCCATTACCAATAATTCCATTACCCCGAAGGCCACTACCCCGAACGCCACAACTCCGAATAAGTCACTACCCCGAATGCCATTACCCATAATGGGACACTACCCCGAGTGAGCCAGTACCCCGAATTAGTCATTATTTCAAGTTTATACTTCATTTCAATGAAAAAAATGTTACTCAATAAAAGATTATTCATGGTTAAAAGACTATTCCATTTACTTCCACTATTTACTTTTATGTATCAACAAGCAGATACGTATTTCGTTTCCTACTTGGAAACTTCTTCAGTGTTTGTTATCGATTAGAAGTGTTTGAAGAAGTTTCCAAGTAGGAAACGATATACGTATCTGCTTGTTGATACATAAAAGTGAATAGTGGAAGTAAATGGAAGAATAGTCTTTTAACCTTGTAGCATTTCCCCTAAGACGCTCTAAAAATAATTAATCATTAATCAAGATTATTCATATTAATGAACATTAATTGGAACCGGGACTGTTTCAATACAGTATAGTACTAAGTATTCTCACCCCGTAAGGTCCTGTTCGACTTCATATGGCACCCTTCAAGAGTCCTGCAGGGTATGGAAAGATTAGACAGCACATTCTCATGCACAATGCAGAGAGTTGGAGGCTTTTGCGGACCACATCAGCATGGCTACAAGGGCAACTAGATTGAAGTGAGGCTGTAGTAAAAGCAACGGATTCTGGATGAAGCGTGGTCTAAATCTCAGAATCGACGAGTGGCTGAATGAGTGAGTAAGAGTGAGCGAGTAAGAGTTAATGAGTGAGTAAGAGTGAGTGAATGAGTAATAGAGCATGTATGAGTGAGTAAAATTGAGTGAGTGAGTGAGTTTATAAAGGTGAGTGTATAAGAATGAGTGAGTGAATAAGAGTGAGTGAGTGAGTAATAGGATGTGAGTGAGTAAGTGAGCAAAAGTGAGACATGAGTAAAATTGAGTGAATAAGTAAGAGAGAATGAGCGAGCAAGAGTGAGCGAGTGGTATGAATGAGCGTGTGAGTAGGAGTAAGCCAGTGAGCAAGAGTGAGTGAGTGAGTAAGAGTGAGTGGGTAAGTAAGAGTGAGGGAGTGAGTTGAAAGAAAAAATGAACTGGAGTAAGTGAGTTAGTAAAAATGAGTAAGTGTGTAACAGGGGATTCATGAGTAAAAGTGAGTGAGTGAATGGGCGAGTAAGAGTGAGTGAGCAAGATTGAGCGAATTATTGAGAGCAAATGAGTGAGTAAAAGTGGATTACTGAGTAAGAATGGTTGAGTGAGTAGATTGGGTGAATGAATAAGAGTAGGTGAATGAGTAATAATTAGTGAAATAGAGAAATGAGTGAGTATGAAAGAGAGAGAGATGCAGACGCGTTACTTTTAAAAAGGCATTATTTCCTCTGTGTGCATAATCCCGGTATAAGTACGTTCAATCAAAGAATGTATTATCTCCTCTGTCTGCCTTATACCCGGAAAACGCGTTCATTTAGAGAAGGCATTATTTCTTTTGTGTGCCTTATAGCGAGCATACGCGTTCATTTAAAGAATGCATCATTTCCTCTGTTTGCCTTATTCCGGGCAAACGCGTCCATTTAAAGAAGGCATCATCTCCTCTGTCTGCCTTATACCGGGCAAACGCGTTCATTTAGAGAAGGCATTATTTCCTTTGTGTGCCTTATAGCGAGCATACGCGTTCATTTAAAGAATGCATCATTTCCTCTGTGTGCCTTATTCCGGGCAAACTCGTTCATTTAAAGAAGGCATCATCTCCTCCGTTCGCCTCATACCGGGAAAACGCATTCATTTAGAGAAGGCATTATTTCCTCTGTGTGCCTTATAGCGAGCAAACGCGTTCATTTAAATAATGCATTATTTCCTGTGTGTGTTCTATTCCGGGCAAACGCGTCCATTTAAAGAAGGCATAATCTCCTCTGTCTGCTTTATACCGGGCAAACGCGTTCTACTAAAAAATTTCGTAGAATAGCAGTTTTCCATTTCATAATGGCAGGAAGTTAAAGTATTAGAAGAAATATCAAAACTGTTGGTTAAACAGAATTTGTAATGCATTTATCTAAGTATCTCTTTCTTTATTCTTTGCAAAGATTGTCATTTTGCGATATCTGTTGGTATTAAACATAATAATAGAATACTACAGATTCCAAACGTTTTCGGGGTTATTGCCTTTCGGGGTAATGGATTTCGGGGTAGTGTCCCATTCGGCGTGATGGTTTTCGGGGTACTGTCCCATTCGGGGTAGTGGCCTTCGGGGTAATGGGGTTCGGGGTACTGGCATTCGGGGTAGTGGGGTAGAGCCGTATTCCAGATTCCAGATGTTCCACCAGAACCTGTTACGTGGTCACTTTTCGGAAATAGGCGAAAACCATCCTGCGACACATCAAACTTCATGATTTCATAAGTAAGTCTCCTTAGCCGTGTATTAAGATGCGCGGCTACAAAGCAAGACGATGCTTAGAGTGGCTGAGTTCGATTTCCGGTCTAGGATTGGAAATTTTCTCGACTTTCTTGGGCATAAAAGTATCATCGGTTAGTCTCATGATAAACAAATGCTTGGTAACTTGGCTTACAATCTCTGGAAGTGCTTAAAGAACACAACGCTGTGAGACGGCAATGGCCAAGTGGGGGATGTAACGCCAATGAAGAAGAAGAAAATAGTAGCTTTGTACTTTCTTGACCATATTTGAACCGATTGGAATCCGTAGAAGGGTTTACTGAGTACCAGTTAAAGCGTCAATTTTGGAGAAAAAAAAACCCTGACTAATCCACCTAGCGGTGATGGTGCCTTTCTCATGCATTATAAAAAAATAGCATTTTGGCCATTACTTTGAGCCCATAGTCCGATCTGGTCAATTTTTAACAGAAAAGAATATATGTTGCGTAGAATGCAACTTGTTGCAAGCAAATATCGGTTAAGTATAAGTGCCTGACAAATAAGTGACAATTTTTACGAAATATTTCTATAAAAATGGCATTTTGGCCAAAACTTCCGGGCCCATAATCATATGAGATGTTGTAAGATCTCCAAATTGTCCTGGAGTTGGGATTTAATGGTCAACCACGACATCCATGATGTACTAAGTCGCGTTATCAACCCAATTTTGTCCTACGAGTATTTGTCTTTTAATTACATTCCAAATCCAGGCATTTAGGATGTTGTAACATCTTCAAATCGTCTTGAAATTTTAGTCGAATTGTCACTTGCTTCTCAAACCTCCTTGGGGCCCTCCTTAGCCGTGCGGTAAGACGCGCAGCTACAAAGCAAGACCATGCTGAGGGTGGCTGGGTTCGATTCCCGGTGCCGGTCTAGGCAATTTTCGGATTGGAAATTGTCTCGACTTCCCTGGGCATAAAAGTATCATCGTGCTAGCCTCACGATACACGAATGCAAAAATGGTAACCTGGCTTAGAAACCTCGCAGTTAATAACTGTGGAAGTGCTTAATGAACACTAAGCTGCGAGGCGGCTCTGTCCCAGTGTGGGGATGTAATGCCAATAAGAAGAAGAAGAAGAAGAAGAAGTTCTCAAACCTAGATAAGTGATATGATCTCCAAATCGTTCTGGAATTTGAATCGAATGGCCTGTTCAATCAAAGTTAATTGGGTATTGGCCCACCCGACATAATCATTAGTTTACAATGTTCTGACAAATTACGATGTGAAAATGTATTAGAGGTAACCACTTTTCTTCTATAGGATTCGAACCCATGACCCTCAGTACGCTAGACTGGTTTGTCGATTTGGGAATCCCAGGCTCATTCAGTAGCCGCTAAGTTGTGATGGCCGACGGAGGTCCTTCATAGCTTAGTTAGTAAAAAGCACCAGTCCAGAGTACTAATGATCATGGGCCTGAGTCCCATCTAAGGAAAGTGGTTACCTTCAAAACATTTGTCTGTTCAAACATTTTCCACATAATGAACATATTTACATGGGAGTTTTTCAGATCGTTGTAGATCAAATGGTATACCAAATCTATCACGGGTCTCAATATGTCCACAGTCTCGTTTTCAAGCCAATTATGTCCTCTAACTAGCAACCGTATCTGGGCACATGATGTCTTTCGAGATCTTTAAATTGTCTTGAAGTTTAAGCCAAATACTCTACCGAATCAACCATAGCTTCCACGATGTCTGTAGCAGTAGTAACAATTCAACCAATGGTTTATTTTTATTATCTAATTATGGTGACCACCCAAAGTGAAAATTAATTACTATGTTTAAAAAATCAATTTGCGCATGTGCACTAGACTGGCTCAGCCTTGATTGGGGAGAAAAAACATTATCGACATTAAAGTTGTCGAATTCTACGGGGGAAAACCTCAGCTGGCGCATTTGACTTGCAGTTTGTATGGTGGTTTCAGCCAAAATGCATAGGAAAATACACCTCCGTCACTCTTTCGTTCAGGAAATTGGTTTGGTATGCCCGATTGAGCCCAAGATTGCAACAAAGGTAGTTGACATGTTAAATATCAATTCCACAGAACACTTTAAGATGATTTAATGAACTTTTATTTATTTTTCAGCTGATTTATTAGGAGCTGGGATGTCCACTTTGGAATTAATTGGTTGCCATGACAAACATACGCGTGCCACTTCCTTTGGTAGTGTTTGCTCCCCGATCTCAATTTGCTTGACCGGTGTTTTCCGGATAAAGGTGTTTGGCCTAGTGTCTGGCGGTTAATGATGTGCCCAAATACCCAACACTAAAGACATAGCCGAACTTATCGGACCTATTCGAATTATTAAAAATCCCATTAGGTAGTGAATCTGTCGGTAAGTTGGAGGCACTCTGTAAATTGTTGAATTAATAAAATTTTATTCTAAAGGAAGAACTTGGTTAACCGGCCGGTTATTGGGTTGTAGGCCATGAATGAGTGTACTGAGTATATTCAAATAACAATGATTATGATACTTTTAGATTGTTTATCAAGTTGGCCCCTTGTAACCGCCTCCGGAAGTCCCCGTGAAAAATCACACATGTCTCATGTATAGTTTACATTTAATTTAGTTTACAAGAGACAAAATGTTTTTAATATTTTCGGTAGCTTCATACACCCTGTAGTATAAAGTGATTCCACCAGAGACCGAATAATCACCGTGTTCACATGTACCAGGTGATGTCTTTTATATGTCGCTTCAATTTTCCATCATCACTATATGAATGGATGTAATTTTCGGTAATAGAATATGGAGATCATAAAAATTGCTTTACTCCCAAAGCTTTAGAGAAAATTTGAACACCCCTAGACACAATATTTTAAAACTAGAAGAAATGGCTATGAGATTGGTGAAAAACTGAGAAAATCGTTTTTTTTTTGTTAATTTTTTTTTATTAAAGAGGTTTGCAGCCCTAGGCTGACTCACCTCTAAGTTGTTAAATGTCTTTGCTGTACAAATACCCAGCACATGTTTCATGATAACCACTTTCGTGATAACCACTTTCTGGTGCCTTTTCTAATAACACAGAAGAACAAAATTTAACCTTTTGCGGGTCCTTTTTGTGGCATTTTTCGAAGGACTTTCATGAAGTATATAAACATAATTTTAGGTCAATCAATCCCCGAAACGGTATAAGCACATCTGTTCTAACGAATTACCATCAGATTTGAACGTTACAATTCTTTTCTATTCGATTATCCTTGAATTTAAGTTCAGTGAATTTAATTTGAAAATATTGCATGCAAACGCCATCACCACCAGCCACAAAGAATTCAACTACATGCGGCAATAACAAGAAGACAACAACAAGAGGAACTGGGATATGAAAATGTTGAATGAAGTACAGAGATACTAGTCAGTTGTAAATATATGTTTCATTCGACTTTTAATAAAATATCATTTTTTTTTTTCATTTTATGCTCAACATTTCTCCTCCTCCTAAAATGTTATTCTGTTCGATTTCTGGTTGTTTTTTTCGATCGATCAACTTCCAATAACCACACGTAATCTGTTATCATGCTGCAATTGTGTTGTGCTGGAATATAGTGCGAGCATGATGATTCAGCAAATTCCCTTCTTTTAATCAACAAGGAAACAGATCTGATTGCAATTTGATCCCCTACCAGAGCACTCAAGCCACATTGACTAATAAAATACATTCCAGCACTCGAAAAATAAGTTGAAACTTGAACATTTTGTAACTTCACCGTAAATTTCTCATTCATGTCGTTGTTTTATTAAATTAGAGAAATATCAGAGTGCAGTATTGGCGGATCATCCAACCATATGCTCGGGTAGTGGAGCAAGTGGAGTGGAGCCGAAGTTTTTTTTTCTGGCGCATAACTTTGCGTCTTAGCACATAACAAAGCTTGATAAAACTATTGAACTTTTTCCCAATTCACTGTTATAAACTGATCATAGATAAAAGAAATTGCATTGGGATTATTGCAACATCCACGCAGCAATCAGAATAAAATAAAAAGTTCCCCACGCACGAGTAGCTTGTTGACGTTTTCCGGTTTCTTTTGCGTAGCCGTCAACGTCGCTTCAGCTTGTATGCAATCATACACAAGGACGATCAAATGCAACTTATCGATTCGTTGATTGATTTTACTAATTGATAGTTTTCCGTGCAAATTTCTATCATAGGAATATTGGAATGATCATAAATTAGCAGGAATAATCAAAATATTTAGAACTGCGTACAGTTTTCAATTGACGAATCTATGACAAAAGGTCGAAAGACAAAAGGTCGAAAGGACAAAAGGTCGAAAGACAAAAGGTCGAAAGACAAAAGGTCGAAAAGACAAAAGGTTGAAAGGACAAAACGTCGAAAGGACAAAAGGTCGAAAGAAACAAAAGGTCGAAAAGGACTAAAGGTCGAAAGGGACAAAAGGTCGAAAAGGACAAAAAGGTCGAAAGGGACAAAATGTCAATTGAAAACAAGTTGATAACAAGTTTTGTGTATTCCAGAGGAATTTGTGAAATGCGTTTGACTTGAAGCAGAAATTACACACTTATCTCATTAATCAAAGTTGAAGAATGAGCAATTTTCAAAGAAGGAGTAATGACTATATGAAACAATAATATGAATATATAGATAGTTCTGATTGTTGATTGTTGAAGATTGTTGAATTATTAAATGAATAAAACCTGTATTGCGAGAGACAGATACAAAGTTATCCTATACAGTTGGCAAAAAATTGCTCTTTTAGTTTTTACTATTTTTAACAATTAAATAAAATTCATTCAATGAGTACAAATAATAGATTCTAAATGTTACTTTGATCTGTCAAAACAGTGCACGCCTCAGCCACGCAGACGCGTGCATTAAAAATACACCTGCGTTCAATACACGCCGATGCATTTGATGTGCGGCGTGCGCAATTTTGACAAACCGAAGTGACATTTAGAAAACTCAAACATCCATCTATTATTTGTACTCACTGAATGAATTTTATTTAATTGTTAAAAATTGTGAAAAATAAAAGAGCACAAACAAATGTGTAGGTGGTGCGAGCTTGATTCTACACTGGTGCGGTGCAGTAACTTTTGTCCCGTTCGACGTTTTGTCCTTTCGACCTTTTGTCCCGTTCGACGTTTTGTCCTTTCGACCTTTTGTCCCTTTCGACTTTTTGTCCTTTTCGACCTTTTGTCCCTTCGACCTTTTGTCTTTCGACGTTTTGTCTTTCGACCTTTTGCCCTTCCGACCTTTTGTCTTTCGACCTTCTGTCCCTAACCCTCAATTGACAGTAAATACACCATCATATCACTTATGCAATTATTGAAAATTTATCGCGCCAGAGGAAATACAAGTTCATATTTACATTCAATAGAACTTACTTCAATGAAAACGTATTATTTTTTTGCTTGGACAAACTTTTATATTGAGTTCTTGTTACTTTCCTCTCAAAACCGTTCACAGAAAATAACCAGGCTTGTACACAAGTCTTCGAAGGTGGCTTGCATAAAACCTAGTTTTAAATAACTTTCGCTTACTAAAATTGTAGATAAATCACACTTATTATGTTAACCTTGTTCAAAATGCACCACATTTCAAAAGATTAGATGTTTGTGGTCCATATTGGACCTTGATTGACTAGTAATTCTTTTTATAGGGCTAACGATGGCAGTTCCAAAATGCTCAAAATCATTGATTTTACGACATTTATTGATGTATATCTCAAAATCTAGACGTGTTAGAGCAAATCTGAAGTGAGATTCGGATTCAGCGAGCAAAAATCTACTAGGGACACATTGTTTGGTGTTAGGGACAAAATCTTGTTGAGCTGTGTAATCGGCCTTTTCACGAGACGTTGATTTCGCTGACAACTGACAATGGTTTCAATGGTTGATCCGGCAGTTGTAAAGAAGTGCAGACTCGGCAGTATAACATGAAAAGGATGATTTAATTGTGTAACATACCGTTTTTTTGGGGTAAGCGCAATCAATGGGAAAGTGTTCTGGGAGTTCATGTGCAGTGCACACATCTGGTCCACATTTTGCAGCATCCCGGAATGCTGGTGGCCACGAAAGGGAGCATTTTTGTAATGGTTTATATTCTTAGCTTGCGACGCGACGTCTCGAACAGCATGATTTTACAAAACAAAACAAAATGTCCTGAGAGATTTCGGTCCTTCTTGCCACATTCCAGAATATCCCGGAATACTGGTTCACTAGTTCCACATCCCAGGAGCTCCTTAATAAAAAATGCTAAACTCAAGCTCCCGATATCATGATCCTGCGAAGGAAGGTCATAGGAATGTGTTCTAAGGTCATTTGATTCGTCTACTCATAACCTAGAAAACCCTGGAATGCTGGTTCGTGTGATCTGGCCACGTTTTGAACAGTGCTATACCGCAACCTGCAACATCTCAATCTTTATGTTTTGCGCAATAAAACTCAGTTCAAAGAATAGTGTTCGGATAGCACTTGATACATCTGGTCATATTACGGAGCATCCTGGAATGTTGGTTTTCAGTGGTAGTAACCACTTTTAGATCGGTTTTTCATCTAAAACTTTATTATTTCCAAATCATATTTATGGGAAAGTGTAGTGACATTTGGAAAGGACATTTGGTACAATCCGGTATTCAAGTTTCTTGTGGAAGTGGTCACTTTCGATCGATTATGCACTCTGTTACTGCTCAGTCCTCACGCTTTAAGGGTTTACGACCGAAAGACAGGTAAAAGGAAAATAGAGACTTTGAGTTCTGAGTATCTACACAATTTAAACAAAATTACTCTAGGATAGAGCAGTTTTGTAACATATTTTATTGTGAGCAATTGAGGGCATCCTTTCAACCGGCGAGGCATCTGTGACACAACAATGGTTTTTTTCTCCATTGTCCAATCCGGGTGCCGAAATCTATTCAAAAATTCCGGTTGGGAGTGAGCGATGGTACCCCAATGGTACCCCAATTATCCGTGAAACGATTGTCAGCAAGTATGCTGAGAATATTTGGCTCATTTGAGACTGAGAGCCATGCTGGAATGCGTTGGAAAGGAGGAGTTACGCGGCTGCTGATTCTCAATTGTTTTTCGAAAGAAACCTTTGAGTTTTAGAGGTCAGGGGAAATAAGTTTCGTCGAATATGAGCGTCATAAACCTACATACTAGTTTTCTTTATGGTATTGACAGCGTGGATCCAACTTGAGAAGCTGTATGCGCTATAGAAGGAGCCAGATCCAATCTGAGGATCTGGATGGGCCATTGATTGTAAGAACATTCATTGCCGACAAAAGTGCTTAGAAAAATCATGCAAAACAGTCTGCTTGTGCGTCTTCTTTCTTTTAAAATCTATATCTCTATATAATAAAAATGAAATGGTCTGTGTTCATATCCATATAACTCAAAAAATGTTGGAAGGATTTTCTTCATTCTTTCCGCGGATACGATTGTTATTCCGACGGGTTTATATGATAATTTTAATTCGAAAATCACGAGTAAAGTTAAGTAAATCGTAAAAAACAAAAATTAAGACTCTTATGGAAATTTCGCAAGGGCAGTTCACAACGCATTTTCGCCTACTATGTAGGATAACGTCAACCCGGCGACTAGTTTTTATTTTCTTTCTAGATATATATATATATATATATATATATATATATAAATAAAATGGTCTGTGTTCGTATCCGTATAAATCGAAAATGGCTGGATGGATTTTCTTCATTCTTTCAGCAAATAAGTTTTTTATCGTTTTCGACGGGTTTTTATGATATTACCTCATGCGAAAATCACGACTCGAGTAGGGTTGAGAAAATCGTAATAAACTAAAATTAAGATTCGCATGGAAATTCCGTATGGGCAGTTCGCCTACTGTGCAGAGCAACGTCTACCGGGTCAACTAGTAAAGTATATAATTTGCAACGTTCCAGTAATAGGATGCCATAAAAGAGATAGTAATCTCAGTTAAAAGGCACCAAATCTTCTTCTTCTATATACATAAAAATGAATTTCTGTCTGTCTGACCCTTATAGACTCGGAAACTACTGAACCGATCAGCGTGAAAATTTGCATGCAGAGATTTTTGGGATCGGGGAAGGTTCTTAAGATGGTTTGAGACCCCTCCCCCTTTTGGAAAGGGGGGCTCCCATACAAATGGAACACACATTTGTGCTTAACTCGAGAACTAATCAGAGAATAAATCAATTTTAGGCGAAACAAAGTTCGCCCTGTCTGCTAGTTATAAATATCACACACCCTTAACGTAAGCACACCCCCGAAACGGAACGTGATTATGATGGAAGAAAATAAGGCAAAGATCGGAAAGGCACCGTCACAACACGACACTGGCTGGGCCTCTCAGGTCGGGACCGGGCTGGGAGAGCCCGAGACGAGGAGAAAACCAATATTTTGACATTTCAATCTAAAGAAGATTATTTTTATGTTTGGACGCTTTGCTTTTGCTTTATTATTGTCGGTTCGGTTATTGTTATGGCCACGCGGTGAGCCTGGGCACCTTTCGGTTCCACCACAACATGACTCTTTCATTGACACAGATGTCGATTCCAGCGACTTTCCACTTGGTGCTTTTGGATGAAAGATAAGCGAAAATGTTTCTGAACTTGATACCGACCGTACGGGCATGGGACTCGTTAATAAATTATTCCTCGTACTCGGAAACCGATATACCGAGATACAGCTGATTCGGGTTGAGACAATTTGTGACAAAATTTCTGCATAAAAGTAATAAAATCGGAGATTGTGTGTTTTCGGCCACTTAAACCTTGGTGTTTTGAAACTAGTGACTTTGACGAGACCACCCACAACGATGAGCTCAACCATTGTTGGCAGTTACACTTAATTTTAATAGGAACAATCAAATCCTATTACCATAAGTTGAAGAAAAATATGAATGTAACAAAATCGTGGGAATATCATTTGTATTTTATGCTATTTATAGAATTTTTGTGAGTTCGTTCATTCTCGTGTTTCGAAAATAATAAGAGAAATCAGTAAATTTCTTCATTCTGGATAGATGTATAAATTCCAGCTATAAAAGGCGATGCAGCTATTTAGCATTTAATGGGTAATATTGTTTGCATATTGTTTTAAGCAATAGTTCCTTGAGTAATCATAAAGCATTCGCTAAATTTGAGGTTTCTTGTTTCTTTGATAAATACATTCGATAAATCAAATCTGATATCGGAAATCAACAAATGACTAAATTAAATATGACCATAAACAAAGTTCTCGTCTCGGTCATAATTAAGCCATAAAACTTCAAACTATACGATTGTCGATTACAATCGTCCATTGTACATCTGAAAGGAATACAAACATTCCTTTCCTGTACGCTCGTAAAGATGATATCATAATGGATCCTATTTATCACCCAAGTCAAAGACCTCCACTAAGTCCACAGCAGCCAGCCACGCACTTCACAATCGCTCATCTTTCGAAGTAATCCCGAAAAAAAAACTTTTTTTTGCACACACTCGCCAGCAAACGCATAAAATTTTTAATGGCTCTCATTTCTTTTCCATCGCCAACAGCCAACAACGCCACGGGTAGGCCATCCGTCAAGGGACCTCGTCAGATTCCGACGACACGCCAAAACCCGAGAAGCGATGCAGTAATAAAGATATCTGCTTTCGGGAAGGAGATGAACAAAAAAAAAGTCCACCACCATCGACTCAGCAAATGACTGGCTGACTGACTGCCGTACGTGCAACAAAGTGTACAAATGTGCGCAGATGTCGCCACGGGACTCAAAAAATTCGGACCACCCAGCCTGCCAATAATAATATCTCGAGTCTGAATGGCTCCGGGAGTTTATCATAATCCATGCCCATCGGGTCGTCAATTTGCTGGCGCGTTTGGATCAGCTATTGGAAAGTGAAACCGGAGGATGTTTTCAACAGGTCGTAAGGGAGATCGCTGAAGGACAAGACTTAGTTGTTCGATTGTTGCCAATTTGGTGTTGCTAAAAACGTATCAGTTTGTGTTAGCTAAATCTTATTTAGAGTAAGGTGATTTTGAATTCCAAAAGCAAATATGACTCATTGGAATATGATTCAAGAATCTCACAGTAACAATAGCTCTCTTGTATCATTCATTCAACCGATCTTGACTTACTCACTCCCAGGATGGTCCTATCGGTCTTCTCATACGCACAGTGGTGGACCTCCTATTAAAAGCTGGGTGAAAATTAAGGAATTCAATATGCTAAAAATGAATTCACATTAGACATGCATCCAACTAGAAATAAAACAAGAAATGCTACAATTTAAAATTGAAAATAAAAAATCATGGCTCCCAGTAAGCACAAAACAGCGTATGATTAATTCAGAAATTAATCTAAAAATCTCAAAATCTTGAATTCGAACATAAGACTATATTTTAGGTTTAGGAACTATAAGATCTAAAAATTTTCAAAATTTGAAAATTTAAGGAAAAACATGAAAATTTTAAAATTTTAAAATTAAGAGATTTATAAATTATAAAATTTGAGTATTTAAAGATTTAATATTCAAATTTTTAGAAATTGAGAAATTTAAAATATGTATTAAAAAATTTAAGAGCTTGGAAATTTAAAAATCTTAAGAAATTTAATAACTTGGAAATTAAAAAAGTTAAAAACTTAAAAATGTAAAAATATTTTAATTTTTCAAAATTTAAAAATTTAAACGTTCAAAAATTTAAAAATTTAAAAATTTAAAAATTTAAAAATTTAAAAACTTTAAAATTTTAAAATTTTAAAATTTAAAAATTTAAAAATTTTAAAATTTTAAAATTTAAAAATTTAAAAATTTAAAAATTTAAAAATTTTAAAATTTTAAAATTTAAAAATTTAAAAATTAAAAAATTCAAAAATTCAAAAATTTAAAAATTCAAAAATTTTTAAATTTTTAAATTTAAAAATTTAAAAATTTAAAAATTTAAAAATTTAAAAATTTAAAAATTTTAAAATTTTAAAATTTTAAAATTTAAGGACTTAAAAATTTAAATTTAAAAAATTAAAATTTTAAAAATTTGAAAATTTAAAAATTTTAAAATTTAAAAATTTAAAAACTTAAAATTTTAAAAAATTAGAAATTTAAAAATTTAAAAATTTTAAAATTTTAAAATTCAAAAATATAAAAATTTTAAATCTGAAAATCTAAAAATCTAAAAATTTAAAAATTTAAAAATTTTAAAATTTAAAAATTTAAAAATTTTAAAATTTTAAAATTTTAAAATTTTAAAATTTATAAATTTAAAAATTTAAAAATTTAAAAATTTAAAAATTTTAAAATTTTAAAATTTAAAAATTTAAAAATTTTAAAATTTAAAAATTTAAAAATTTTAAAAATTAAAAATTTTAAAATTTTAAAATTTTAAAATTTTAAAATTTTAAAATTTTAAAATTTTAAAATTTATAAGAAAGGATGCTTTTGACTGTTGTGCTCAATTTTGTTTGACTATTATCGGCTCTTTCAGTCTTATAAAGCAGCTAAAACGTTATTGCATCTATTTTCCGACGTTTCGGTGTATATTTCACCTTCTTCAGGGATTTAGAGGCTACGTTTTGTTGTGTATATGTGTGTCCTGTCTGACATAACGTTGTCAATTAACAGGTAAAACAGATAGATACGCCATCACTAGTGCGCGGGCGATAAATCCAGAGAAGCTTTTATCGCGAGTGTAGGTGGGATAAAGCTCAAATACCACAAGAAATATTTCGAAAACCACAGTGCAGTGCAAAAATAATGAGACGTATGAACCGTAGTGAGACGCCATTGTTAATTGACAACGTTATGTCAGACAGGACACACACATACACAACAAAACGTAGCCTCTAAATCCCTGAAGAAGGTGAAATATACACCGAAACGTCGGAAAATAGATGCAATAACGTTTTAGCTGCTTTATAAGACTGAAAGAGCCGATAATAGTCAAACAAAATTTAAAAATTTAAAAATTTAGAGATTTAAAAATTTAAAATTTAAAAATTAAAAAAAAATAAAATAATAAATAATAAACAAATTTTAAAGTTTTATAAATAAAACATTTAAAAAACTTGATAGAAAACGCTGTGGTTGATCGAAAGATAAAGGTGCTATTTACGTTCAAAATTTCACATACTTTCGTGACAGTATCGTATTTTGATTTTATACCCAGTATTTTCGGGTAATACGTTGTCCAATGTCAAAAGAAGAGTAAAAGTGTATATGGCCATGTTACTCATGTTAAATTATAATGTATTTCAGTTCTGTTCCTGCCACTGTGCAGCCGGCTAGGAGTCTGTCTATATGAGGTCTCGTTTATCAGCGTTCCAAATATTGTGGGATAGAATAAAGCAACTTCCCGAGTGAGCATGAATTATGTCATAAAAGCTTAATTCGATCACAAAAGACCAAAACAGACGAACGGACTGACGAACGAACAAACGAACGGAATCCCGAATAGATGCAAAGCCTCCGGACTAGTGTTTTGTCAGGAACCTCCGAGGAACCTCTTCACACCGATGAATAAGCTGAATAGTTGGAGGTCTCCGTAGAGAGTCATAGTTGCGCATTCAATTTGTCACTATTCTCTGCCCCGGCTCGATGTCTCCTCTTGCGTGGATGGATGTTTATGGGATTCCCTCTTGTGTCGGTTCCGTGTCCAGGGTCGGTTGTGCGGAAAGGCAACACGAGGGAAACGGGCCAACCCGACTAAATAAGACATTAAAAGCGAATCATTTTACCGTTGAGCACTACAGCAGAGCTGTCCAGGGTGACAGTGACGGGCTGAAAGGGAGAAACAGATATATAGAAGAAAAGCGGCAGCGGTGAAAGAATTGGGCCACAATCGCGCCTCAGAAAATTGCGACGTGGGTGGCGGCACGGCGAGACAGGTAAGCATCGGCTCCGGCGCGGTGGGGGGTCTCCGGTGGATTGTTGAGATATGAATTATTGAGTGCAGTCTTTGGAGTGCGCACAACAACATCGGAGAAGCCGGCGGGGTTTGCATTCGACGAGCGGATCAGTGAGATACTTGGATTTACGATCAATTAGAACTTGAGGGTTTTGTAGCAATTAATCATAGCTGAAATGACTTCAACTAATTCGCCTATAATTTGGCTCACATTTCGACCTGTTTCGTTTCTGATTTCGTTTTTGGGTAGATGGATGAACCAATGACAAAATAAACATATTATGATTAGTAAGCATCGATTGTTAGATTTTTTAGCAATTCTGTATAAGAACTTACCCAAACCTTTTTGGGTGTTGAACTTAATTAAAAATAAAAAAAACACCTTAAAAAAAACCCAAATCTGTATAAGAACTAGGCATATGCGAAAATGCTATATTCTCATACAAATAGTGTATACAATTCTTACAATTCTGCAAGCTTTTTCAAGAATCAAACAATTTTGCATATTCCCAGTTATTATACAGGTTTGGGTAGGTTCTTATACAGAATTATTAGAAAATCTAACAATCACCGGTTGGGTGAATAAATTAAAAAAGCGAGAAATAGCTTACGTTTCTAAAAAGTTATCGGCTCTCGCATCTAATCGACAGTCGTCGGTTTACAGACCGGTGGCAGCTTTTCATTCAACTCACTCATTACCCGGTACCAACAAACAACTCCGCAAATATATGCCATACCAAACCAACTCCCCGAAACTGCGAACATAAAGACATTAAACGCGCCAATAAGGGGTGACCCCGCCGTCACCGGCCAACAACCCGCCACGCAGCCTGCCGGTCTCGTGTCACATGCTCGCCTATGTTTGCACCGACCGAGCTCGTATGCACATTTGCAGCCCCGAAAGGTTATGCGTGATGCATAAAATACACTCCCCGCTTGACGCCCCCCTCCTCCCCATGACGCTTTCTCACTAACAAACGACTGACGGAAACTTCCGAAGTCGACGGAGGGACCACTTTTGGGACGTTTTTGCAAGAATGAGACGGTACTAGGAACGGGCGCGTATTTGTTAGGACCGGAGCGGCAAGCATTAACCATCATCCAGCAAACCGACTACGACGACAACGACGACGGACCCAACGACTTTGCAGTGCGCCAAGGAGCAACAGCAGCGGCAGCCAGCGAGCGCAGCAACAGCGGGAAAACGTAATGAATGGTTCTACTTGGGTGGTCCTGTTCTTACGTTCGTTCCGCTGGGACGATGTGCACCGAGGGTTCGCGATGTGGCGGACGCAGGTCAGAGCGGGTCCCTTGCTCGGACTGGGTGTATTTTTGCTCATTGCGAATATTTATGCATTACACACTATCAAGTCCGGGGTTAGTACACCGAAGTGGGAATTCGGATGCTTGAAACTAGATATGTCAAAACAAAAATCTAAAAAAGAAGCTAAACTGCTGGCAGAAAGACGTAACACGTGGAAATATTTGAATCGACCATCAACGAAACGATTGTTTTCGATTCAAAAAATGGAATTTGGGAAAAAAAAATATGCATTACGTTTGTGAATTTCTTCACATTTCACACAATCGATTTCGGTTCAATCGAAATTGGGTTATTGGGCCAAAGTACGGTTTTCATTGAAAACAATTTACCATTGGGTAGTTTTGGGGTTTCATGTTTGTAGAGGTCAACTGCATACTGCTCTCGTCAACTACATTCAGTTCTTTGCTTTAGAGGTCAACTGCATTTGTGCATTCTAATCGAAGTAGTGAATAAGAAGGTGTTGAACACCTTGTTATCTATATTCTATTGGAAGGATGTTTTTCGCTAGAATTGTTTAGATTGTGTGTGGAATCCGTTTGGAATCTGTTCTGATTCTCATTGTCATCCGAAAGGATTTTTAGTGGAATCTGTTTGCATTCCGAATGGAATCCGCTCGCATTTCTAGTGGAATCTGTTTGCATTCCTAATGAAAACCGTTCAGATTTCTGAGTGGTTCCATGTGAAGTCCGATCGGTTTCCGAGTTCGGATACTGAGTGGTATCTTATGAGATCCCGAGTGGAACTCATCTGGGATTCCGACTGGAATCCGTTGGGATTCCGACTGGAATCCGTTGGGATTCCGACTGGAATCCGTTGGGATTCCGAGTGGAATCCGTTGGGATTCCGAGTGGAATCCGTTGGGATTCCGAGTGGAATCCGTTGGGATTCCGAGTGGAATCCGTTGGGATTCCGAGTGGAATCCGTTGGGATTCCGAGTGGAATCCGTTGGGATTCCGAGTGGAATCCGTTGGGATTCCGAGTGGAATCCGTTGGGATTCCGAGTGGAATCCGTTGGGATTCCGAGTGGAATCCGTTGGGATTCCGTGGAATCCGTTGGGATTCCGAGTGGAATCCGTTGGGATTCGAGTGGAATCCGTTGGGATTCCGAGTGGAATCCGTTGGGATTCCCGAGTGGAATCCGTTGGGATTCGAGTGGAATCCGTTGGGATTCCGAGTGGAATCCGTTGGGATTCCGAGTGGAATCCGTTGGGATTCGAGTGGAATCCGTTGGGATTCCGAGTGGAATCCGTGGGGATTCGAGTGGAATCCGTTGGGATTCCGAGTGGAATCCGTTGGGATTCGAGTGGAATCCGTTGGGATTCCGAGTGGAATCCGTTGGGATTCCGAGTGGAATCCGTTGGGATTCGAGTGGAATCCGTTGGGATTCCGAGTGGAATCCGTTGGGATTCAGTGGAATCCGTTGGGATTCCGAGTGGAATTCGTTGGGATTCCGAGTGGAATCCGTTGGGATTCGAGTGGAATCCGTAGGGATTCGAGTGGAATCCGTTGGGATTCTGTGTGGAATCCGTTGGGGTTCCGGGTGGAATCCGTTGGGATTCCGAGTGGAATCCGTTGGGATTCCGAGTGGAATCCGTTGGGATTCCGAGTGGAATCCGTTGGGATTCCGAGTGGAATCCGTTGGGATTCCGAGTGGAATCCGTTGGGATTCCGAGTGGAATCCGTTGGGATTCCGAGTGGAATCCGTTGGGATTCCGAGTGGAATCCGTTGGGATTCCGAGTGGAATCCGTTGGGATTCTGAGTTGAATCCGTTGGAATTCTGAGTTGAATCCGTTGGGATTCCGAGTGGAATCCGTTGGGATTCCGAGTGGAATCCGTTGGGATTCCGAGTGGAATCCGTTGGGATTCCGAGTGGAATCCGTTGGGATTCCTAGTGGAATCCGTTGGGATTCCGAGTGGAATCCGTTGGGATTCCGAGTGGAATCCGTTGGGATTCCGAGTGGAATCCGTTGGGATTCCGAGTGGAATCCGTTGGGATTCCGAGTGGAATCCGTTGGGATTCCGAGTGGAATCCGTTGGGATTACGAGTGGAATCCGTTGGGATTCCGAGTGGAATCCGTTGGGATTCCGAGTGGAATCCGTTGGGATTCCGAGTGGAATCCGTTGGGATTCCGAGTGGAATCCGTTGGGATTCTGAGTTGAATCCGTTGGAATTCTGAGTTGAATCCGTTGGGATTCCGAGTGGAATCCATTGGGATTCCGAGTGGAATCCGTTGGGATTCCGAGTGGAATCCGTTGGGATTCCGAGTGGAATCCGTTGGGATTCCGAGTGGAATCCGTTGGGATTCCGAGTGGAATCCGTTGGGATTCCGAGTGGAATCCGTTGGGATTCCGAGTCCGTTGGGTTTCCGAGTGGAATCCGTTGGGATTCCGAGTGGAATCCGTTGGGATTCCGAGTGGAATCCGTTGGGATTCCGAGTGGAATCCGTTGGGATTCCGAGTGGAATCCGTTGGGATTCCGAGTGGAATCCGTTGGGATTACGAGTGGAATCCGTTGGGATTCCGAGTGGAATCCGTTGGGATTCCGAGTGGAATCCGTTGGGATTCCGAGTGGAATCCGTTGATATTCCGTTGGGATTCCGAGTGGAATCCGTTGGGATTCCGAGTGGAATCCGTTGGGATTCCGAGTGGAATCCGTTGGGATTCCGAGTGGAATCCGTTGGGATTCCGATTGGAATCCGTTGGGATTCCGATTGGAATCCGTTGGGATTACGAGTGGAATCCGTTGGGATTCTGAGTGGAATCCGTTGGGATTCCGAGTGGAATCCGTTGGGATTCCGAGTGGAATCCGTTGGGATTCCGAGTGGAATCCATTGGGATTCTGAGTGGAATACATTTTGATTAATTGTGGAATCCGTTGGGATTCCGAGTGGAATCCGTTGGGATTCCGAGTGGAATCCGTTGGGATTCCGAGTGGAATTCGTTGGGATTCCGAGTGGAATCCGTTGGGATTCCGAGTGGAATCCGTTGGGATTCCGAGTGGAATCCGTTGGGATTCCGAGTGGAATCCGTTGGGATTCCGAGTGGAATCCGTTGGGATTCCGAGTGGAATTCGTTGGGATTCCGAGTGGAATTCGTTGGGATTCCGAGTGGAATCCGTTGGGATTCCGAGTGGAATCCGTTGGGATTCCGAGTGGAATCCGTTGGGATTCCGAGTGGAATCCGTTGGGATTCCGAGTGGAATCCGTTAGGATTCCGAGTGGAATCCGTTGGGATTCCGAGTGGAATCCGTTGGGAATCCGAGTGGAATCCGTTGGGATTCCGAGTGGAATCCGTTGGGATTCCGAGTGGAATCCGTTGGGATTCCGAGTGGAATCCGTTGGGATTCCGAGTGGACGTAAAATAAATCGTAACTTTTGGATCGTTTACGTTAAAGAACCTTCTTTAAGGTGAAGGTGGGTTGAGTACCAAAACAAAGCTTTGATAGTATTGGTACAGTAAAAACTTTCATATACTGTAGTAGTATTGGTGTCGTATTTATAAAAACCAAAGAATATTAGTAGGGTGGTTCAAAAAACGACCCAGCACCATCACGCTCACTCGAAGCCGTCCCATGCTCCGAGTGTCCTAGAAAAACCGATTTGAACAAAAAGTGGTTGAGCGCAAGCCGGTTCAAGTTTGTATGAAAACTAGAATGGGAAACTTAACTTTTTATTACACTGATTACGGCGCTTTCCCTCCAAACGCTGGCGAAAAGAGAACCCACATTGCTGAAAGCAACATTCAGACTTCAGTGAACGAAAACCGCCCCGCAGGAAAGATCCATTGATTACGTAACGCAAATATAGCATTTTATACTCACCCTTATGTCACACTTTTTGTGTGAAGTATCTGCCCCTGGTACGATAGTGTAGACTAGACTAGACTAGAAGTATCTGCCCCTGGTGCGATAGATATCACAGACAAATTCTGGGTATGTTGTTGAATTGCACGTTTCACTAATGCCTTCTGAGAAGCCTAATTAGCATGCGAAAGAATCGCAACCTCGATTAAAATCGACTCCCAACTATTGGAACGACCATTCAATATGGATTGTCTATGGAGTTGAAGCTCTTAAATATTTCATCCCGTCATATGGTCTCCCCCCTCGCCATCGCCCAATGACGGAGTGCCAGAATCAGAATAATGTTAAATTCAACCTCGCCATATCAACTGTCATACAAACCTGAAACGACCTGCGCACGGTAAGCCTATTCAAACCAGCCCAAACCATTAGATGACACCCAAATTATAAATCATAATCAACTGAGCGTGGCGAAGCAAAATTATTTTTTGAGCCACCCTACTTATTAGTTTGCTGCTGCCGGTGCCGGTGCACCGCGGTGTTTACATTCGCTCCGTGATCAGTTTTTTATCGTTTTTTTCGGGCAAATCTAGCAGTTTATACTAAGTTTTCGGTTCAAATAAGTGACTGATTTCAAAAAGTGGTGTTTAATTTGCATTCTATCAACATTTCGGGCTGCTCATGTGCGGAGAAGTGAGTAAAAACTTGATTTTTCCAATGCCCTTTGAGAAGAAGTGAAGTGCAGTGATGAACCCAACAAATCGCGGACGGTTATTAAATTGGCACGAAACTGCTAATTTATGCTACAATTCGAGCCGGAATACATAGGATTCATTGAAGAAACATGTTCATTATCACGGGAAGTAAGGAAATATGCTGTGAACAGGTTAGTAATTTGAATAATTAACTTTTGTTCGATGCTGTTCGATGCATTCGAATGTTGGTGGGAGAGGAGTGCGGGAGGTGTGGGGTTGGCCCGTGGAAGGTCCGGTGCCATATTGGCTGCCATCGTGGTACTCTTCCAACTATGTCCTTAATATTACGTTTAAGTTTTCTGCTTAACTTATGACAGGTCCTGAAGTGGGTGTCCTATTAATCATCTCTAACCTTTCCTTAGCTTTCTGAAGACTTGGATACGACAGACTAAAGATTGACCATAAACGCGGACACGTATCCTAATTGCAACGATAGTTTATATGAATGTGCTTTATATTACAGATTGAAAATCAAATAAAAAGACTGAATAAGTATCAACTCAATCGCCAAATCTAAGCCATTTATTTACCCCGGCTTCAAAGGCAGCTATTTTTTTTTTATTAAATATGCTTAAGCCGGCGACTACAAACTGATTTTCCACACCTGGCTCATATTAGGAATACTGCAACAACTCAGAAACATTTAACCTTCGTTATTTTCGAAACATGTTCTGTGCTATGCGCAGTCGAGATATTTAACAAAAAAAATGTTGTGGGGCAGAGTGGCTAAATAATATGAAATTAATTTTATTTTCTTTGTTTCCTCTACCCTTTCAAAATTATGAACAATAAGAACGTTGATATAGTTCCCTCTTCCCGGACTTATTCCCGCTAATTTTCAATTAGCCCAAGATTAACGAAAAATTAGTCCTCATTTTCAGACAAGTTGACGATGACAGACATTAGATAAAATAACCCTATTCCAGTCCAACCGATACCGTCATAATTTACACTAATCATCTAGCTGAGGACTGATTCACCATTCGCCAGCTTGCTTGACGCAACTCCCATACACCTGCCATTCTATCAGCAGACCGCTCGTTGACAAGCCCGCCGTTTCAGTTTTCTCACCCCTTATCCTCGGAAGCCCCCCTACGTTAAATCATTTCATCGTGTGCCCGGTAGCGTCCAATTAATTAAATTAAAAAGTCGCCATAATTAATAGCGATCATCACGATTAATCCCACAGACGGAAGACGACGGCAGCAAGACGAGGCACAAGTGCCCATGTGACCGCTACTTGACAGCTTGTCGCGTTCGGTTGATCTCATCTGTATTTGAATTTCTAATTAATCCAACTCAAAAACGGAATGACATTACTATTTCCCTTGTTTAGATACAGAACGACGAACCCGCGGATGGACCGCTGCTGCTCGCTCGGTGATCGCGAGTGCGGTGTTCTCCTTTCAACTTCCCCCTTTGGAACGCGCGGGCCGATCGGCTGGCGCACATGCCTAAATACATATATTGCATATTGTGTGGCTGATTGCTGCTGGCCGGTGTGCTGCTGTCTGCCATTGCAATGCGCTCTCGCTAAAGGGAAGATGGAGATCAGTCATTCAATTGAGCAATTAAGCAAAGGCTTACTAACTTGCCGCCCAGAGCAAAGCTTTCTAAATAGAGTCGAGGGCTCGGGGTGGCGATATTGATCAGTGTGTCAATCTGCAAAACGAATCACGCCACACTAATGGGGTTATACGCTATTCATTAAGTATGGCAGTGGTTTCTAATTTTATTCATTTATTTGCTAGCTAAAGAATGTAGCATGTGCAGTACTAAAACGCCCTTTGCGTTCTATTTGGTAGATGTAGATCGTTACACGTTGGCGTTTTACGAATTGATGTTTTACTACAACGCGACTACGGTCTCTTCTGGTGTTGTTGGTTGTGATCACCAATGAACACATTCCATTTACACGAATAGATTGACCATCTCGATCTTGATCATTGGTACAAACTAGATGCCTCCTCCATAATAAAAAAAAAACACTGTCGCTTGAACTAAATAGTTGACAAAGTTTCTTAGAACTTTAGCTTCGATCGTGCGGTATAAAAATGCAGGGAACCTCTGTGAAATGGCATCATGTACCATGTTGTTTGCCACTCAAACAATGGAAATTATTAAATTATCACTCATTAGACATCGCTACCGCTCCCAGATCTGCTATTAATCCAACTCAGAATGCATCACCCGCTCTACCAAAGTGTAAAAGAGTTGTTATTTGCTAAACGGCGGATGCTGATTGGCGGCCCATTCTAACCAGCAACATCCAACAACGGGACGTTATTTGATCAGTTCAGTTGTTCAACAAAAGCCGCCATATCGTGATTGCACCTTACCACCAGCGTGGCCGATTGGGCAACTAAATATCGCGATTAAATACGAGCTATAAGCAGCACATGATTTATGAATTGAGTCCGGCTAATAATTCATCTCATCGCCTAGCGGTGCACACCTTTTAGCGCGGTGGCATCCGTCGTCGCCGGCACTTCTTTAATTGGCCGATCCGGCTCCACACTATTATTCTACTCGAGAGTCAACGCCACGCCACACCGCCCGCCGACCGGACAGAGAAGTAAGCGATGCTGTTTGTTCAAGTTAGATTCAATTATACGGTTTGTTAACAGTCATCAGCAGCACTTCTAATTATTAGGTGATGATGGATTCTTACTGTAGAAAATCTATACAACAATTATGGAGATCAGTGGTGGGCAAAGTGTTGGTCATGAGCATCGTGAGAGGCATTTTTTATTGACACATTGAATGAAGTGGATAGAACGAACGACTAAACGTTGGGGGATAATAATTATTGTTTGTTTAGAGAAGGATTAAAATGTCGTAAGGCTAGCAACTGGTTTGGTATTTCATTGATCAATTGACATTTGGTATGTCCGGTTGTCTTTTTTTTTTGTGCAACTGCTTATGTATGATGAAGATCTATGTCATTTCTAAGCAATATTTGTGGTTGTATTTTTTGTGCTTTTTTATGAACCCAACTTCCTGAAAGGCGTATTGCCAAATATAAAGGGCAATCCTGCTTTTTTACTTACAAACCGTAAACAGGGTTGTAGGACAAAAGGTTGAAGGTCAAAAGGTCGAATGACAAAACGTCGAAGGTCAAAAGGTCGAAAGGACAAAGGGTCGAAGGGTCAAAAGGTCGAAAGGACAAAAGGTCGAAACAAAAATCTGAGTCAAAAGGTCGAAACAAAAAATCTGAGCCAAAAGGCTAAAAGGACGAAACGTCGAATGAACAAAAAATAGAAATAATGGTTGTAGGACAAAAGTTCGAAACAAAAAATTTGATCCGAAAGGTCGAAGGGACAAACGGTTGAAACAAAAAGTCTGAGTCAAAAGATCGAAGGTCAGAAGGTCGAAAGGATAAAAGGTCGAAATAAAAAATCTGAGCCAAAAGGTCGAAAGGACGAAACGCCGAAAGAACAAAAGATGGAACTAATGGTTGTAGGACAAAAAGTCGAAGATCAAAAGATCGAAGAATTGAAAGGTGAGGTGGGATAAGAGTAATAATCAACCATTCTTTTGCACATTTTTGTATGTTTGTGTTTTACCTGATAATATTTAATTGTAGAATTTTTCCTTCTTTTTATCATAGGCTTCTCTTTTGCGTTTCGCACATTTATATTTATTTGTGTTAAAACTGATTTTTATTTTTGATTTTTTCTTTATTTTAGTCATAGACTGTTCCTTCGGGTTTCGCATATCTATATTTATTTGTGTTTCACCTGAATATATTTTATTGTTGATTTTTTTCTTATTCTAATCATATGGCTTTTTTCGAGTTTCGCATATTTCTGCAACAACATTTCAAAAGGGCGAAACTGCTTTTGTAAACAAGAGCTTCTCACGTCACTGGTGGGCTAATGTGTGCTCACCCACGCAATTCAGCGCCGTTGAATGAAAGAAGAGGATTCGCTGCTTCCACCAGTGGCGTTGAATTGCGTGGGTGGGCTCAAATTAACTCACCAGCAACGTGAGAAGCTCTCGAAGAAGCTTTCTCCCTTTTGAAATGTTGGTGCCGATTTATATTAATTCGTGTTTCACCTGGTAATATTCCATCGTTGATTTTCCTTCTTATGTTCTTCCGAGTTTCGCGTATTTTTTATTACCTGCTAAGAAATCGCGTAATTTTCACAAGTAGATCGTCGTAATATTGGGGACCTTAACCACTTGAATTTTGAATAGAAGCATCACGATGGCTTGAAGTCAATTTAGTGGAAAAAAAAAGGATTTTGTGGTTTTTTGAAAATCAGGATGAAAAAATCTCATTTGGAAAGTATGCGGGTGAAATGGACATAGTGTGTGGGTAAGACGAACATGTTAAGAAATTAAGCTTAAAACAGTGAATTTAGTTGATGAATTGTATGCATAGGCTAAGCATCTCTAAAATGAGCCTCTGGAAATAAAAATTTTGGATAATAATTAATATATTGGTAGCATACAATGATTTTACTGAAAAAAAGCATGTTACATCAAATAAAAATTACCTAAAATCACCATTTGTCTGAACAAAACTCGGAAATTCGAATTTCCTAATGAATGCTTAGTGTTTTCAGAGGTAAACAATACAAACTTTTCAAAATAAAATTTCGTTGAAAAAAATGTATGTACTTCTTATGGTCCATATTACCCACACCAGAATGTGTCCGTTTTACCCCACCATGATCCAAATTCTTACAAACATCTCAAAAAATCTAATTTTTAGATAAATCATCAATTCAACCAGTACACAATCTTTGGATAGGTTAAGTTTGAGATCCTCGAGGATCATGCGGATTAGTTCTGAAGATTTCTGTTTTTAAAGCTTAAATACTGCACTTTAAAAATTACATCACCATGGCATTTCAGCCATAGTGCACATTAAATCTTCAATAAACAGAATAGTTTTCATTTTTTGAGTGTAGTAAAACATGTTACACTCATAGTTTGAAACAAGCAATAAGATCCACTTGATGGCGAGCCAAATTTGTAACGATTTAGCTCAAACGGGACCCCTGCCCGTCTTACCCACCCTAATATTTCATTCTAGAATTTTCACTTTGTTGCAACAAAGGGTATGCTTCAGGGGTATATTGTCTTTATAGGCTTTATTTACTTAATTTTTAATTCCTGAAACTAGTTTTTTTACTCATTTTCATCAAAATGATCATTCGAAATCTATCATTTTTTTGCTTAACATACCATTTTGTAATGAAGGAGATTGAAGTAATTCGCGCTTAAGTGATGTCGATTTTTTCTCCGCGTCAAAAATTTTCCCATCGTTAAACTTCCAATTTCGGCTCATGTCTTACTTTAAGTGCCATCAGAACAAAATTCAATTAACATCCTTAATAAACCGTTCGACAACTCTACCAAAACTCACTGGGAAAGCCGAGAAGAAGTCAGCGTAGTCTCGTCTTCGAAGAGCGTCATCAAAAGCATCCGGATACCGATGCGTCGTCGAAGGCAATGCGCGAACAATATCTTCGAATGGATTGCAGCTGAGGCTTGCGGTCTTCCATAGTACAACAAGCGCTGAACAATTACTTCCCACGGAATGCAAACAGCTGTCCCTCTTTTGATGCTAGGAGAGTTCCGTTCCCGAGGATACAAAAACTTTCATAAAGCTCCAAGCGTAGAATCTTAGAAATGCAAGCAACAAAATTTAGTATCGACAAACTTACAATCAACCAAATTTAATTGGAGTCATGAACCGGATAGCATGGGCAGCAAGTCAATTGAATTCAATTTATCAATCTTCTATCAAAAAGAAGCACATTCCAAGACGTGTTCCCTAAATTTGAAGAAAGGATCTCGCTCATCCAGGACAAACGGACAAATTTGGTGAGAGAATTTCATTGTATACATTTACTAATTTTTATTTAAACTATATGATTATATAATTTAAAAAAAAACATCAGGGCACCCGATTGAAGCGATTTGGATAGGAAGAGTGGAATTAGTCGAGTCGAGTCAAGTACGAGACACTGAAGACGGCCTTACTGTTGAGGTCGAAATACGTATGTCAACCCGGGCAGAAGCCATGAACAGAATAACAAAACATGATATGGACTTGATTGATATAAGAGATAAAAGAACAGGCAACAATATCTAAAAATTGCACCAAAATATCATTTAAATATCAATATATGATATGGAAAAGAACAAACTAATGGCACATGATATTGATCACTTATTACAAATAACATAACTTGATCTTCCCATGATATTTTAGTGCAAAATTTTGATATTATCGTTTGATCTTTTATCTCTTATATCAATCATGTCCATATCTCATTTTGCTATCTTATCAACATTTGATATTATTGAGCTATTTTCGTTTACTCGGGAAGAAGTGGTGGAATTTCAATGGGATTGTACAAACTCGTCTTATGACAAGAGAGTGGAATCGCCAATTGGGTCAATCTGGGAAATGAGGGCTTGATTGTATTATTCTATGTACGAACTTTCTGGAATATGGGGAGGAATATGGAATTTGCTAAATTTGCGTTACGTAATTTGTGAACAGACCTTTTTTATTATTTTATGTAATGAAGTTTACGAGTAACCCTTTAACGACTAAGACCACTTTTGGACGGGGTACTTTGATACATTTTTGTAATTTTGAAATGCTCAGAAAATTATTTTGCTGTCGATAAATATTATAAAGTATTGTATTGTTAAAATCTGATCAAAAAATAATTTCTAACTAGAAAACAAAATGTGAAATTTATGAAATCCCGATTTCAATTTTTTTTTTCCAGAAATCGGTTTTAGAAAGCAAAATAGTGATTTTGATCGAAAGCATAAATTTTGGTATTAAAGGGTTAAGTAAACTCCAAAGAATAGCGTCTGTTTAAAGTACAAATAAGGCATAACTCGCAAGAACAGTCATTGAGTAATAGAATAAAACCTCCAATCTCTGTCTATTCGATTATTTGTTCTGTCAAACTTTTTTCTCTTAAATCTTTCGTCCTTTCGACATTTTTTGCCCATTTATTTCTTCCAACCTCCTTTTCCGTGAACATTCTGTCCTCTTGTAAATTCAACCATTTGACCTTCGACCTTTCGTCCTTTCAACCTTTTGTCTTTTCGACCTTGTCATTTCGACCTTCGTTCCTTTGACCTTTCGTCCATTCGACATTTTGTCCTTTCGACATTTTGTCCTTTCGACATTTTGTTCTTTCGACCTTTTGTCTTTTCGACCTTTTGTTCTTTCGACCCTTTATCCCTTCGACACTTTGTCCCTGTCGTGCCGTTTAGTGGCCATTGCGCTGTTGTTTAAAGCAATTAACGCTGAATAATCACCGATTTTCACTGAAATTACTATTCCGTGTGACGCGTACAACATACCGTTTTTATGTGCGCTTTTGTTTAAAGCAATCAACGCTGAACTGTCACCGCTTTCTATGAAAATTATTATTCCGCGTGTCGCCTACAAAATGGCCGATGTTACCGCCGAACTACCAACAGTTTTTACGTAGCGTGCTACCACTTTAACATATGCCAACAGAATGGCGAACCGCTTTGTAGTTTGGGAAAATGTTTGCGCTTCGGCCCGAGTGAGTACGAGTATTCCCTGCTCTCGCTCCAGTTATCCAAAGGTTGAGCATTCTTGGCAGTCGGATCGTGCCACGGACTGGTAGCTCTCACCGACCTTTCATTTTTCTCTAAGCACCCTCACACTTCTTAGCTCTTGAACATCTTACCAACAGTCTTCCTCTCTGACTCAGAAGTCGAAACTCTCTTGTCTCTTATTCCGTTCGCTTCCATATAGCAAAATTCGCCAATACCGCAGTAATATAGTCATGTTTCTCAGCGACCTCTTTCCATCCTTCTCTATGTCCAATATTTCTGTATATCATAGTATCAACTGTTTTAGATATTTCCTACAGTATATATGACTCGTGATTTTTTTTTCTATTATCAACGTCTTGAATTCATCTGTACACACTGAGATACAGCCTGTCTAAAATATTGAATTTATTTCTTGGGTGCATTTTATCTACTACAGTCCCTTCGACCTTTTGTCCTTTCGACCTTTTGTCCTTCGACTTTTTAACCTTCGACCTTTTGACACAGATTCGTACACAGTGGACTAAAAAAACAATATTTCCCTTCAAAATGTACCTTTCAAAATGTTCCCTTCATATTTCGATCGATTTTTACTACAAATATTTTAATGATCATTTTAATTTTCACCAATTGCTCTCTTGCAGTTCATGAGCGAACGCTTTATCACCAACCAGGTGTTCGCCGTACTTTTTTTTAAACTTTATTAGAATGATTTTTAAGTTTTTAACAAAGTTCATCACTGTGTTCGCCTCGCCGTACGCCAAATATTGCAGAAATGCCTTGAATACAACGTGCCACACATCATCTATTTATTGACATGAAATCCGAATCTGATAGACTCGATCGAGAGCAGCTAATGCATGAATACGGATTTTCGGATAAATTGACCCGGTTGGTTTAAGCGACGCTGGATCGGGTGATGTACTAACATTGATTTTCAGAGACACTCTGAAACGCGCAGAGATAAGTCTGACTTGCGGTTAGCGGCAATGCAGATGGCGGACGGTACGTGAAGGAGGCGTATGAACCACGAGTTGCAACAGATGTTTGGGGAACCATCCATCGTTCAAACTGCGGAAAGCGTACGACTGCGGTAGACCTGGCACGTAGCCCACATGTTTTTTGCAAAAATATCGAGATTTCAGTGGGTTGCAGGAAGATTCACCCAAAAAGGGGACCGGGTGGCAAACTCCTAGTGGGAAAGTATGTCGAATAAACTGCGTAGCATCCGCAGTTGAGGTACAACCTCCAAAGAGCCATTAAAACTCAAAGACAGGGACTCACCCGGAGAACAGGAAGTACCGAAGAAGCAGCGGAACAAGCAGAATTATACAATTGGGAGAAGAGGATGAAACAGAAGGAGCATGTGGAAAGAAAAAAACAAGAGAAAAGAAAATCGTAGATCTCTTCAAGAGAGGGTCAAGGGTGACGCCTTAATAGTAGAAGCTAGCGATACCGTCGTAGTAGAGTAGAGGCTAGCGAAGTCGTCGTACTCAGCGATCCTAAGGAAGACGAGAGCTAAAGAACTTAGGTGAGAAAATAGAGAGGGTTAGGCGTACACAGCTCCGGATCCAGATGGAATTCCTAATGTGGTTCCAAAAGCTGCGATACTGACAGTTATGGATATGTTCAAGATAGTGCAGCAGAAATGTCTAGAAGTCGGTTATTTTCGGAATAAGTGGAAGATTAAGTTACTGTTGCTGCTGGCGAAACCAGAGAGGCCGTTCGAAATTCCTAAAATGCAGAACAACGATGCAATTGATTCAATTAAGACAGTCAATGAACTTGTAGAAGTTGCAGAGAGAGTATCCGAAAAGAAGAGGTAAGGCAATCGCCTATGCGCGGTAGTAACGATTGAAGTCAAAAACGCGTTCAACAATGCCTGCTGGGAGGCCATTGCAGCAACGCTATTCAGATCCCTGACTACAGGGTGAATAGGGTTGGTTGTCAGTAAAGTAAATGTACATAAAATCGAAACGCAAGCTTCAAAATGATCAAATTTTGATTTTAATCAAAAATTATACATAACAATTTGTAAATTTCGGACTGAAATGAACTTTTATTTCTTCTAGCGGACACACACCCTTAAACTTTTCAAAACAAAAAAAAGGCTGGCACGCACGATGCTGATTCCTAATATTTTTCAACATAACTTCTTTCATTTTTGGTAAAATTATATTTAGAGGTTCACAGCTTCAGTCTATTCGATATGCTGCCGCTACGTTATATTTTAAAGTGTGTAAATGATAACAGTTTGTGTTTATGTGGTCTGAAATATTTAATACATTTTTTCACCATTTTGATTGAATAACTATTATTTTGGTTGAATCAAAAGCAATCTCATAGAAAATCGCAAGCATTAATTGAGTATTAAATAACATTACTTTCAAAGAAAAAAAAAAGAAGATATAAACGTAACTTGAGAACATTAGAAAAGCTCATTGTTTTAAACACTGACAAGCAACCCTAATCACCTTGTACTTAAGTAGGATCCTCAAGAACGACTTCCAGAACCGAAATCTAGTTTACGAAAATAATTCGGAACAGAAGTCGATCAGGGTTGAAGCGGGCGTTCCACATGGCTCCATATACTCGGCCCAACGCTGTGGAACGTGATGTACAACGAGGTGCTAATGCTGAGGTTGCCCAGAGGCGTGAAGATCTTCGGATTCGCGAATGATATCGTCCTAGTGATAACCGATGATTCGCTGGAAGAAGTGGAAAGGCTGGTGACGGAGATAACGGAGATGACGCAGTTGAAGTCTGGATAAATGGAGCCAAGCTACATCTGGCTTACTCCAAAACAGAAGTGAGATCAGCGACAGCAAAATAATTCAGCGGATGCAGATTACCGGCGTGAGAGGGCACGACACAATGAAAATAAATACTAAGGTATGGAAATCCATATATTGTGTGCGTGCCTTTCGTGTATGGCGAAAAAGCTTTCACTACTACCTACCAACGAGCTCCCATAAGAAGCCGTGCAAATATGTACGTCACCATTTGCTGTTTACATTTTTCATCATCCACTAATACCCTTGCATTTGGTCTTCTTCCTCACCTTCTATCTATTCTCATTGGGCACGACATACCACCAGTGCGGGTGATCGACAACCGGATGAATTTCAACACCCATGTCGACTATTCCTGCGAATATGAGGAACAGGGAACATGGAGAAGTGAACTTTTACCTCACACAGCTACTGTCCGGACACGGCCATTTCCGCCAATATCTGAACCGGTGTAAATATGTGTCGTCACTCTTCTGCCCGGCATTAGTGAACGTGGAGAAGACTCTAGAAAACGTGATATTCTATTGTCCGAGGTTGGCGGAAATAGGTACGTAGAGGGATGCCTGCCCTAAGGGTGAATATTAATGCAGAGCAGATGTGTCACGAGTCGGAGCTGCGTTGTTTCGATGGACTATCATACTCCGCTTCGCCGAAAAGATCTCTACCTATGACAACAATCGTCACACGTTGCTTTTAGCTTTCCTCTTGGTTCTCCGACATGGCTGACTTGGACTAACTTTACCGCGTCATGATATACATTTTGGCTAAATACTTCTTGACCGTTTGGCCGGTAGCACCGACCTTCCGGCCCAACGCACGGAAAGAAGTGGCCACCTGGTTTTCGGTATTCCGTTTAAGCTTCAATTGAATCCACCGGACTGTTGGACTCTCCATTCTTCAGAAGTGCCGGAACCATGCTGCAACTATCCAGAAAGATCAATCTTTGTTAATGAGCCATCTAATATAACTGGCTTGCAATCTAAAAAGCGTAAGGGTGGAGCCAGCCATAGGTTTACCGATGCTGAAGCCAACCAGGTAAGGGGTGGAGCCTATGGAAACATCCTTCGATTGCAATACAATTGACACAATGTTGCAAAATACTGCAGCAAAAAGAAAAAATATATATATATAATATGGATTCGATTTATGGATCTTGTGATTGATAAAGCTTCACTCTACCACAGCACCATTCTATACTTTGAGGGGATGCATGTTAACTCATCATAAAATCCATACAATTTTGAAGTTTCGTACTCAGGTTTCTCGTTATTTGATTGCACCACCACTGGAATAAATTGGGAGTTGTCATAACATTGTGCGAAGCACGTGCGAAGATGTCTGTAAATCAGAAACAATTTATTTTTGAAAGACGCATTTATGTTACATGGTTCATAATATGCTACTTAACGTTTCTGTTTCATGTATGCAACATGTAGTGCTGTATTCTTTGGTTGTTTGTTTCTAAATGCCAAACACATGTTGCATTGCAATGTTAATGAAACATTGATTGCAATTCGAATATTTTTGAAATCTTCATGAAACCTTTTGGGCTTTGTTGTTTTGTCATTGCCTGCAATGAAACTGTATGGAAACAAAGTGCTTTATGGAAGATGTTGCGCGTGATACTTGGAGTGGCACCACGATGAACATCTTTATTGTCGCGTTCTTCTCAAACGCTCATACATACAGACATCACATCTATTTTTCGAGCTTAGCCTATTGATATATAACACTATGAAACTCTGGTCTTTCTACCGGGCCATATGTTTCTTCTTAGGCAAGTCTGATGCAAGCCTTTAAATAAAGAATAAAGAGAGCCAAAACGCACGCCACGAAAAAAAATATAATATTTTATTTATGGATGTGGCTTTCTCAGTCTGAGGATAATCAAAACGGCTAGATTTTGAAATTACCCGACGTTTCGGCCGAATGTATTTGGCCTTTTTCAAGGGAAATTACTGGAAACATATTGCTTTCTAGATAAAGCCTTAGATTTTTTCAAAATCGTAGAACAGGTTTCTTGTTAAGTCAGAACAGAAAACTCATGCACCCTGAGGAAAATCCGAAGATTCTGAATTTTGAGAGAATCGTAAATCGTATTCGTTATCGCAATCCACGTTCCAGCACGCTATCTCTAGAGCCAAAAGTCCTGCCTGAAGCAATAGTTTTTCTTGATCTTCACCCGTGTGGCCGTGTGGCTAGCGATATCCCACATCAATTGGCTAAGCATATTTGCAAGCCGTGTAGTGTTGTTTCGATTTCGCCTTAGTAAGGAGAAAACTTTTCGTAAAGCGGATGATTCTATGTGAAGTCTTGATATCGGCCCACAATCTTTCGAATATCCTTCCAAAATTAGATTTGAGCAGCTCCGTTTTTTTATTTAGATTTTAAACTAAAAATGCATCAAAACACATTTTCTTTGAGACAGTTGACCTGAAATGTATGCTCATAATATTTTATGCTACTTTTTTTACTTTATTAAGGTGATATGCTCCGCAATAACGAATTTTAGATATTTCAGAAGCTCGTGCTTTTATTCAAGCCTAGTATCTTTCAACGAGTCGCAATTCTGGTGTTTTTTTGTTTTGGGGCAATTTGCACGAAATTGGATTACTAACACCTTTTCGTAAGATGTGGATTGTTAACTTCCCCCAATTTGCAAAATTTTATCGTGCACCTGTTGTTACTTCGATTGTAATTGCAAAACCACTGGAAGATCCGCAATGAAACTCACGCAGTGCAAATTACATTCACTGAAGCCATTTTAGCCATAATTTCGTTAAGAAAAATATTTTGAGCTTTTTAGTGGAATGTCTTCACTTGTCATAAGACGAGTTAATACAATCCCATTGATTTCCACCACTTAATTGTATCTTGACAGGTACGTATTTCGACCTCACGTAGACGGCCTTACTGTTGAGGTCGAAATACGTATCTGTCAAGATACAATTAAGTGGTGGAATTCAATGGGATTGTATTAACTCGTCTTATGGCATAATTTCGTTTTAATTGACCAGCAGGCGCAATGTTATCGACTTTTGAAAGTGATGCGATGAATCTGTGGACACCCTTCAATGCTATGTGTTTAGTATATTCAACCAGTTGATGGCAGATTCTAATTCAGTTCTGTATTAAAACGTTGCAAAATCTGTTAAAAATATATACATGTACAAATTTGGAAGATTTTAACTCGATTACTGTATTGAAACCTTACAATATGTATTATTTTAATAAATTATCCGTATAGAAACCTTACATTTTTTGTATTAAAACCTTGCAGGATTGTATATGCCAAGATTATACACAAATTGTATGATTTGTTTAATGGGTGTATTCAGTCTAGCCGAAGACGGTGGTCCTGTATTTTTTAACAGATCAAACACGATGGCGTGAGGTGTCTTACCCTGGGAGACACTTTTACTTTTAAGTAGGGTTTTTACATTTTCTATCAAATATTTTGTGAAATCTGAAGAATCCTTAGATTTTAAATATTTTATAAAAATATATTAAATTGATTTCCACACTTTATATTTCCTCCATTCTGGTCTCAAATCATTAATAATTAATTACTATCATAGTATCATGTCCCCCTGTCGACTATTCATCAGTAAAACGAGTCAACAAAATCACATTATCGTCGCTCATTACCGCGCTAATACTCGACTAAACCGACATTTACGCTTCTCGAGAATCGTTTAGGAGAAGCAATCTTCTAACATTTTCTCACATTCTTAGCTCTATTGAAGCGAACAGCTCGCCCATATCATAATGGCAGCAATTAACACCTCTCTAATTAACGCGCCGTCACCTCACCGCTAGCTGCCACCTTTCGTGGTTCATCGCCGCCCTTCCCAGCATTCAATCACTGTAATTAATTTCGTTAATCTAGATCTTGGTTTATCGGGCTTCGGTTAGTAATTTCGCACCTTGCGGTGTGGTCGCACAATACCCGTCGTCAAAATAACCGCGTCATGTGAGCAAATCATCGAACACTCACTCTCCAGCAGTATTAATCACTTCATCCAACTGGAACCGATTACATCTTTGCCCGCCCGCCCGCCTGGTGATGGCTGAACACGAACATATGACATTTTGTCGCCACCACGCCACCATTCATCTGAGTTGCAATCCTTCGTGGAAAAGTGCGCACCCGGCGTGCAAGTGGGGATATCTCTCAATCCACGGCCGCCAGGCTGAGAGCTGAGCGATGGCTAATTACTAACCGGAGCCAACCTATCTATTGACGATTAAAGGTTGCATGAAGAAGAAGAAGTCGAAGGATGATATTTGAAAAATATTGCATGGGGAAGCATACGGGAAGTTTTTTAAAACTCTTCTCAGAAATTCTAGGAGCAATTTAATTAAAACCGGTTAGCAGTACGGGGTTGGACTATCCTTCTACTGCATAATAAACGCAATTTTTCGATTTCAAATTTTATTTTATGATATCATATCTAATACACAGTATAAGAAAAGTCCAACTCCGTACTGCATTCCGTTTTTAATTAAATCGCTTCTAGAATTTTTGAGAAGAGTTTTAAAAAAATTTCCGTATGCTTCCCCGTGCAATATTTTTCTAATATCATCCTTCGACTTCTTCTTCTTCATGCAACCTTTAATCGCCAATTCTACTCTACACCGCGGCGAAGTGGTTGTATTGCGTCGGAACACCAATTAACACCGAGTCGAAATCACGCATCCCTGCATGTTGCGATTCCACCCGATGCAACGCAATGGCGGCAGCAACAACAAGCGTCATGCTGTGTGCGAATCAATCGGAAAAATAATGACAAACGTTAACTCATTTTAACGCCAATTGAATGCTGGGACCCTGACGACAAAAGGGGCGGCGGCGGTGGCGACAGGATTGTGCTGCTGGCCATGCGTTTCATGCAGGTGCGGTTCTGATGGATCTGCCTGCATGTCCGGGGTCGTATGAGACGAACTAATACCTATCTACTGTTGCTCGTGCAAACAGTGGACTTTGCAGTTTGCGTCCATAGCGGCAGTATCGTTAAGATTAATTAATAATTAATCTTTATGAGTACCATTCTGAGAAGTGAAATAGCACGGTTGAGATGAAAATACTGTAATTAACGCTAACACTCGTTGCCTGATCGAACTGGAACCTTGAGCGTGCGCAAAAAGTTAATTAATTCATCACCGAACCGAGCTAACAGGCTGAAGGTTTCCGGTCGTCGGGCATCTAAGGAAAAAAATCCTAGCTGTAATTTTCTGCTTGATGATGTACTGCGGTTATCAAATGAGCAAGGTGATAAATGAGATCACATGTCTGATACAAGTAGAGTAATAAAAACTGGAAACTGCATTCAATATAATAATAACATAGGCTCTAGACTAGACCCTCAAAAGTGCGAGCGTGTGAGATTTGAATGCAAATGATCAATTGTGAGAATATATTTTTCCTATCATAAAAATGTTTAATGAGAAAATAAATAATAAGGTACACTGGGGGAAATGGAAAAGGAAAAATCGATAGTGCATGTTTGAATTAGTGTAAAACCAGTTTAAATGATCTAAATGCGTTCAATCAAAATGGGCTATCAAAAACAGTCAATTTTGCACCAACTGTGTGGTAATTCATACCATTTTGGTCGCTTGAAATTTATGGAAATAGATTTTAAGATTAGGAGTTGTTTTTCAACTTACCCTAGTGGGATGGGGTAAGTGGAAAACCCATGTTACCTTGACCTTCAATAGTGATGAATAGTTACATATAACTAAAATCAATACGATAATTTGTGGAATAATTTCATTACCTTAACGAGATAGATCCTCAAGGAATTCTCGTTATAGCTAGGGGAGGGCTGGTTTTTCCTTCTCGAACACTAAGTGTATGTAAAATCTACATGTTCGCCCCAAAGATGAACTTTTTAAAGGAAAAATGTCCTATTTTAGTTAAAAACTATTCAACTTAGTTTAACTAATTGAGATGATGTCTGTATGTGCGTATTTGTAAAAATCTTTGAATTATTTGCGTTCTTGGTACAAACCACTACCAATTGAATGGGATAAGTTTAATTGTATTATAATGATCACCTGTAATATAATAAGAATTGATTATATGAATGCAAAAATCAACTTTTCGCGAAACCTAAAATTACAGTTTAAGCTTTAACCGTGTTAGTGTATGTATTATACAAAGTTCAACATAGTATTAGTGTGAGCATCAAAGTATATTCTTGCATAATATTATGATGTGGTAAAAACTGTAAAGTATGTACAATTCCAATTTTAGGAGTCGATTTTTACACTTCCCCCCTTTTTCCACTTCCCCCAGTGTACCTTATATCATTGAATAAATTCCAATCTAGGAACAAAAGCACCCGAAAACGTGTCTAAAATTAAAGTCTAGAAACGCGGTTGCTCTTCTATTATAAATTGAAGCAAGCATCCTGCAAAACGAGAATTCATGAGTTTTGATAAGAAAATTATTTTGAGTTTTTTTACTCAGATTTTCAAATTTTGAACTAAAAACTTTTTTTACACGGTACGCATCCCCCGTGTAAAAAAAGAATCGGGTGTACTCAATATTTTTCAACCATTTATTTCACTCCTGGTTGATCCAATTATAGAAAATACAAATGTAGATTTCAAACTTTCGCTCATCGTTGCAACACCACTGAGCCGGAGAGATTCTATCCACTTTTACAAATGGTATCATCAAATGAACACCTACCTGAAAATCGTCATAGTGCTCTATACAATTATTGCTTGAAGCTGTTAATCACCACACAATAACGCTAAACTCACACACTTCAATCTTTCCTATTTGTTCATATCACTAGAACTTCTATAAACACTTGAAAATGTATCCTCAAACCGAACAAATCACCTCGACATAAGAACTTTTACCCGCACCGTGCTGCAAAAAGGCCAGGAGCCTTTTTGCCTTTCTCGTACACCAAGTTGCAACGAAAAGGCTATTAATTCACTTCTAAGTCGATTTTGTGATAGAAGGCCCAGAGACCCATAGTGTTATATACCAATCGACTCAGCTCGACGAATTGAGATGATGTCTGTCTGTATGAATATGTTTGCGTGTGTTTATGTATGTGCGCAAAATAAAACTCACTCATCTTTTAGGCACTTATCTTGATCCGATAAGTTGCATTCGACGGAAAATCCTGTCCCATTGTTTCCTATTGAAAATTAGCCAGATCGGATTATGGGATCAAAAGTTATGGCCAAAATACGATTTCAATACAAAAAATACGCTAGGAAAATCTTACTCAAGTATTTTTAGTACATGCAATGCACGAGAAAGGCACAAACACCGCTAGGTGTTAATCCTTCATCGTTAATATGAAAACTGTCTAATACGTTGACGCTATCATCTTATTTATAATTCTCTTGATTTCAAAAAGTGAAAAACATATTGTTTTTAAGTGTTTGGAAGGAATTTGGATGAGTAATATCAACCAAATCAAAATTATTATGAATAATACCATCTGGCATCACGTTGTCGTGGAACGTGCATATTTTTGTTTACGTCGCATTTTCTACCGTCCCGAGAAAGAATGAGAGATTTAGATGTTGAGAGATTGAGTTAAAATCGCTTATGCCGAGAATTGAATTGAAGTATGCCGGAAAATCAATCGCTGTGACTAAAATACGTGCTACATCTCGTTAATTTAAATCAAATAAAAGCAAACCCTATTTTCGGCAAATTAAAAAAAAAATTTACCTTCTATTTTAGGTCAGAAAAATTGGTTTGCACAAATTGACCATTTTAGAGATGCTTATTTTTGAAAAATCAGCTGGTAAAACCCAGATTAACCCACCTGGTGCTAGTGGTGATGATGCCTTTCTCGTCCGCGAATCGAGAGAAATGTTTATAGGGACGTCAAAATGTATATAAGGTTCATTGTGCCGGACACAAGTTTGTGGTTGTAATACAGACTTCCAAAATATTTGGAATAATTCTAATAATAATCGCCGCGGAAGCGACGATACCATGTTGTTCTTCGCGCGGCCACTTGTTCGATAAAAGGATCGAGTTCGACCACAGGGCACCAGTATGACCCATGAAGCCGACTCCGAACCCTTGGACCACCTCTTATTTGCGCCTGAACTAGCCATCCTTGAGTCCCCTCCAATCCGCAACGTCGGCAGAGCTTGCTTCGGTTAGGACCTATGCAGTCCCATTGCTTGTGCCCCGTTTCCAGGCACTTGAAGAAAACTTCGGGTTGCTCGTATATGCTCACAGGGCACACCGACCATCCCACCTTGACGCTCCCTAACGTGACTACCTTGGAGGCATCGGCTGCAGATAGCCGAACCAATGCTACCTGCGTCCCTGCCGGACCTTTCCGTAGCCGAACGACTACGGTGGGCGTCTCCACTTCAAACTGTCACCGCAGTGCCGTGACGAGCTCTTCGACTTCGGTGATCTCGTCCAGGTCTTTAACCCTTAGATTCACCTCCGTCGTGAGTGCCGTCACCTTGACCGTCTCGCCTAGGACTTCCTCCGCCAACTTCTTGTAGGCGGCGCCCTTTTGCGAGACGCCCCGCTTCAGCTAGAGGATCATCTCGCCCATCCGGGTACGTCTTATTCGACGTACGTCGGCGCCGAGTTCACCGAGCTTGACGTCACTTCTCATCGCCTTCAAGACGTCCGAGTACTTAGCCTCGTCCGTCGTGATGACTAGGGCATCGCCCCTGGAGCGATTGGCGCCTACCCTAGACTTCTTGCTATCCTCATTCGCCTGGGCCTTCTTTTCGGCCCTTGACGTCCTCGGTTTTCTCTTGTTCTTGACCAGGGTCCATGAGGCGTCACCCCCCTCCCTGGTCTGGTGCGGCTCTCAGCCTGCCGTAACCTGGGTGGACGGACCTTTCCAGGTCCTTCCTCCTCCGGTTTTGGAGGTACCTGGCCGGGGTTCAGCTTCCCAGCCCCACTACAATTGTTGGGGGTAGTAGCCCTCTGCGTTTTGGAGCGGCCCCCAGGGAGCTCATCCCCTGAAGACTGTCTCCCCCGATTTTGTGCCTGCTCCGTTGGAGTAGTCACCCCCGACGTGCCCGCGAATACTTGAGCCTCAGTCTGGGTAGACTTTGGCACCACCGTCTTCGCTGGCACGCCCTTGCCCGAGTCCGCGAATCCTTGGGCCTCAGTCTGGGTAGACCTCGAGTTCATGGATTTCACGGGTTTACACTTGGCCGTCCCGACCGCCCTCTTCAGCTTGGCGTCCAACATCGACTTTCGAAGTTTCAGCAAGCTCCTCTTGAGGTCCTTACTGATATTAGGGTTCGATGACGCAAAGCCGGTATTATGGTTCGATGACGCAAAGGGGTTAACCGCATATCAGCCGAGATGCTCTAAGCTGACCCTATGACATCCGCTCAACTACTGCATCGTTTTTTTTGTAATATCTGGGACACCGCAACTTTCCCGGTCGACTGGATGCAAGGTATCTTAGTGAAGGTGCCCAAAAAGGGTGACCTGACTGTATGCGATAACTGGCGAGGCATTATGTTGCAATGTAACGTTCTCAAAGTTCTGTGCAAAATTATCCTAGCCCGGATGCACGAGAAAATCGATGCGACTCTCCGGCGGCAGCAAACCGAATTCCGTGCCGGAAGATCCTGTGTGGACCATATTGTCACGCTCCGCATAATTCTGGAGCAGGTCAACGAATTCCAAGAGTCCCTTTACTTGGTATTCATTGACTACGAAAAAGCTTTCGACCGTCTCAATCACGAGAATATGTGGGGCGCCATGAGACGCAAGGGGGTTCCTGAGAAAATCATCGGCCTCATCGAAGCACAGTACGAGGCCTTTTCGAATAGAGTGCTTCACAATGGGGTCCTGTCTGACCCTATCCGGGTCGTAGCTGGTGTGAGGCAAGGATGTATTCTATCACCGTTACTGTTCCTCATCGTAATCGACGAGATTCTGGTAGATGCGATTGACCGTGAACCAAACCGCGGGCTGTTATGGCAGCCTATAACCATGGAGCACCTAAACGACTTCGAATTGGCTGATGACGTTGCACTCCCCGCGCATCGGCGCTCTGATATGCAGAGTAAGCTCAACGACCTTGCCGAGCGCTCCTCCTCGGCAGGTTTAGTCATCAACGTCAACAAAACCAAATCGTTGGATGTAAGCACGGTGACCCCTTCCAGTTTCACAGTAGCCGGGCAACCAGTGGAGAATGTTGAAAGCTTCCAATATCTTGGTAGCCAAATGGCGTCAGACGGCGGTACAAAGATCGACATAGGCGCACGGATCAAGAAAGCAAGGGCTGCCTTTGCGAGTTTAAGAAATATCTGGAAAACAGGCAGATAAGTGAACGCACCAAAATACGAATTTTCAACTCTAACGTGAAATCTGTGCTGTTATACGTTAGCGAAACATGGTGTGTATCAGTGGAGAACACTCAACGGCTGCAGGTGTTCATTAACAGATGCCTGCGGTATATAATTCGGGCCTGGTGGCCTCACAACTGGATCTCAAACAACGAGCTCCATCGTCGTTGTCACCAGAGGCCGATAGCAACAGAAATTCGGGATCGGAAGAAGTCGACCGAAATCTAACCTGGCAACAGCTTAAAGCGATAGCCGGGCAACGCTCAGGATGGAGATCTTTCAAGTCGGCCCTTTGCACCACCAGAGGTGTACAGGATCCATAAGTAAAGTAAGTATGACGCAAAGTCGATGATGGCGTCCAGCTGTTCCGTCGCCACCTCGAAGGCCGAAAGCCCATCGCGTTTGCGGTTCATCGCCCCCACAAGCCATAGGCCGCCCATAACCTTTACCGGCGTAGCCGAGGAGAAGGTTTAGTGACCCACGCTAGCGCTGCACACCGAACTGCCGACTATTGCCTCTGGCCTCCTAGGCGGAGACCTGAACAACCCATCTCTTGCGAAGGAGTTGTCGCCTACACTACTACCACTAATTGAAGAATTGACTTGGTTTTCCATTTTTGTCCCACGAGTTGCTCGGGAAAAGAGGTTCACCACGCTAGAGCCCAGCATGACGCGGTAAGGGACAATTACTGTGGAGGGTGCCCAGGTACCCCACAGGTTCCGTTATAGGCCTAGCTTATTATTTCACCCCTCTGGCCATGCATCCCCTCGGCACGGGTCGTTTAACGCTTTGGGATTAGGGTTAGGGACGATGGTCCCTTTGGTCGCACCCCCTCACTCTAGCTGATGTCAGAAGGACAACAGTGCCCGGCTGCACTATCAGCTAAGTACAAAACCCTTAGCTAGCGGCCGATTGTCATCGGAAGACCCGTGGAAGCGTGAGATTGGAACTTGTGAGGACCAGAGCTGTGTAGGTCGCTCCTTCCCAGATGTCAACTCACCATTTCGCAGCCCAGTTCGACGTATTGAGGTGATGTATGTGTACGTGTGTGTGAATGTCTGTATGTGTGTGAGCAAAAATGATCTAAACTCTTTTTCAGGCACTCACTCTAAACCGATTTACTCGCAACAAGTTTCATTCGTCAGAGAACGTTGTTCCATTGTTCCCTATTAAAAATAGGCTGGATCGGACTATGGGCTCAAAAGTTATGGCCAAAATACATTTTCTTATAATGTACGAGAAAGACAACATTACCGCTAGGGGGATTAATCAGATGCTTTGGTAAACTTCTTCTTTTTCAATTTCCATCTGAGTTACTCAGTAATGCCTCTTTAATTGAATTTGGTGACGAACAAAATTTACATAACATTTTAAGGGGGAGGGTTATGTCTTAACGTTGCGCCTAATTCAAGAAAAAATCATCTATCATATAAAAAGCGTTACGCAGTGAGAAGGGAAGGGAGTCGAAGTATACAATTTTTACATTACTACATTATAGAAGCGATTTATAGATTTAACCATAACGTGTTAGATGAGTAGTGTGTTGAATAACTCCTTGCCACAATACCTTTGAAATCTTAATGAAATATCAACTAAATGAACTTCCATTTCGTTAATGTCACAATATGATGCTAATTGAATCTGTTCTACTCTTCTTTGTTGGCTAATAAGTTCTACTCAGTGAATTGTCAACACCAGAAGCTAATAGTGCTTTTTTAATCATTTTAGGAAATCTGTGTTGCTTCCATTTGTCTGTAACGAAAATACAGTTAAATCCTTTACATGAACATTAGTATTTTAGCCAGCATCAAACTGGCCTATTGCAAGCCAAAAAGTGACTAAAATCAGTTGGTAATGTAAAATATGACAAAAATCGATACTATGTCGAAAATTGGTCCCATACCCCATTGAAGCCTCAGAAAAAATATTTTTCTTTTATATCAATGTTTTTATGGTGAATACCACCATTTATTGCAGGATTCATAATTTTGGCCAAAAATACCTCTTTTTTTCCTATTGTGAAGTGGCACGATTTTCGCTTATCTTCTTGGTTCGCCCGAGTGAAAAACGAAACGAAAAGTACGAACCCTGACGCACTCACTAAGTTTTGCGCATCATCACTTTTTACATGAAAAATAAGGCGGGTCATCCCGGGTAGACGAAAATAGCTAAATAACATTAAATGTTGATATGTTGCAAAATGAGATATGGACATGATTGATATAAGAGATAGAAGATCAGAGTAGTAGTAGTAAAATTCTTCTTTATTCAATCATTTTTTGTTCTACAATTATTTTGTTTATACATATACAGTGATCGGCCGGTTTGGCCCTTCAACTTCGATTTGATTTTTTTTTATATATATATTGCTATCTGATTTTTAAAATATAATATGTCATGACGGCCTTTAGGAGGCGCTAGTGTGGTTTTTTAAATTTGATAACCTAACTACTATGTACACTAATATTTACAATAAAAATTTGATAACCTAGATTGGAACTAGCGCCCTAAGCGCTTCTTGGTCCGAGTGCAAGCAACGGACCCTAAACTTTTCTTTACGCTCACCAAAGCGTTAATGTAAGGTCTCTATCCCGGCCAGACGGTGGACCTCGGATGTTCTTGTCCTGGGAGGGGTGTTGAGGATCATCCTCAGGAATTTGTTTTTGAAGTTTGAGGTGGTGGGTTTTAGCGCAGCTCTCCCAGACCGGCATGCCGTATTCGATCACAGGGAGGATGATTTGCTTGTAGACAGCAAGCTTATTTTTCAGGGACATGACGACCGGAGGTTGACCAAAGGGTACAGTAGTTTCAACAAAACGCTTTGTCGCCGTTTTGTCAACCTGTTGCCTGAAAATAAGCTTCCTGTCGAGGGTCAAGCCAAGGTAGTCGGCCTCATTGGCCCATTCCACAGCCGTGCCATTGAGGATGATAGAAGATCAGACGACAATTTCAATATTTTGCACTATAATATCATGATGAGATCAAGTTATGCTATTTGTAAGAAGTGATCAATATCATGTGACATTAGTTTGTTCTTATCCATAGCATATCTTGATATTTGAATGATATTTCGGTGGAAATTTTAGACATTGTTGCCTGTTCTTTTATCTCTTATATCAATCAAATCCATATCTTGTTTTGTTATTCTGTTCATGGCTTCTGCTCAGGATACACTTAGTGCATCCAAAACAACAAAGTGCAAAATAAATATTATTTATTTATTCAGACTAAGGCCGAAGTGGCCTGTGCGCTATATAAGAGTCTTCTCCATTCGGCTCGGTCCATGGCTACACGTCGCCAACCACGCAGTCTACGGAGGGTCCGCAAGTCATCTTCCACCTGATCGATCCACCTTGCCCGCTGCGCACCTCGCCTTCTTGTGCCCGTCGGATCGTTGTCGAGAACCATTTTCACCGGGTTACTGTCCGACATTCTGGCTACGTGCCCGGCCCATCGCAGTCGTCCGATTTTCGCGGTGTGAACGATGGACGGTTCTCCCAACAGCTGATGCAATTCGTGGTTCATTCGCCTCCTCCACGTACCGTCCGCCATCTGCACCCCACCATGTGCAAAATAAATTCAACACGCAAATTGACGGAATTGCTTAAAGAATTGCTATAAGCAAGAAATAGCTAAAAAAAACCCTTTTCTTGCCTCATGTATTATTATTAACTATTGTACTGAACCTTAATAAGCCCTTATTAATAATAAAACAGATGTAATTGTATGCGTACCGATGATGCTATTTGAAAAAGCGTACCACGGCTGCTGGTCAATCGATGATCGCAAAAAAAAACTATACCGGGCATATGAGGGAAAAATGCGCTCTGACCAGAAACCAGACTATCTCTGTCGGCACCGACAGGAACAGGATGGTTCGCTACAAATAAGCTAAAAGCTATGAAAAATTAATATGCAGTGTTCGCGCCGTTGCCATTGCAATTGCAACAGTGTGCCAACCCGCTCGGTGCGCCGCCTCTGTAGTGGAGAGCGAAATGGTTGTTTTAATTATAGGCTTTTATGTGTTAATTAAATGCAGCGGACCCCACTCCTCCCACGCCTCCCACGACCGATGGTATTCGTCCTAGACAGTCAGTGGTGCCAGCACCGGGAAAAGAAAATTAATAATTAATAGTCAGCCGCATTGCTACTACTGGGGGGAATTGCCATGGTGGGAAAATTTATGCACCAAATGAGGTTGCAATAGTTATATCGAGAGTGCAGAAAATTTCCTGAAGGTATCTGCAGTTCAAACAAGTCGAGCTAGTTTTAATTTCCCAAAAAAAAGTGGAATAGTCAACGTGTACAGAGAACCGTCGTGATATGCATATTATATTTCTCTTGCGCGCAGAGCACAATCTTATGCACAAGTTTAACGTACTTAATTACGTCTAAATTATGTGCCGCAAATTAAAATAATGACATTAAAAACTTCACCAGACCCGAGGCAATGGGTCGGGGGTGTGGAACCAGAGTCGGCAGTATCAACGATGGCCAGATGAGGCCATTAAACCGGAGAATGTGCAACCGCAAATAAATGGGTTTCTTGCCATTGGACAGAGTGGTTTGGCCACATAGCATTCTATTGCACGCTTCTAGCTGGCCGGTACAGAATGAATATGAGGCTGGAAATGTGATTATGAGCTACCATCGTTGTCGTTCAATTGTTATGGGCAAATTTAGAGTTTAACGCAATTTAATGAAAATCTTCTATAAGCATAAGAATTGGAATGTTTTTTCTCCATTATGCAACCTACTCGGAGTGAGCCCATTTTCAGATTATATTCGCTAGAATCTGGATACTATAGAATTAAAAAATATCAATATAAATTTGAATTAATTGAATTAACTGAGTAATCATTAAACAAAAACCATTACTACCACTATCTTTTGTTTTAAATCTTAATAGATTGGCATTTCGCACACTTCGTTACACCTTTCAATCGGAAACGTACCCTATTTCGTTCCTAATTGGGTTTAGGAAAAAGTGTAAACAATCATCGGTTGACTGTTGTGCTGAACTGTTTCCTCTCCAGCGTCACATTTAATCAGCTTTGAACAGCAAAGCCGGATCTAAACACACCATCGTTGAATGGTTTTGGAATTTTGTGAAACGACGATTGTTATTGAAGGGAAAAGCCGGTGGTGGTCGCTCGTAAGAATTCATTTTTTCCTCTATTCGACGGTATTTCTGCCTTTGACGGCTTACCGTCTACTTTCAGCGGATGCTGCCTCTGGAAACCACGAGAAATGTTGAATGAATCTACAATCCTCCTTTTTCCAAAACCGCCACCCTCTCTCTCTCTATTTCTCGATTCAGACTTATTCGAGTGAGATACTGATTCGCTTTCGACTACGGGGGTTATTGTTGCGACCAGGGTCATAAACTTGTACGTCTATTTTATTGCCCCCTGCAGTATACCGAGGACCGTGGTGAGGGTTTGACGGAAAATCTAACAAACCTCCACAATACAATCGTGAGATACAAGGCACACGATGGCGGCGATCGGGCTTTTGATCATCCGGCCGGCGAAGTGTTGAATAGATTCCAACGCGCAGAGATTATCGCGCCGGCGGTGGTGACACAGATGTTTGCGTGATTCACTCACTCACTCACTATCCATCGTCGTCAACCGGAATCAGGCTCAACAACTTCGGTAGCGAAATGAAGTGATTGATTTTCATGAATGCCCAATTCTAATAAAGCAATTATTCATAGCTCAAGCCGAAGTGAATGGGATTTGAGGTACACATAAAAGGTGCGGTGATGGAAAGCAAACGAATCCATCTGATAAAATTACCATACCACTAAGGTGTGTTGCTTCCATGTGGCGAACAAAGCTCGACGATTAAACAACAAGCGATTGCGTGGAGTTTAGCGATAAAGTTCTGCAAAAGCCCGAGCACCTGGTTCAGATCAGTCAGTTTTAGTTGCCTAACTACATCAGCCAACATTGATGATTATTTACTATTGTTTTGAACTGTTATTAGGCCTATCAAATGGTACTAGAAGATAGCTTGATTGCTACACCGGGTGCAGCCATGATGCTTTTTTTATGTTTACGATAATTTAACACGACAATGTTGTTAATTAGATACACTCATGTAATCTTTTGTAAATGAAAATATTAATCACTCGCTTCATGCTGATTTAGTTTTTACAGGGTGTTCAATAAGTTCGAATACACTTTCAAAAAATGTTTAAAAATTGAGATTGAATTATTTCTTTTCCTGGTTGCATTTCATTGTAAGTATTGTTTGTAAGGAACGTTTGTAACATTTCTTTTGGAATGGCCTCTATTTTGTACTTCTTCACGAGCTTCAAACTTTTCTAAAACCCATCGCAAGCGGCACGCACGGTCTGCATGGGCATTTCGATCCAGATTTTGATAATTACATCTCGAACTGGTCCAAGTTACTGTCCTTGCATTCGTTCAGCTTTAAAATAATAAAGGGCCAAACAAAAAAGTTAAGAGGGTTCAAATCCGGGAGGCTGAGTGGTCGCAATGTTTTGTCCAAAAAGTCAATGAAATTGTCCCCATATTAGGCTAAAATCGCAATTTCCGTGTATAAAGGGTTATCGTCCTATTGGAACACGTGGGGCTCATCTCTGTCTTAGCACCGGGCCACTGGGGGCATCAATCGTCCCCAAAATCTCAGTTTTGAAGTACGCCGCAATGATTTTGACCTTCAAAAACGGCTATTTATGATGCCCCAATCCATTTTCAACGCGCGTAATAAACAAACAACAAGTGACAGAATGTCAACACTACACACATCCGATAGCGTATATATACCGCTAACGCTGACACCAATACTAATAAAGAATATGTACATTGGGCTTACAAACACAATGATCAAACATTTGTATTCGAACTTATTGAACACCCTGTACATTATCTATTTTTTACATAATTATATTTATTTGACACCATTTATTTTACTGTTTCGATACCGGATGATAATATATTCTACCAAATTCTATGTTTTCTTATGTTTTCTTCGTATAAAGTACGTACAAGGTGAAGACACGGATACAGTGCGCCGCTCATAGCGCACAAGCCCAGGTCCTGGCGTTAGGTGGGACGCTAAACAGACCTGACACAACGGCCCTCCGAAGAGACCGGAGGTTTGTGCAGGCCCGATAAGCCGCATTTGAAAGCAATCATTGCGAACGACATATAAGATGGTACGACTCGATAAATCGGCAAGGACCTAGGCATCAGGTGGAGGACGATTTGCGTGGCTGGCGATGTGCAGACATGGACCGAGCTGAATGAAAAAGACTTTTAAGTACTGCACAGGCCACTCCGGCCTTAGTCTGAGCAAATAAATAGCACAATTCAGTTCGATTTAATTGCAACTCTAATGTGACTGGATTCGGTCGCATAAGAGCCACAGTGACTGATATATGACAAATGTGCTTCTCGAGTGAATGGGCTCCATAGGAAACTGCAATCAAAAAAGGTTTACACCCGCACCAAAATGTATCTTATACAGAACGCTTATACAGTGGCCGGCATTATGAAAAGCCCACTGGTATTACCGCAATATTTTTTTACCCAATGAATCAATGTAGTCGAAACATAGGTAGGGTAAGTGTACCGGTTCTGGCTACCTTAGTGCCTAATATGGCCAACCATTAAAAATGCATATTTTCCTAATAATCCAACAGCAAAGAAATATAAGATATATATCTCCTTTTAGAGCTACTATTGCATATTGCTTTATTTTCGGAGTCATGCAAGAAATTGATCAAATTAGGAACATGGGCAAAACTGGTACAGTGGCACCCTATGGTAAAATTCAAGCTTTATCTGAGCTCTTGTCAAATTTTCAGCAAAATTGGTTCACACGCAACCGAGATCTAGATCTCCAAAGTTGACCATTTGGTATGAAAAACGGCAAGTGGGCTTTTTATTATGCAGGTAAGACATGAGGATTGGGTCATCTTCGAGGAGATCTTGCAAGCACTCCGAGTTTTCAAGAGACGCATGCTTAGGACCATCTTGTGCGACAACGGTATGTGGAGGCGAAGGATGAACCACGAGCTCGCCCAACCCAACTCTAAGGCAAACCCAGTATTCAGAACGTGGATAAAGTTGAAAGGGTACGATGGGCAGGGCATGTTGTAAGAATTCCGGACAGCAAACCTGCAAAGATGGTTCGTTCGTAATTTTTCGGAGCAAAATCCTGCAGAAATCCTCCCCTCTATTTTTGGAAATTTATTTATTGAATTCCTCATAGAATCTTACTTTTTCTTCTTCTTATTGGCATTACATCCCCACACTGGGACAGAGCCGCCTCGCAGCTTAGTGTTCATTAAGCACTTCCACAGTTATTAACTGCGAGGTTTCTAAGCCAGGTTACCATTTTTGCATTCGTATATCATGAGGCTAACACGATGATACTTTTATGCCCAGGGAAGTTGAGGCAATTTCCAATCCGAAAATTGCCTAGACCGGCACCGGGAATTGAACCCAGCCACCCTCAGCATGGTCTTGCTTTGTAGCCGCGCGTCTTACCGCACGGCTAAGGAGGGCCCACTTCCTCATAGAATCCTAGTAAAAATTTCTTCGAAGATTTCTTTTTAACTTTTCAGTGGAAATTCCAGTGGAAATACCGTCGGAGTTATCCGTAAATAGTTCACGAAACCCTGTTGATGTTTTCCAGAAATCGCTTTGGAGTTTCACCATTTAATTTCTGAATAAAATTCTTTCCCGAATCCCGCGAAAGGAACTTTTTTGCGTTTTCAATTGTTGTATAGAACCTGATTCGTTCTAGATGACTAGATGAATGAAAGCAATATTCATTTCATTTATTTAGTTAACATCTAAACAGATAACACTGAATCAACAATTTGACGCCACAATGCACGGTTCGAGGCCGCATCTCTCCATCCTCGGATACGCCCCACGCTCGCCAAGTCGTTCTGCACCTGGTCTGCCCATCTCGCTCGCTGCGCTCCGCGCCGTCTCGTACCTGCCGGATCGGAAGCGAACACCATCTTTGCAGGGTTGCTGTCCGGCATTCTTGCAACATGTCCTGCCCATCGTACCCTTCCGGCTTTAGCTACCTTCTGGATACTGGGTTCGCCGTAGAGTTGGGCGAGCTCATGGTTCATTCTTCGCCGCCACACACCGTCTTCTTGCACACCGCCAAAGATGGTCCTAAGCACCCGTCTCTCGAATACTCCGAGTGCTTGCAAGTCCTCCTCGAGCATTGTCCATGTTTCATGTCCGTAGAGGACTACCGGTCTTATTAACATCTTGTACATGACACATTTGGTGCGGTGGCGAAATTTTTTCGACCGCAGTTTCTTCTGGAGCCCGTAGTAGGCCCGACTTCCACAGATGATGCGCCTTCGTATTTCACGACTAACGTTGTTGTCAGCCGTTAGCAAGGATCCGAGGTAGACGAATTCCTCGACCACCTCGAAGGTATCCCCGTCTATCGTAACACTGCTTCCCAGGCGGGCCCTGTCGCGCTCGGTTCCGCCCAGAAGCATGTACTTTGTCTTTGACGCATTCACCACCAGTCCAACTTTTGTTGCTTCACGTTTCAGGCGAGTGTACAGTTCTGCCACCTTTGCAAATGTTCGGCCGACAATGTCCATGTCATCCGCGAAGCAAATAAATTGGCTGGATCTGTTGAAAATCGTACCCCGGCTGTTACACCCGGCTCTCCGCATGACACCTTCTAGCGCAATGTTGAACAACAGGCACGAAAGTCCATCACCTTGTCTTAGTCCCCGGCGCGATTCGAACGAACTGGAGTGTTTGCCCGAAATCTTCACACAGTTTTGCACACCATCCACCGTTGCTTTGATCAGTCTGGTAAGCTTCCCAAGCTGTTCTCGTCCATAATTTTCCATAGCTCTACGCGGTCTATACTGTCGTATGCCGCCTTGAAATCAACGAACAGATGGTGCGTTGGGACCTGGTATTCACGGCATTTTTGAAGGATTTGCCGTACAGTAAAGATCTGGTCCGTTGTCGAGCGGCCGTCAACGAAGCCGGCTTGATAACTTCCCACGAACTCGTTCACTAATGGTGACAGACGACGGAAGATGATCTGGGATATCACTTTGTAGGCGGCATTAAGGATGGTGATCGCTCGAAAGTTCTCACACTCCAGTTTGTCGCCTTTCTTGTAGATGGGGCATATAACCCCTTCCTTCCACTCCTCCGGTAGCTGTTCGGTTTCCCAGATTCTGACTATCAGTTTGTGCAGGCAAGTGGCCAGCTTTTCCGGGCCCATCTTGATGAGCTCAGCTCCAATACCATCCTTACCAGCTGCTTTATTGGTCTTTAGCTGTTGAATGGCATCCTTAACTTCCCTCAAGGTGGGGGCTGGTTGGCTTCCATCGTCGTAACTGACGTTCCAACTGACGTAGTCATCTCCTCCGCTGCCTTGACTTTCACTGCCTGTACTCTCAGCGCCATTCAGATGTTCCTCGTACTGCTGCTTCCACCTTTCGATCACCACACGTTCGTCCGTCAAGATGCTCCCATCCTTATCCCGGCACATTTCGGCTCGCGGCACGAAGCCTTTGCGGGATGCGTTGAGCTTCTGATAGAACTTGCGTGTATCTTGAGAACGGCACAGCTGTTCCATCTCCTCGCACTCCGCTTCTTCCAGGCGGCGTTTCTTCTCCTGAAAAAGGCGGGAAGGCAATATAAAACCTTCTATAAAAGAAAAAACTAATTCCGGGTAGTTCATCGTAAAAATATTAATTGTAATTTTACAACTGATAAATATCTCAGACAAACGATTATGATTGACAAGTGGCGGATCCCCTTAAGATACTTGTTTTAAAAAGTTTAATGGGAAATTTTCGTTTCGAGCAAGTGATTTTCGTGCCAATTGAGAATCTTATTTCTTTTTTTTAGTGATGAAAATCTTTAACCTTTAGAGATGAGCCAGCATAGGACTGAAAATTTCTTTAATTGAGCCAAAAAAAAATCTTTAATTCATCACTATTTTCTCTAGAGCCTTTGAAGATAAACGAAAATTTGTTTTTGGATGAAGTTCTTTTTTCGATTCGAAGTATTGCCGTGACGGGATTTGAACTGATGCGTTCACTTTAGTCAAACCACCAGGCAATCTGCATGTAGGCACTAAGTCATTTGCTCTACAGTGGCTGCTACTGCTACCATTTACACTGCTACCATTGATCCTAATTTTGGGCATTTTTCTTTAATTTGCTTCTTACACAATAAACATTTTTTTTTTTTTTTTTTTTTGAGAGTTGACCAGCTGTAGTCTTAATAGACTGGTATCTTGGCTGGGCTCTCCATGTGATACACAATACTAGCAGACGACTCAAGCTATGTTGCTCACTAGGTCACTGCGGCCTGGGTTTGTATTGTGATCATACCGATACATTATTCTTTCTATCTACAGTCTGTCAATTATAAACCGAACAAATAATGGAAGCTCAACATATACATAGATGTTTTCTGAATAAGTAGTTAACATGTAAATTTAATTATTAGTTACTTGGAGCCGACATTCAATACCTAATAGTAGTCTATGTTGACAACGGGTGGTACTGTTGCCATTTCCAAGTAACAATTTCGAATAAAGATGTAATGATATCATTCTGGTAGGGTAGTTTCAAAATAGATTAATTTAAGTACTATTGTAATAAATGGATACATTGAAGAGCTTCCCTTATTTTAACACGGTTGAGTATCGGATGTTTGTCAATACGTCGTCGAGTTAATTGTATCCTATCAGTCACAGTAATGTCATATGTTAAAGTTTCAGTAGTCTAATAGTGATGATTATACAAAATTTCTGTCCAGTTGTTCCGTAATTGCTTTTTTTGGTCAAGTTCTATTCCCTTTTCTAATATTCAAACCTTTATTATTTATTAAAATAATGAGGTCTAAAATTCAGTTATTCAGATTCAGGGTATACAATATTCAACGCATCATATGGTCTATCCTCATTTCCGTAAGTGGTCAAGTTATTAGTCTTGTAGCAATAATAGTGGTACTAGTTATTCTCTATCTTGTGAGTGCAATGGTCTCAATTAACTATTCTAAACAGAACTCTGTCTCTTATCTTTCTGTCCACCGATGGTCATGTATTTATTTTCGTTTTTCATTATTTATTTGATATCTTTAAATTTCAGTCATTTATTTTACTATCGGTCATTTATTTTATTATAAGGTAAAGGTCAGCGAATTTGTCTTAATACGAGAAACACTAAGTCATGTCCCCTATATATCCGCTAATTTTTCTAACTAACCTAATAGAAGGAAGAGAGAAACAGTTTTTTTGCGTTGATCCATGCAGCTAGAGAGACTAAAATAAAGATTATCGAGAAGATATAATAGATACATTCACTATCTCCAATGCCAAATTAGTAAATCTACAAATTCTACTTTTCACTACTAAAATTCTACTTCAGCTATACGGGTACAAAATGAATTATTGTTAGCTACTACTACAAGTATAAATAGATGTATGCTATTTGGATAAGCGTTTGTTTCAGGGTCTTGTTAGTATTAGAGTTATGTTAGTTAGACCCCTACTGAGCCCTGCCGGCACCTCCAAATTTACCAATAGGCAGTTGTTGTTAGATCGTGCGACACTAACCATTAGTTAACTTGGAGGCATGGTACCTCAAGTGTTTGGTATAACTGTTGACCTTATTTAAGTAAGATGTGATAAAAGTTTCTCTACGGAGCTTATTTTCAAACCATTACCATTAAAATAACGATATTCTTGTGAAAGAGATATAAAAAATGGAAAAATATCCTAATTTTTTTTAATTTAGTGTTGAACTTAACCTTTGTTTGAAAAAAGCACTCTATTAAACAACAAAAATAAAAATAAAATAAAAATCTTTTTAAGACACTTGAAATATCAACGTCAAGCCCCTTATCCATGGACAGGGTGCTTTTTACACAATAAAAATGAGCATGTACTTGAACGAAAGCTAATAAATATATCGGTCATTTGATGGTATTGCTCGGATATTAGTATTAAAATCGCTACGTATGACTTGATCAAAGGAAAATTAAAGTGCGGCTCGCGGGCCGCACCTTTTTTTGGATTTAATCATTTCGTACGGAGTGGTTTTAACACCAATATCCATTTTAATACCATCAGCTGATAGATCTATTTATAAGCTTGTATGATAAAAGCTCATTTTTATTGTGATTTCCCCTGAAATTGTTTGTGAGTGAACATCCTGTGCTTCTGAGATTGAGTTAGCATTACGAACCCTGGAAAGGGCTTGGAAAAATCAATCAATATTTTTGATATGTTGTAGCAGATAATATATGAATTATTTTGCACTATAGGTCATGATGGAGAAATGATGGACAAAAAAGAAATAATTTTTTTTAAATAAGTTCATTTTTCAAAAATGGTTTAAATATTATTTTTACATTTTTATCGATTCGTTTTTATGAAAGTACGTTAAATTTCCAATGGAAAAAGGTAACATCAATTTTTTCTAAGTGCAGCCGTTTCTGAGATACAACGCTTTTTTTAATTTCCAGTCTTTTTAGAATGTTTTTCAAATCTATTTAACATAGAATTAAAATTTACTGCTGTCGTCGAAATGTATTGATTAAAATGTAAGTATTGTAGCAGTGGTTGGTCATGGTTGGACAAACCTTTTTCAAGTTATATTTTTTTGAAAGTGTTCAAGGTGTTTTTGGTTAGGCCCTTGTCAAAAGTACACCAGAGTTTAAATGGCAAACCAATTATGCAGATAATGTTTTTTTGCCATAAAGGATGTATACTCAAAATTTCTGGGAAATCAAAAAATATTAAATCGACCTTCGATTTCACAGAGAATTGCTCAATTGTGTAATCTATCTGTTTGGAATAGAATGTTTCTCTACCTTAGGATCTCAATTTTTTTCACGAATGGTACCCCTTCAGACCTTAAATTTGCCCCCATTTTTTTAATATGAATCTGTGAAAATGGTAAATCATTTGGACCTTGAGTTATGATAAATCTTTCGTAAAATGGACAGAAAAATTAAGAAGTTTAATATTTTAAAAAAATAGTATAGGTCATGAAACTTTCAATCCTCCCATGCAAGACCATCACGAATTCGATTCCCGGTCCGGTTCTGAGAGGATATTTCATCGTAAACCTTGGGATACATCAATGCAATAATAATATCTTTGCTTTGAAACATCGCATTGCTACAAAGAAGATCATGCTGAAGGTCGGGGTTCGAATCGAGACCCACTCGCTCATTCAATTCTCGCCTTGGAGAAGACTCGAAATAAAGTCTAAACGTCGGGAGGAATCTTTAACATACGTTTTGATTATTCAAGGCAACAAAATTCAACCTTTTTAACTAACTTTTAACTTAAGTAGCTTCTTCCGGGGCAAAATGGCACAGTTGGTTCAGGTGGCCCATGGAAGTCCTAGCTTCCTGCTGTAACTGCTGTTTTGGGATAACATTCATTAACTCAAGACCAATTACGATGGCCTCACAGTCACTTTAGGGATAGGAGAGGAAAATTAGTACTACACTCATTGCTACAAGAGACCGAGGAATCCTCTGCATCTCCGTGAACACCACGGGAAAGGGATAGTTCCTAACGTTCAATCAAAGTTAATTGCCTTTTTTGTCAGTTTAATACCTATTTAGTTAAATTTATATTATAAGTATGTCCAAATAAAAACCAACTCTGGGCTTTGAATCGGTGAAACTGGTAGTAATTTTTAGGAAACAAAATTAGCTGAAAAAAAGGAAGTAATAGTCGTTTTTTTTTGTTTCAAGGTCCGTCAATACGAATGTTGGTGTCAAGCAAACCAGTAAATGTGTCCAAGGGGTACATGTACCCAGGTTGAGAACCGCTGACTTAGGGTATAATTATGCGAAATATTTGCTCCATTATTTTTAGGTGAATAGAATAAAACATGGGATTAGGATATTGATTAAAAAAACCCAAATTAATCCACCTAGCGGTGATGGTGCCTTCTCGTGCATCGTAAAATGTATTGAAAAAATCACATAAGGTCAAAAAAACACTTTAAGATAATAGATCGCATTTTTTCTATCATTTCGCATGTTTTTGCATGACAGGTCGGACTTGATTATCCGGGGTTCGATTATCCGGAATTTTAGACTCGATTATCCGGAGTGTTTTTTACTTCGATTTTTTTAATTTCAATTTTTGAATTTAAATGATATGTTATTTAATATGTTTGTTTTCATATTAGGGGGCGTATCGAGGATGTGAGAGGGAGATTGAAAAAGGGGTTGATTGGTATATTGAAATTTGACTATATATTTTCTCTAGAACATACTCACAAACTTTTCACTTCAAGAACTTTTCCATGGAAGTCCGTTCCCTCTCTTTTCCTACCATGCAATTACTTGATCGATTGTCAATTAAGCTGTTGCATTTGAGACAAAATTTTCAGATCTGCCATTTATATCAAACCAATGTGGTTCCAAACCTGATGAAGCAGTCACTCATTCGACAGACGAAAACGTAACCTCGCCACCATAGAACGATGTGTTTGGGTGCGTAAAAAGGATTCCAGAATTGTTCTCAATTCATAATAATTAACGACGATAGACGACAAGCATGAGGCTTTTTCGATCATAACAAGACATGAAATCAAATTGCTTGTCACCCAATTTCCAGGCAAAAAAAATCCTCTTATTTCCTGTTTAGAAATTCGTCTGAATATCTTGTAATTTTTGTTTTATGAATTTCCACTGGCTATTTATCTGCATTTTCAATCATTTTCTTTAGAATTTCAGTGGAAGTTTCTTTTGAGTTTCCACCGGAAAGACTTTTAAAGCTACACGGCAGTTCTTATGAATTTCCACGGGAAAATCTTCAGCAACAAACGGAAATACGACTGGCACCAAGTAGAGATAGCAAGCATCTGTAAATGATTATTTTATGTGCGGATCATTGCCTATTTTATTGATTCTCAAGACCCCTTTTTGTCTTTCTCGGACACGAAGTATACCGAAAGGCTACATGTTCGTTCTAAAATACAAACATATTTTGCCTGCAGCGACCCAACGATAGAATCACGCAGACTAGTTGCTGCGATGAAATCACTTAGGTCTTACATTATTTCCAATCGAAAACTGAATGGATCGGACAATGTACTGAAAAGTTTCATTGCTTTCTGATGAAAATTGACTAGATCAAACTTTGGGTCTAAGAAAAATGGCGAAAATACTAGAGTAACGGGAGGTAATGTTAGGCCTGGATGCAACTTTGGCTCATCATGCAAATTAATCAATAATTCAACAATAATGCATCGTTTTGTAGATAGATTTGAACCATTGTTGTTGGTTTTGAATACTTAGCGTAATAACCAAAAGTAAGAAAGCCGTTTGGTGGCATAATTTCGGTAAGATCCTCAATATATGATTATTTAAATCGATAAATGTGCTCAATCACAGCATAATAGTCTGAGGTTTGAGCCGTATACACTATTTTTTGTACAAAAAATGCATAAATTTTTTTTTTGGACTCAAAAGTTAAGGTAAAAATACTATTTTTCCATAGTACACCAGAAAGTCGCCGATACCGCTAGGTGGATTAATTAGGGTATTCCCAAAATAATTTCTAACTACACCACTGCATCCATATATATAAAACTCAATGTTTGTATGTTTGTATGTATGTTTGTATGTATGTTCCAGCATAACTTCGGAACGCATTGACCGATTTTAACCAAATTTGGAACAAACATTCTTTATCTTAAGGAGACGACGATAGGGGGGTTATGGATGCTGTTAGAAAAAGGGGAGGGTGTGGGGGGAGGGGTTTTTCTTAGTCATCCATCAACTCAGTGTACTTTCTGAACCCCTTGATCGATTTCAACCAAATTTGGGACACACATTCTTTATCTTAAGGAGACAACGATAGTGGGGTTATGGATGCTGTTCGAAAAAGGGGGAGGGTGTGAGGGGAGGGGTATTGCTTAGTCATCCATTAACTCAGTGTACCTTCTGAACCCCTTGACCGATTTCAACCAAATTTGGGACACACATTCTTTATCTTAAGGAGACAACGATAGTGGGTTATGGATGCTGTTCGGAAAAGGGGGAGGGTGTGGGGGGAGGGGTATTGCTTAGTCATCCATCAACTCAGTGTACCTTCTGAACCCCTTGGCCAATCTCAACCAAATTTGGAACACCCATTCTTTATCTTAAGGAGACAACGATAGTGGGGTTATGGATGCTGTTCGGAAAAGGGGAAGGGTGTGGGGGGAGGGGTATTGCTTAGTCATTCATTAACTCAGTGTACCTTCTGAACCCCTTGACCGATTTCAACCAAATTTGGGACACACATTCCTTATCTTAAGGAGACAACGATAGGGGGTTATGGATGCTGTTCGGAAAAGGGGAGGGTGTGGGGGGAGGGGTATTGCTTAGTCATCCATCAACTCAGTGTACCTTCTGAACCCCTTGGCCGATCTCAACCAAATTTGGAACACTCATTCTTCATCTTAAGGAGACGATGATAGGGGGGTTATGGATGCTGTTCGGAAAAGGGGGAGGGTGTGTGGGAGGGGTATTGCTTAGTCATCGATCAACTCAGTGTACCTTCTGAACCCCTTGACCGATTTCAACCAAATTTGGGACACACATTCTTTATCTTAAGGAAACGACGATAGGGGGGTTATGGATGCTGTTTGGAAAAGGGGGAGGGTGTGGAGGGAGGGGTATTGCTTAGTCAGCCATCAACTCAGTGTACTTTCTGAACCCCTTGGCTGATCTCAACCAAATTTGGAACACTCATTCTTTATCTTATGGAGACGATGATAGGGGGGTTATGGATGCTGTTCGGAAAAGGGGGAGGGTGTGAGGGGAGGGGTATTGCTTAGACATCGATCAACTCAGTGTACCTTCTGAACCCCTTGGCCGATCTCAACCAAATTTGGGACACACATTCTTTATCTTAAGGAGACGACGATAGGGGGGTTATGGATGCTGTTCGGAAAAGGGGGAGGGTGTGGGGGGAGGGGTATTGCTTAGTCGTCGATCAACTCAGTGTACCTTCTGAACCCCTTGGCCAATCTCAACCAAATTTGGAACACCCATTCTTTATCTTAAGGAGACGACGATAGTGGGGTTAAGGATGCTTTTTGGAAAAGGGGGAGGGTAAGGAGGGAGGGCAATTGCTAAGTTATCGATCAACTCATTGTAACTTCTAAACCCCTCAGCCGATATCAACCAAATTTGGAACACACATTCTTTATCTTAAGGAGAGACGGAAGGGAGGTTAAGCATGCTCTTGGGAAATAAGAGATGGTATGTGGGAAGGGGTATTGTTTTGAAATCGATCAACTCAATGTAAGTCTTGAGCCCCATGACCGATTTGACCAAATTTGTATCAAATATTGTCTGTCCTAAGGAAACGATTTTAGTGGATATTGGTAGGTCCGTTTAAAATGGGGAGGTTGTGAGAGAGAGGTATTGTTTAGTTGGCGATCTATTCAGCATAACTTCTGAACCCATTTCCGATGTTCACCAAATTTGGAACCCATATTCTCTGTCTATGAAAGACTACATCAGACTGGGTAAGACTGTCATAGCTGAACGAGAGAGAATATATTTATTAAACGAACAGTTTGGTATACCTTTTTATCGCATGGGTGAATTCAAACCAAATATTTAAACACGTATTGTTTACCCAAAGGAAACTATTTTAGAGAGGCTTGGAGGAGTTTTTGAAATGCGGCATGATGTTGGGGTTGGGTATTGTTTAGAAAACGACTTAATTTAAAATCCTTCTTCTTTAGTTCATCCGAGGTTCTTTGACATTGTACAATGCTCCAAAAACAATTCCTCAAAAATAGCAAATCCTCGACAATAACATTTCCCTGAAAATGACGTATCCCTGAATGAAGCAGGCCATCAACATAACACTATTTGGCCTAAGGTCATTCGACATGAAGTGAATACTGAATACTGATAATACTGAACAGCATCAGAAAAATCTTTCATAGAAAGCATGCATTTGCTGGGTATAAACCAATGATAATTGTTACCCTTCATCGGAATCATAGTTTGCCCAGTGAGATGCAATGAATAATGTGTTTTCTTCTGGATGGTGGATGTGATTTCTCCTTTAAAAGTAGGCATTTTCCCGGAATAAGGCAATGGTGGATGTGATCCCTTCTTTAAAAATATGCGTTTGCCCGGAATAAGACATCGGTGGATGTTTTCCCTTCTTTAGAAATAGACGTTTGCCCGGAATAAGGCTATTCAAACCCCCTTCTTCAAAATCAGTCAATATTTCCAAAAGCTTGCTTTTACTCAAATGATGAAGTATCAACAAGTAAACACAATTACCCTGTTAATCAATTGGTTTTATTATTTTTCGATTGTGAAAAAAAAACTGCGAACCAAACTGGCAACTCCGAGCAAGGCCGGGTACATAAAGCTAGTGTAAAATAAAACATAAGTGATATTTAATTCCAGATTATTTTTGCCTTTCTCGTATACAAAGTATATGTAAAGGCTATAGGATCACTTCGAAACCGAACTTTTGATAGAAGGCTCGGAGACCCATAGTGTTACATATCAATCGACTCAGCTCGACGAATTGAGATGATGTCTGTATGTGTGTGTACAAAAATGTGAGACACACTTTTTAGTACTAACCATTATCCAATTTGCTCGCAACAAGTTACAATTGACGCGGATTGCAGTCTAGTTATTTCCTATTGAAAATTGGTTTGATCGGCCATTGCGTTCCAGAGTTATTTAAAAAACATTGTTTTTGTCAAGGGTCCCCCGTTTAAAAAAAAACAAAATCGAAAAACTTTTTTTTTACAGAAACCGATGCAATCCACTCCACATGTTTTTCTCATTTTTATAATGCGCGAGAAAGGCACCACTAACGCTAGGTGGATTAATTTGGTTTTTTTTTCTGGTGATTCAATTATCCGGAGGGTTCGATTATCTTAAAATCGAAACTCCGGATAATCGAATCCGACCTGTAATTATTATGCATTGTCACCATTTTTGAAAAAAAAATTCTATCTTGAATTTTCTTTTTAAGAGGGGACCCTTGGGAAAAAACAATGATGTTTTAATAATTCCGAAATGCAATGTTCAATCGGGCCAATTTTCAATACCAAACAATGGGACCATATTCCACATCGAATGCGGGTAACGCTATGTTCCAAAAAGTGTGTTTACAAAATTTGTACACAAACACACACACATACATACACACAAACAAACATCACCTCAGTTTGTTAAGCTGAGTCGATTGGCATAAAACACTATGGGCCTCCGGGCCTTCTACCAAAAGTTCATTATTGGAGTAATCCTATTATAGCCTTTCGGTACAACTTTGATGTACGAGCAAGGAAAAAACAGTTGAACATCATATCAACCGGAAGAAAACTAATAATAGCTAGCAATGGCTCTATATTCGCGTTTCATATGCCCATTCTGTCTATCGTTCCAAAACTAGAGCCTGCTTGAGACTGAGTCAGTTTTTCTGAAAACTTTTGTTCAACTTTTCAAAACAAGTAGCTTTTGAAAATACTATCTCATTTGCCTAATTTAAACAATGATAATGTCAAATTTCCTCAAATTCTTATAGACTTTGTAATCAATAAAAACATACAATTTAAAAGCGTATTTTAAACTTAACAACCACAAACCCCCCCCCCCCCTCCACCCATACGTGCTTACGTAATTAGTGTACGAGCCCTAACAGAAATTATGCTAGCGAGACTGTATCCCTGTGATTTTTCATCTCTTGATTTATCTAGACTCTTGAATTAGTTCATAAATATTATGAGACAATTAATTTATTACTAGTTTTATACAACAAAATATATGAAGCAACTAGACAGTATTATTTTGTAGCAGATCAACACAAAATTTCACTAAAAATATCGGCACATGAAAATTCAGCGAAGAATTTTTCCTTTATGTAATTTTTTATGTGTATTTGAATATTGGCACTCACCAACTGGCATGCCTGTCTACCTATATGAGTGATATCAAAAGAAAATGGGCAAAAGAACGCAAGTTTAAAGGCAGGCTATGTTCCAGTAGAGTAGAGTGGGGCAAGAGTACGCACTTAGTTTTCAATCGATCATGTGGCCCTTATGAAGCAAGCTTCTGCATATCAAATCAGTGTCGATGATTCATATACTCTTCCTTTATGTTACCCAGTGTAAAAAATATTGAAATTAATGAAATTCGTTTTAGTAAAACCCTTATTGCAAGACAAGTGAAAAACGCACTCTTACCCCACCGGTGGGGTAAAAGTGCGCATCGGGTGGGGTAAGAGTACGCATTTATCCAATCATGTTCTTTAAGTATATATTAACACAAATAAGAGTTAATAACATTTAATTGATGTTTAATGAGCATATATTAGGGAATGTTTTAAGATTACGTAACTCTTAAAGGGGGAGGGGATCCTAAAAATGTGCACTTTCATACGAAAAACCATTGTTTTTTATATATACAAAAAACTATAGAGGTAAAAATATATATCAGGTTTCGCGTGGCGTATACAAAGGCATTTTCCTCAAAGAAAGTCCACCAATCACGTAACGTAAAATTTTACTATTTCATCACCCCTCCCCCCTATCTTACACTATTTGTATGAATCCTCTAAAAGTTATATGGATCGTCACACATCTCACAACCCCTCCCAGCTAAACGTTGCGTAATTTATGAATGTTTCTTTTGATTAAATGAAATTATCATTTAGATGAAATTGTGTTTTCGTACTATGTTTAGGTATACACAAGTCCTAAAACAATTTCATTATTTCGCTTCAGTGCTTTGTTCGCTAAGTCCTTTCTAACACCGAATTACTTCAACTTAGCCTAAAAACTTGTGATAATTTCGAATTCTGTCCCTTTTTTCTTAGCTGTGGATCTTAACGCTCTGGAAGAAGTCTTATTTCGGCCGGAGATACGGGTTAGACATCATAATTTGAAGATTCATATGCGTACTCTTGCCCCACCGGTTCCTGCGTACTTTTACCCCACAGTCCCAAAAATTATTTAAGTAATGGTTTTGCCTACTTGGGAAACCAACCGGATTGGTGTTCTGTACCATAAAATACTCTATACAATAGGTTATCGAAATGGTATAATGTTCACCTGAATGAACGTATATATGGTAATGAAATACTAGTTGCGGAAATCCAATTATTTTTAGCAAAATGGCCAAAAAGTTATCCAACTCCATATCTCCCTTGTTGTTTATTCAAATCGTTCACAATTATACATGATAATAGTTGGCCAAAATACCTGTCAAACTGATGCAGTGCTGCTAGTTTATCTTTTTTTATTACTTCAAAAAATCGAAAACGTACTCTTACCCCACGCGCACTCTTGCCCCACTCTACTCTATGGAAGTAGATCAAACATACTGGACTATTTCAGTGTCAGATCCAAGAAGCAAACCAAAGATATTAGTAATTATACAATTAACTAGCTTACTTTAATTCCAATATTGCAACGATAAAGCGAGAAGGCTTCTAAATCTATTCAGAAAGACATCGAAAACCAGCTTAACATAACATACACATAATGGATACACTGCTGCTTTAGTGGTGGTGCAAACTAATGTTGGTTCCCATGTTCATGCTATCGTACAAGGGAGTCAATTTTATTAGGGAAAATCATTGTTTTCAATAGTTTTTCAAGCGATATCTTAAGGTACACACTTAATTTTTTTCGCCGAGATCTCAGCATTTTTTGTTTATTTTCCCGAGATGGGCACCGCCGAGTTTCAGCAAACATGATTTATGCCGAGATTTCAGTAAAAGCGACGTTTTAGTTGCTGAGATACAGCAAATATTTTGCTGAGAATCAGTAAAAAATGAAATGTTCTGCCGAAACTCAGTTTTGAAATTTACTGAGTTACAGCGGTGCCCAATTTTGCCGATCTTGAAATAAGGCATTTTATGAGACGTTTCGTGGTGGCCCGATTGTTTACTTTTAATGTTTTGTTTTGGTATGATTCTGCGTGAACATTCCGTTAGGTCCGAAAACAAAATAATGTTTGTAACTTTTTACTTTTCATTCGTGTTTTCTTCAGCAGTTCATGCTTAGAATGCAGTGGTATGAATAATCTGACGATACGTTTTAAGAATCATATGAAAATCTTTATTCTTTATTCTTTATTCTAAATTATCAAACAAACGGGCTCCCACTAATTGTCAAAGTAGATAAACACAAGAAAAACAGCTGTTTCGATCTGTCTCATAAAATGCCTTATAGAAAAAGTTAGTGTGTAACCTGGATTTTACAGCATATATAGCAGTGTAGTTATGAAAAATCTCATTAAAAACCCCACTACCTCCACTATTGAATTGGTGTTACCTCCACTAAGGGTACGGTTACCCTACTTTTCTCACTCGTATGATTTTAAAAAAAATAAGTTTTCAAAATGATAGTTCTCAGTGGGCTTAGGACATCGTTTTGGAAATGGTTAAGTGGATAGAATACGTACAAAACTCGCCCTATTTCTACCCTTCCATTGATTTGCAAAATAATCAATTTGGAGACGTCACATGTCAGGGATGAGTAACGAATTAAAAGAACCGGAGACCTGGTACACTCATATAAATCATAGAGTTTGAGATGATACAAGTCAAGATTAGGATCAAAGCTTTGAAATGTTTCATAATATCCGCATGGCATGGATACATGGATGCATTTTGGGTTTGAAACTTAAGCGTCAATACCGTAAAATTGCTAACAAAGTTTAAGCTACATAGCACTGCAAGATGCCAGCAACAAAGATAATCATCATTCCGTGCCGATAGTTCGAACGAGCCAGACGTGTGTGCTGTGTCTCATCGCGGATTGTGTTCGGTAGTGAAACGGCTATTGTGTGGTGCGCTCCTACCTACGGATCCAAGGCGATCGCTGTCGGCGAGTGAAGTAGCTGCTTCTGGCGACGCCAGTGAAGCAGGCTATTGTTACTGCTGCTACCTACAGCAGCAGGGGCAGATAAGTGGCAAACTTTTTATTGTTCTCCCTTCTGTTTGATACAGAGTGGGACTGCTTAGAATTAATCAAATTAGTTTTTTTTAAGTTTTTTTTTTTCTAATTTGCTATTAGTTTTAAGTTAGTATAAGCAAAATTATCCTTCCACCTTGCGGGGTGAGAATGGAGGCGGAGACTGGAGAAGGCAATGTGCCTGCTAAAGATGGAGGGCGCACTCGATTGTACCATGCGGCTTCGCCTGGGCCTTGGGTTGTTTACTTTCGGCAGAAAGTAAAAAGCCTAGATTTTCTCGGCATTAAACGAGATTTGACGCGTCGTTTTCCGAAGCTTGATTTTAGCCAGATCAACAGGAACAAATTACGCATCACCGCACCTACATACCAGGTGGCGAATGAAATTGCTGGCGACAGGGCGTACAATGTTGAATACATGGTTTATGTCCCTCGCGGGAGGTCGAAATTGAAGGTGTGATCAACGCAGCGAGCCTGACTTGCAAGGATGTACTTGCGGGAAAAGGCCGCCTAAAGAATGCAATGGAGTCTACCGTGGATATTCTGGACTGCAAGGAATTGCATTCAGCAGCCACGGTAGATGGAAAGAAGGTATATTCCAAGTCAGGTTCGCTTCGGGTGACGTTCGCCGGTTCGATGCTCCCAAAATATGTTGAAATTGAAAACATGCTATTTCCGGTGCGTCTTTTTGTGCCAAGGGTATTTAATTGTACCAATTGCAAACAACTTGGTCACACTGCCGAGTTTTGTGACAACAAACCACGTTGTGGCAAATGCTCTGAAAGGCATCGGGAGGAGTCCTGCCAGCAACAGGCAACAAAATGTGCTTATTGTGGTTTGAATCCTCCCCATGGTTTGCAGGAATGCCCGGTGTACAAAAAGCGCACCCAAAAAGTGAAGCGCTCGTTGGTACAGCGCTCCAAGCAGTCGTATGCGGAAATGGTTAAGTCGCAAGACACATCCGCCACAGCCACTGCATCGACTGCTATTTCAGCCACCGTTCGTGTAAGTGATTATTATGATTCCATATCCATTGATGAATTGGACTCTGACGCAGCCGATATGGATGATCCTGCGGAGGTACACGTGCCCGAAAAGAGGAAGCAACCGTCTTCCCGGGATCGCGCCGCAAGAGAACAAAAATCATCCATAAAAGCTTGGCAAAATCTGAAGGTAATGGGGTTTATTTAAAATTCCGAAGCAACCTGTCCCTACTGCTTCTTTTGATCCTAGTTGCAGTAAGGCATTCCCGCCATTGCCAAAATCCGATGTTTCGAAGAAACATCCGGCTAGGAGAATCAACGAAAGAAAAAAAGTAATTCGCACTTCTAGTAAAAGTATTCCGTCCAAGCGAGGATTGATCTCCTTTAAGGACCTTGTGGACCGCTTTTTGAATTTATTCAATATTCCGAATTCATTGAGGCCTATCATTGACCTTTTTATACCAACAGTGGAAAGTTATCTGAAGCAATTGACTGTTTCATGGCCCCTTCTTGCAGGAATTGTATCTTTCGATGGATAATACGGCCAATACCCAAGATACAATCGCTGTGCTGCAGTGGAACTGTCATAGTCTGAAAAATAAATTAGACGTGTTCAAGTTTTTGATTCGCAATTCCGATTGCGATATATTTGCACTCTGTGAAACATGGCTTTCTTCTGAAGATGAAATCAACTTCCACGATTTTAATATTATTCGCCAAGATCGGGATGATCATTATGGTGGCGTTCTTTTGGGGATCAAAAAATGCTACTCCTTCTACAAAATTCCCATTCCGACTGTTCCCGGCTTAGAAATCGTCGCATGCCAAGTAAATGTGAAGAATAAAGATCTTTGCATAGCTTCAGTGTACATTCCTCCAAATGCCTCTATTAATCGTCGACATTTTTGGAGCGCAGTCGCCCTCCTATCATCTCCAGTATTGATATTGGGTGATATGAACGCACATGGTATTGGATGGGGCGAAACGTATGACGATTATAGAGCGTCTATTTTCTATGATTTGTGTGACGATTTCAATTTGAATATTTTGAACACTGGTGAAGTAACTCGAATAGGACCAAATGGTCAACAAAGCCGTATTGATCTGTCTTTATGTTCAAATTCACTATCATTAGATTGCACGTGGAAGGTAATTCAAGATCCCCATGGTAGTGACCATATGCCGATAGTCACCACAATTAAGAGTGGCTATCAACAATCTGAGCCAGTTAATGTTCCTTTCGATCTCACGAAGAACATTGACTGGCAAAAATTTGCATCGGCGGTAAAATTGGTATTGAATCAACTGATACTCTTCCACCTTTGGATGAATATCGATTCCTTATTGAGTTGATTCAAAAAGCGCACTAGAAGCTCAGAAACGACGCGTTCCAAGTACATCTGTCATCAGAAGACCAGCCACTCCTGGATGGGATGATGAATGTACTAAGTTGTATTCTGAGAAATCTGATGCCTTCAAGGCCTTCCGTAAACACGGAAGGTCAGAGCTTTTGAAGAGTATTTGAGGCTCGAAAGAAAACTCAAAAATCTTCTCAAGGCAAAAAAACGTAGCTACTGGCGACGTTTTGTCGAGGGACTATCACGAGAAACCTCAATGACAACACTTTGGAAAACGGCTCGCAACATGCGGAACCGCATTTCCACCAATGAGAGTGAAGAATACTCCAATCGATGGATATTCAACTTCGCAAAAAAGGTCTGCCCAGATTCCGTACCAGCAGAACCGCTATTTCGAGAATCAGTCACTGATCCCGGTTCTTTGGGAGGACCATTCTCAATGCTGGAACTTTCTATGTCTCTTCTTTCATCGAATAACTCTGCTCCGGGATGCGATAACATCAAATTCAATCTTCTTAAAAACCTCCCAGATATCGCAAAAAGACGATTACTTGACCTGTACAACTGTTTCATGGAGTACAACATTGTGCCACCTGAATGGCGACAGGTCAAAGTAATAGCTATTCAAAAGCCTGGGAAACCAGCGTCTAATCACAATTCATACCGACCGATTGCCATGCTATCATGCATGAGAAAATTATTGGAGAAAATGATCCTTTCAAGAGTCGACCATTGGGTCGAAGAAAATGCATTGCTTTCAAATACTCAGTTTGATTTCGAAAAGGAAAGGAACAAACGATTGTCTAGCGTTGCTTTCTTCAGATATACAACTGGCCTTTGCGCACAAGGAGCAATTGGCTTCAGTATTCTTGGATATTAAGGGCGCTTTTGATTCAGTTTCCATAGAAGTACTGTCAGACAATCTGCACAGTAGTGGATTACCCGTTATTTTGAACAATTTCTTGTATAATTTGTTGTCAGAAAAACAAATGAACTTCACACTCGGCACTCTGACAACTTCCAGAAATAGCTACATGGGCCTTCCCCAAGGATCATGTTTAAGTCCCTTGCTTTATAATTTCTATGTTAAAGATATTGACAATTGTTTGGAAGGACAATGCACGCTCAGACAACTTGCAGATGATGCCGTGGTCTCTCTAAGAGGTCCATGTGCAGCTGTCTTGCAAGGACCATTACAAAGTACCCTGGATAATCTGACTGTTTGGGCCAGACATCTAGGGATCGAGTTTTCACCGCAAAAACTCAGTTGGTTGTGTTTACTAGGAAGCGGTACCCAGCTCAACTGAAACTAAAACTGTTGAATGATGACATCAACCAATCTTTATCTTCTAAATACCTTGGGGTCGTGTTTGATTCTCAATGTACTTGGAAGCTCCATTTTGAGTATTTGATACAAAATGCCGGAAAAGGATCCATTTTCTACGTTCTATCTCCGGAACATTGGGTGCTCACCCGGAAGACCTCATCAAACTCTATAGAACAACTATTCTCTCTGTTTTAGAGTATGGCTCTTTCTGCTTCCTCTCAGCAGCTGATTGCCACCTGATCAAATTGGAACGAATTCAGTATCGTTGTTTGCGTATTGCCCTTGGCTGTATGCATTCGACGCATAACATGAGCCTGGAGGTGCTTGCTGGAGTCACTCCTTTAAAGCACCGTTACTGGGAGCTCTCACTTAGAATATTCGTCAAATGTGGAACAAGTAACACACTTGTCTTAGATAACTTCGATAAAATGCTTGAACTGACTTGTCGTTCAAGATTCCTTAGAGTCTATCTCAACTACATTTCTTCAGATCTTTGTCTTCCGTGTTATAATCCACCTCGAGTTCACTTCACCAACGACAGTTCCTCAATTGAATACGATCTGTCCATGAAATACGCTATTCAAGGAATACCAGATCATCTTCGACAAATATCTATTCCCTCCCTTTTTCAGAAAAATATGAACATGTCAATTGCAACAACAGATATTTCACTGATGGTTCTCGCATTAACGGATCCACTGGCTTCGGTGTTTTCAATGTAACTTCAACCACCTTCCGAAAACTTCAGGAACCGTGCTCGGTTTATGTTGCTGAGCTGGCAGCAATTAACTTCGCTTTGGGGATTATTTCCAATCAGCCCGTAGACCATTATTTCATCTTCTCGGATAGTCTTAGTTCTATCGAGGCACTCCGGTCGATGAAACCTGTTAAGCACGCATCTTACTTTCTTACAAACATAAGAGAGCAGATGCGTGTTTTGGTCGAAAGATCATTCAAGATTACCTTTGTTTGGGTCCCATCTCACTGCTCAATCTACGGCAATGAGAAGGCAGACTCGCTGGCAAAGGTGGGCGCACAGGAAGGTGAAGTTTATGATAGACAATACTCGAGCAACGAGTTTTTCCCATTAGTCCGTCAGAGTACTCTTCAAAGTTGGCAAAGAAATTGGACACACAACGAACTTGGACGGTGGCTATTTTCCATAGTTCCAAAAGTTTCTGGGCGAGCGTGGTTCAGAGGTGAGGACTTAAGTCGAGGCTTCATTCGCGTGATGTCGAGACTTATGTCTAATCACTATTCACTAAACGCACATCTGTACAGAATAAACCTTGTCGATAGCAACTTATGTAGGTGCGGAGCCGGTTATGATGACATCGATCACGTAGTTTGGTCCTGTTCGGAAAATGACGCCTCCAGAGAGCAATTATTGGATACCCTTGTGGCCCGAGGTAAACAACCCTTCAGGGAAGTTCGCGGTGTTTTGGGAGATCGTGATGTTGTCTATATGCAGGCCATTTATAGTTTTCTTTGTGCTTCTGACATCAAAATCTAACATTTGTTTTTTTTTCTTTCTTTCAAGTTTTTTTTGTTCTGTCTCTGCCTTTTTCTTCCGTAGAGCTCCATAGCTCTTGCCATCCGGAAGATGCTCCCAGTCGAACCATTCCTCGAGCACGACGACACGCCACATCGTCACTGACGCCAAATGCCCGGATGAGAAGCTGAAATTTCCTGATCCCAAATCCTAAGCCCCGTCCATCCTTAAACATTGTAAACTAACCTCGAGTCACCACGAGTACGCTGGCTCCTTCCCCTTTCTTATTAACCGTATAATAAAATGATATTGATTGTATATATCACAAAGAACAATGGCTCCGTAAAGTGTTATACACGCCTGAGCCTACCAAATAAACGAAATTGGAAAAAAAAAAAACAAAGATAATCAACAGAAGATAATTAATTATTTAGATTTTGACGTAGGACTCCTTTTTATTGTAGAACAACAATAACTGACGTCACACTTTGAGATAGCAGTGTGACTTTCCAAGGAGTTTGGCGATGCGTGCAACACTTTTCAGATGCATCATATACAAAATGTGACGAAGCGAAGAAGTTAAAATTGAACAATTTTGCGTGACGCAATTGATGAAGCTTCACTTAAACTAACCTCTGCGTTGCAAAAGCGCCGCCGATGAGATTTGTTTGCCGTCCTCCAAAACAACACATCACAACAAACCATAGTTGGTGTGGCGTTTATCTTATCTTGCCTCTCGCACGTCAAGTCGTCCCCCATCCAACGTCGTCATCGTCTCGTGTGTGCATTTATTCTTTTTTTTTTCTTCACTCGCAGGCCCAAGAAGTGTGTGCAACGCGCTGTGAGCAGTGCAACTCTACATCATGTTAAAAACCACGCCGCACCTCTCTGTCCGTTCCCATACGTTTGAAATCGAACCAGACGTTTCGCTACATAACCCAACCATGTCAGCTGTACCGGGAGTGGCAAGGAAGGCCGAAAGAGGTACGGTAAGTGATTACAACTGACACTGAACCGGCTTAGTGATCCGTCAGTTAATCAGTGGATCAAAGGACGGCGTTGATATCCGAGATCCAAATGGAATCTAAACGGTCGGAAAATCTAAACACACTGTGCAGCAAAATTACTTCATTTTTCAATGATCTGCACTCTGACACTGACTGGTCAATGGACGCAGCCTCAGTCACAGCGGCAATGATGATGACAGCCGAACGAAGTAATTGCTGTAACCGGAGACGTCACTTTTATTACTATTGCCGGCTGTGCGATGATGTCCCATTAATGTACGTTGGTCTAGGTTGCACACACGCGTTTATCACCGGAGCGTGAACAACGGGACACAAAACAACCGCTGCTCATCAGCAGTTGATGTTGTCACATGAAAAAGAGCTTCCTCGAGCCCACCCCTTGACCTCCTCGCGACAGATAACGTTGCAATACCCCCACACGGAGCGGCGACTGGTTCAGGTTTTCATTTTCATTATCACATCATCAAGTACTTCGCTAATCGCGCCAACGGCGGCTGGCAAAGGGTCATCAAGCCAAGCGGAAACGAACCGTAGCGAAGAGGAATTTTCGTCAATTCTCTCATTGTCCGCAGGTTCTGGATTCATTTTCAATTCGCAGAATCAAAAGCTGACCATCAGTCGACAGGAATGTCAGTCGAATGCTGGTCAACAACTCACCTGAACTAGGACGATCGCTGTATCGGGTGCAGTAGACCCAAGCGGGCCACACCATCGGACCTCCGGATGATGACGAACTGCTGCCACCGCTTCCACTACTGCTGCCACCAGTGTTGCTCGCTTCCGCGGTTGTCTTGCCGCCGGTGGACGACGGAGACGTGGGCACTTCCAATTCACTTCCACTTGCACTTGAACTTAGGCTCCGGCTGGCAACACTGCTACTGGCACTGTTACTTGCACTACCATTCGCGATGATTGCCGTCAGATCCATCGCGGTAGGTTTTTCACCTAAAGCCGACGGCTTTTTCGCAAAATTTTTGCCACTACGTTTCAGCGGATCGGTGATCCGTCGGCCAAAATCAGCCTTCAGAATGTTGTCTATACTAAATTTTAGGTTTTGATCATTGAGGGCGATGTTGTTGTTCATTTGTAGCAGATGAGCGGGATGTTGCGGTGGTGATTGTGAGTTCTCCCGGGAGGTCATACTGGCTAGGCTTGATGGGGACGTCAGCTTGCTTATGTCGCTATTGAGATTTTGGGTTATTTGAGAGATGGCGCTCAAATGCGAATGGATTCCGCGAAAAGAAGATGACTCTGGAGGTGATTGGACACTTCTTTCATCAGACCATCGGTGCCGATCGTGATAAATTTCACCGACACCTCGTATATGCGGCCGAAAGCCAATTTTTTGTTCATCGGTTAGCGTAGCTCTACCGGGACTTCGATTGTCTTGCATTCGGGCAACTAACCCTAGTCCTCCATCGAGAGGTTTCGGACTCAGATTGATACCCCTTGCCGCCGCAACGATTTGCATTTGTTGCCTCATTAGCTCTTCGGCATAGAGTTGCGAATTTCTTAGGAACTCTTCGTGCAATCGCGTCGGACTCGGTCGCATCACAGGTATCTTCATGAAATCTTCCGACGGATCCTTGGAACTTGAATATCGTGATGAATCATTACTCATTTCATCCCCCATCTCAACATTATGCCTATCTATGAGCCTTTCAACGTCCATGGTGCCCATCCTTGAATTTGCACTAATTACACTCAGTTTCTCTTCACTATTCATGGTTTTGTCACTTCCTTCTAGTCCTTCCTGTCCAACTGATAGCTCACTATCGTCACTACAGCAACTCATTTGATCATCTTCGCGATCCTTCTGCTGTGCCATCATCAAAGATTCTGGACTTGATCGAGCCTCACTGCTGGCTACATCTGGGCTACTGCGATCCGTCGGCATCCCAAGTGTTCCATTTGCGTAAACATCTTCACCCGTGTGTTTCCCTAGCAAACCGGACATCATGAGCCCGGCTGTGGTTTTTGCCAAAGCTGCCGCCGTTGTCGCCTTAAGAGGCAGCGGAATCAACGGCAGATTGTGAGACATTATTGTAGCCATTTTACAGCATTGCACCGTCAAACGATTACAAACTCTTCGATACCGTGAATGTATAACACTTGTTATTCACTAACTTTTTCCAGTTATCAATTGTTCCAATTGGAACTTGTTCACGACACCTACGGTAAATCTTTCCAACAGGATCAGAAAAGCCAGTCCGCTCGGCGGCTCTGTCACAGAACAATTGCGACCGGAAGGGATTATCAGTAATTAAATTCGCACCGTGTGTCACACAACACCGTTGTATTCGCGCGGGTCTTCCCGACGAGGCGCGAAACCAGAGGAAGAAGGATGTGTAACCTTTCCCGACCGAGCAAAAAAATCGTTATTATGCCCTATTACTAGTTCACCCCCTTGCGTACAGATTCACGCACACCACACTTCCGACCCTCGCAGATTTATGTGCTGCACCGCAAACGAGAACGAAGGAACGAGAAGCAAGACGAAGGAGAAGGTGAGTTACAAGCGCAGATAAAACCGGCAGCACTTGACTGGGAATAGCGGCGGCGAAAACGGTCGTTCCATCACGGTAAACGTTCACCAACTGAGGCCCCAACGAACGTTCTCAAGTGGTAGGCGTTGCACGATGATGAGCGAGCAGATAAGCAACATGTTGTCGTGGGGATACCAGGGGGCGTGGCATACGCCTTATTGGCCTGATCGTATTGCTCGTAGGTGTGCGTGGGATTTGCAACACTTGTTTGAGAATTCGCTCCGAAGAGAGAGCGGAAAAAGGGAAACAAAAGAGAATAAAGCATACACACAGGGAAGCTTTGCTCCCACGACCGTCGACGAATGGTTTCGTTATGGAGAATACTCACACATTCGTTCTGTCGACGCAGCATAGAAATGGTGAAAAAGCGCACAATCTTGGCATTTTTCCGTCATAAAGCAAAGTGCACGATAAGCATAAATACATATGCAATTAGCGTTCGTTCTTTTTCGCTCTACGCTCACTTTCTCGCTCTTTCATGTCGAAAGAAAGCAGGGCTGGAGCTCCTCATCCTTCCTCACCCTTTCAAGAGCGCATTCGTATTCTAGTTGGATTTAGTGGACCAGTGCAGTGTATCACCACAACCCCCCCTTCCTTAACTGAGCATTGGCGATGAAGCTTTCATGTGAATCACTGCCTGCTACGATACCCATGCTACCCAGGGAGCATAGAGGAGCGCGGGCGAAATGAAAATGTTTCTCTGTTTATTCAAACATTATGAAGCATTTATGTTATATGGTTGTTTTCATTTCTGCTCTGCACCCTTCTTCGTGGAGCTGCTTGTTGGCTTAAAACGATGTGATGTGATTTTCTCGTTCTCGGATCCTGCCCGTGTCGATGTGCAGTGGAAAGGCTGGCGAAGTGTTGGGGGTTTTATCGTGTCGAAGAACCACTTTGCGCGTTCGCTCTCTGACTCCTTATACTCCGGTTCTGCTCCGCATATTACGTCGAATAAATGTTTCACGTTTGTGCCCTTCGCTTCTGCAACCCTCTTGCTGACCAAGTGCTCGCGAATGGTGCGATGGTGCCGCCGCTGATGACGACGATGATGATGATGATTATGATTAAGATTTGATATGTGGTTAAGAAGTGAAAATAACGAGTGGAAAAAGAAGTTACCACCGAACAAGGACTGGTTTTCACGATTCAATTTCGGAAAGTGTTTTCGTGTACTGGAAAGAAAAAAAATAGCATTTTTTGTGCTCAGCAGGACCAAGCGATGGTTAATATATTTTTATTTTGTTTGTTTAAAATTGAGGCTATGACCGGATTACTTATTACGACTTTCACGACAATAACAATAATCACTGACGTAATTAAATATTAGTTTTCTTCAAATACTCTCATCAATGATAGAAAAAAAAAATCAATTCGTTAAGACTGATTTGCATTATTTCTTTTGATCTGTTACAACTGGTCAACTGATTATTGTCTGAATTATGTCTGCATTTTGCGTTAATTTATATCAGCAAAATGATGTGATGGTGATATTGATTCTGGTGGCCATAATTCCTAAAGCTTCTGCGCGAGCGTGGTTCAGATGTAAAGACTAAACCGGGACTTCATTTGCACGAAGTCGAGGCTTATGTCCAATCACTATTCACTAAACGCACATCTTTATAGAATTAACCTGGTCGATAGCAACCTATGTAGGTGTGGAGCCGGTTAGGATGCATCGATCACGTAGTTTGGTATTACTCGGAAAACGACGCCTCCAGAGAGCAACTATTGAATACCCTTGTGGCCCGAGGTAAACAACCCTACAGGGAAGTAAGAAGTGTTTTGGGGGATCGCGATGTGATATATATGCAGGATATCTATGCATTTCTTTGCTCCTTTGCTTTGTACAACATCAATCTAATATTTCATTTTTTTTTCTCTCCAAGTTTTTTTCTTGTCTTTGTCTTATTGTTCCATGTACCATAAAGCTCTGGCCACCCGGAAGATGCTCCCTGACGAACCACAACTCGAGCTCGACGCTACGTTACACCGTTTTTGATGTCAAATACCCGTCAGTTGAATGAAATACCTCAAACCAAAATCCCAACCCTGTCTATCATAAAATTACGCAATCTAACCTTGAGTCGCCACGAGTATCTCGGTCAATGTCCCTTTCCCCTTGTTACTGTTAATAATAATGATATAGTTTGTAAATATCATAAAGAGTCTCGGCTCTGTTAAGTGTTACACACGCCTGAGCCTGTCAAATAAATGCAATAGATAAAAAAATGTGTGTGTGCTTTTTTTATTGAGTTACTAGTAGATCGGACCCTGCGTTGCTCGGGAGCAGTACTTTTGCTTTCCGAATGACAAATATTGCAGCTCCGCACTCTGGATCGATTTATATGAACATGGTTTCGAATTTCTTCGCTGCTCACTAACTTTTTTGCATTTCGTGATTTACAACTATTTCCGTAATACATAAATCATACTACGTGGTCCATCCGTTCGTTCGTTATATTGCCTCAAAGGAACAGCACATTCATTTTTATATATAGGTAGAGATGACACCTTCGTTTGCACTTCCTTGCACGATTGCTGCAAAAAAAACGTAGTGTGACACTGCCTGCTCAGGATATTGAGCGCTGGCGATCACACCTGACAAATTAGGTAATCATTGCTCCTGTAGAAATAGCCTTCTTTTGCGTTGGGAAGAAATACTTCATCTGAGGGAAAAAAATCTATTCTTCTTCTTCAATATATGCCTCTATTTCGTGAGTTTAATTATTTGTAGTCTGTGTCCAATTATTCATCATGCTTTTATATCTAAACCCCTCTAGGGCCATAGAACCAGAAATACTTACATTACTTCGAAGTCAGCATGTTATGTTCTTGAACTCCACTTTTGGTTTTATCTCCATTATATCCAGCGTACCGTTAAAGTGACTGACGCCTAACGACTTTGAACAGTTACTTGACCGCAATATACTCTGTCTAGTCCCCGACGGGTTCAAGCTTACTCCTACAAAAAATTCACCGGTGAAGAAGATTCTCCCGTAACCGAAGCTAACCAACCAAGTGACAAGGTCGGTCCGGTGATTCCGGTGAAGCAGAGTATCTTGTTCACTAGTGCCTATTCTCCTGTTTCAAAACGCGAATTTCCCTTCGAGCTGCCTCAAACCTTTGACATTGGAAGATCATGTGCCTGGCGTCTCTTCTACATTCTTACACTCAAAGGTGAAGTGAGGTGCTTGCACTGATGATACTTGTTCCCTGAAGGCTGCGTGGCTAGAACTGTATCAGGTGAAAGTTTGAAAGCCAAGCAATCTCTTTAGTTTTTAGCCTCTTTTCAGTATAGGATTTATTTTCTTCAATTCGAGGTTTTCGATTAACGCTTAAAAGGCCGGGACGACAGTCACCTCCTTCAAAATACTCGTTCTCAGTAAAGCGTTGACCGAATTTCATGACCCCGGACTTTTCTCAAAGGGGATTAGAGAGCTTTCTTTTGACCTAGGTGCCGCTCCGCTAGACCGCTCCCCGCTTTCATTAGTTTCGAAAATGTTTCTTTATTTTTTGCTATCATGGTCAAATTTTTTAGTAATCAAGTGCAATAAAGTTCTGGCGTCATAAAATAAAGTAGATACATGAAATAGATCTAGTAGAAGTGATTTTTAACGTTTTCGGGTTATCTGATTACTGTAATTACCGCCATGTCCCTGATCTAAGAGTTATGATGCTTCTTAAAATCTGATCACGAAATAAACCAAAATGTGGCAAACAGAAGGGAAAAATATCACAAAAAACTGTACATATACACGCAATCAATGTTGACGATAATATTTTGCGACATTCCTGTTCATCCAAAATATTCGTGAGTTCAGATCTTGAATTCTACTATAGAAGCGAAAGGTAGTATGCACATAAAAATACTCAGAATACATCCAACTCAGTTCAAAGATATCAAATGACTTTTTCTGCGTGACTATGGGATATTTTTCTGCGTGTCCCATAGTGACAGAATGCATGAAATATTCTGAAGTTCGGCTCGTAAGACCTACGCAACAACGGCCTCCAAAATGTTTTCAGCAGCTATAAAACCCTTCTCAACAGATCCTTGGATACCTGTCAAGAAACGTTATACAGGTAATCTTCGACAAACACCCAGGTTTTTTTTTCCACGGTTTGGCTTTTAATCGTTTAACACCTTCAGCATCAATGAGAAACAATGAGTCACGAAAAAATACACATAAAATCAAACGCTATCAAAAAGTCCACACATTTTTATTGGCAAAAATCCATAGATTTTAGTTATGATGTATATAAGCGCAAACATAACCATTCCGCACGCAAACAACTTATAAAATATATAAAGAAATAAACTTTATGTGTGGTCACGAATAAACAATAATTTGATTTATGTGTGGATCCACATCGATTATATTAGGGTGGCGCTATTGCATAAATTTATTATCGCGACACATATACTTTATATAGTTATTTTTAGCAGTGTAGAAAATTCAGGAGGTATTTTAAAAGCTGTGAAAATTCAAGTTAACTGAGAAATTAATGAATTCCAACTGTTTAAAAGCTGAGTGTAGCGTACCCCCGATATAACGTATACTCAATATAACGTCACTCGATATAGCGTACATTTTTTCCCGTTATAACGTACACATTGAAAATAATTTTTATTTGGGCAGTTATTACAAAATAATATACTAAATGGTTATGATCATTCATGTAGGAATAATTTTATTGTATGGAGTTCAATTTTATCAGCTACAGGCATTAATAACTGTTATACTGATTTTTAGAGAAAAAATCCTGGAGGAGCTCCCAAATTAATTTCTGGCGAATTTTGTGAAGAAATTCCTGTAGGAAATTCTAAACAACAGAATTCCCGAATCAATTATTGAAAAAAAAATCTGATTGAATTAATAAAGGAATTAAAAAAAACTACCGTCATCGGAGGTGATATTGGGTCTGGGGGTGAGAATGGGTCATCGCTCTCACCGGCAGTCTGGCAAAATCGCAAAAAGGCAAAGTCGTTCAAAAAGGTCTCTTATATTTTAGTCTTCTTGCCCTCAGTTACATTCATTCTATTCATCAAAAAATTTAAGTAGCAGAAGCAGTGACCCATTCTCACCCCGATTTGACCTATTGTCACCCCCGACCACGGTAAAGAAATTTTCGAAACGAATTCGTAAAGTAATTTCTGGAGGAATATTTTAAAGAATTTCCAATGGAATTTTTGAAGGAAGATTTTTTTCAAAGGAGTTTCCTGAACGCATTTTTAAGAAATTCCTAAAGGAATTTAGGAAGAAACTCCAAATAGAATTTGCGGAGAAAAGCCTAGATTTCTACAGGAATTCTTTTGGAAATTCCTTCAGGAACCCCTTCCAGAATTCCTTCTTAAGTTGTTCCAGCTGAAATATCTCCTGGATTTCCTTTGAAAATAGCCCCTAGTAGTTGTTCTTTAGGAAAATGCACCAGTAATTTTTTCAAAAATTCCTCCAAAAAATCTTTTGATGATTATTCCAGGAACTTCTTCGGCGATTCCCGAAGGGATTTCTTCAAAACATCTGCTAGAAATGAATCCAGTAATTCCTTCAAAAATTCTTCCAGGAATTCCTTCGGAATTTTCCTTAGACATTAGGTCAATACTTCCACATTGAATGCTTTCTTTAATTTTTTTCAAGAAAATCCTAAAACCTCCAGACATTCCTGCAAGGATTCCTACGGAAACTTCTTGTGCAATGCCACCCTATAAGACCCACGGTGTCTTTTGTAGAACAACTTCAAATAAAAAAAATCGGCATTTCTGAAATTTTGCTACATGACAGAGGGGAGTCATACCATTCATTTGCGACCTGGATGTAAATAATCCGTCGGGGGGTCTAGTGCAACTTTTTTTTAAAGTTTTTTTTATCAAAATGTTTAAATTTTCAAATATTTTTCATTTGAAAATTTAAACATTTTGATAAAAAAAAACTTCAAAAAAAAAGTTACACTAGACCCCCCGACGGATTATTTACATCCAGGTCGCAAATGAATGGTATGACTCCCCTCTGTCATGTAGCAAAATTTCAGAAATGCCGATTTTTTTTAGTTTGAACTTTGAATGAGAGTTCTCAAGTAATCAAAGCCGAAATTTGCATAGCATTATTTTAAATTTATACTTGATAAGGAGAAATAGTAAAACCGTACCCACTAAAAAATAAGATAGGGGGATGGGAAAGGAGGAGGGGGGGGTTATATCATATATTTTTGCATTTAAGTTAACTTACATCTGAGAACAAATTACAAAATGAAATGAGTCTGGAATCTTTTTTGTGACGTGATTTATGAATGGTCGTCCATAAACCACGAGGCCTTTTGGAGAGGATTATAGGGTGAAAGGGGGGTAGAGTGAGGGGGAACAGGAGAGAGAAGTCTCGCTGGAGATCTTAGTCCGTACAAAGTTATGGAAACAATAGATCTCGGAGGAAAAGTAAGCGGTATCGTATATCACAAAAATGTATCCACGTGATTTATGGATGGCCATTGACGTCCAAACTCGTGCTTAAATCATATGGAAAATATTATAGGTAGATTGGTTAGCGGCTGATAAATAATAAGTTCAGTTGTTTTAATGGTACTAGAGTTTTTTTCTATTCAGTTTTGAAACAAATGTAGTAGAATTTATGTGCTGCATAAGGAAAAATGACTAAATGTGATCGCTGTTCTACAAAACTATGGAAGCAAAGCAAACGATCGTCGGACTCGTCAGATGACTCCGGAACTTTCAATTTCTGCCAGGTCAATCCAAAGTTAAAATGAACGGTTTCACTGGCCTGTTCACCGTATCGTCCCAATCCAGATCCTGTAGCGTTACAAAACTCTGGAACATGGTAGCGTAAGATATGAAATTTGGAGCTGTTTGGAAGCTCAGCCTGAAGCCAAATTTTTGCAAATTCTTCAAGTTTCATCTCGTATCCAGCAACCAACTTTTCTTGCAGGCATGCAGCAAATACCTCGGCAAAGTTGTCAAGCACCTTTAAATTTCAATCAAATAATTTTATTACAAGAACAGAATCAATTTATTGAATTCTTACGGTTCTGAGCACTCCAAGTGGCCCATCATTTTCCAGAATGGTCCTCTTATCTATCAGTTTGTGATAATTTCGGCCAGTGTAGCCATACTTGCTGTGCTGTTGGCAAGAACTGGCTTTCACCCACCGTTCAGCAACCTCCAGATTAATAGCTTCAACTCCTTTGTAGATGGCGTTTACAATGCCGAGTCCGATATGGAGAACGGGAAGTGGACAAATCAAAACAGTTTTCTGACTGTGTACGCCATACAATAAGGGATATTGTACACAATTGTAAAAATATTCCGCTCGTTTGTCGTCAGAACCATCCTCTTTCCACTTGTCGCAGTTATCGTTGATGGAACCCAACGTTCGCGGTTCCTTGCATTGCTGAGAAAGCAGAGGCTTGCTAGTGTGGCAATATGGGCAAGGATATGTTGCACTATGACCCATTAATCCGAGTAAAAGACTAATTATTTTGAGATCGCCCGCCGCAATTACTTCCAATTCGTTCAACTCCAACAGATTTGACCAAACTTTCACAATATTTACATACTTTTCCGGAATGTTGGGTACAACTGCAAGCAGAAATAGTTTCTTAATTCCTGTATCCATTTCTCCTTTACAGATGCTCCGCAACTTTTCGACAATAGATAAAGTTACTTTGAACGATCCTCCTCCCCCATCAGCACCAATCTTGTAGAAAACGTTAGTCTTCGAAATCTGCCTCTCCTTTAGCACAAACTCGATAAGGCCTTTCACATCAGTACAATATACGACGGGTTTCATCACCACTCGAAATTCAGATGCGTTATCCTTTTCAACATTAAAAGATATGTGCTCCAAAGAGAAAAACTCTTTGAGCTTTTGATTGCCGTATGTTAGCTTTTGGGGTAAATGCAATGGCACTTCAATGTCCATTCCCCTGAATGCCTTGCTAAGTCTCAACGTTTTCCTGGTCCTCAAATCACATACGTTTTTGATGAGCATCATGTCGTCCATGGATAGACATTTCTTTGTGGATAAACCTGAAGATCCACATGTCCATAGTGAAGGTCGTCCTCTTATGTTGGAAAGAGCGATCGATCCATCATCAGCTCAGCTCACCTCGCAAAAACTCCAGAAGATTTTTCTATCGTTCGATGAGGGAACACGTATGTTTTTTGCCTTGTGCTATTTCCGAAAAACATGCCGTGCAAAACTTTGCAGTACGCGCTTTTTCGAATTCTGTATCTGTAGCGAACGGCCGCCCACGTTTTTTAGCCTTCTTCGTAAGATTGGACAGGTTTGGTAAGGTTACGCGACTAGCGGCACACACGTCACATGCCATGCACAAATCATCTCATTTCTTGTGGAAACGCGGGGATAATTTTCAGAGCGATGAACTTCTATATTCTCTCTTTCCTAAGCGAGAACGAGCAACGACTGCAAATCTTAAGAAATTTCTGGGATAGTGCCAACATTTTACCTCGATATCTGGCAGAAAATGAAGTTTAATGAGATGCTTAGATTTTTCGGAAATTGTTCTTAAACTGCTCTTCTTTAAACACAATACACAAACTGAGTTTTGATTTTCCTCGTGGCTTTTCGGTTTCGTTTTGAATTTTATGTTCTTGAGATCCGACGAAGGAACAACACGGGATGCGCGTTTGTCATAAACCAAACAGACAAAAATAATCAGTTGCGTTGGAGACGCACATCAGGGCCGTAGTGAGCGGGTGGTCAGGTTGTACTTTGTCAATTCCGCCAGTACTCTAGAGGTGCAAAAATATTTAGTACTAGCTGACCTGACGAACTTCGTCCCGATGGAAAATTATTTTTCCAAATTACAAAACGGCTTTTTTGCTGCGCTTTTACTTCTTTTTGGATGTTTTTATTTATACTAATGCGTTTATGCTTCTGATTCCGAATGATTCAAAGAACAATTTGGGAATGGTACATGTTTTCGCTATGAAACACGATCATCTAACTTAAAAAAAAAGTTGTACTAGACCCCCCGACAGATTATTTACATCCCGGTCGCAAATGAAAGGTATATGCCTCCTCTGTCATGTGGCAAAATTTCAGGCAAGCCGAATTTTTTGAAATAAAGTTATTGAAAAAAGACACCGTGACCGCATCCAACCACTCAGCATAGTCCTCCAGCCCAACACCAGAGGGCCAGAAGCTGACCCTTCGTTAAGTAGCCATTAAGAGGTGGCGTATTTGGGCCGATATTGTGTATCCGGAATAAATTTATACCGCTTTTTATACCGAAGTTGGATTTTTCTCCAGATACAGGCAACTTTCCCAACTTCGAAAGTAGTGCGCTGGATTCGCCTAAAGATGCGCTAAACAACGCATCAATTAGTTTGACAAATAAAACTTCGGAAGAAAGTTCGGTTCGGAAGTCCCGACTTCCGAATTCTAACTTGGTGCTACGCCGACAATACTATGAGACGAGGTGACTGACCCGGAAAAGTAGGTCATGACATGGGATGCGGTCCCCGAGTAGACGAAAATAGCTCAATAATATCAAATATTAATAAGATAGCAAAATGAGATATGGACATGATTGATATAAGAGATAAAAGATCAGACGACAATATCAATAATTTGCACTAAAATATCACGAAGAGATCAAGTTATGCTATTCGTAAGAAGTGACCAATATCATGTGCCGTTAGTTTGTTCTTATAGCATATTTTGTTATTTAAATGATATTGCGGTGATTTTTTTTAATATTGTTGCCTTTTTTATTTCTTATATCAATCAAATCCATGTTTTGTTATTCTGTTTATGGCTTCTGCCCGGGTCACTATTCCGAAGTATTTTCAAGCGAACGGATGTTACAAAGTTACCAAAGTTGGAAGTTGAAGAGTAGAGAAGAAAGTGTGTGGATCAAGGGAAGGCGTTGAGAACAACCCCACTGTTTTTAAGTTGAAAAGCCCGGCAAGAACCGTCGTCATTCCCTGGTTTCGTAGTCGGCCTAATCTGGCATTGTTTCCGCCGATAGTAGATCGGCCTTCTTATTGGTTGAGTTGCAACGAAACAAGGAGCGGGGAAGATCCCCAAGCCACCCCGGCGATACCCCCATAAGTACTTACGTAATATGTGTACGGCCCCTGAGCAAACTTACCCGATGATTATAAATTCCTGAAGGATTTTTAAATTGAGCTCCTGAAGGAACTTCCAACATTCTTAGATTTCTCCAAGAATTTCTTTGGGCATTGCTTCAAGATTTTCTTCAGAAATTCCCCCAGGGATTTCTTTGGAAAATCCTCCGGAAACAACTTCGAAAATAAATCTAAAAACCATTTTTAAATTCCTCCTCTATCGAAAATGAATGAATTTTAAGAATTGAGGTACACTGGGGGAAGTGGAGAAGGAAAAATCGATAGTTCATGTTCAACTCATTGTAAAAGCAGTTTAAATGATCTAAATGCATTCAATCATTATGGGCTCTCAAAACCAGTCCATTTTGCACCAACTGTGTGGTAATTCATACCATTTTAGTCGCTTGAAATTTATAAAAATAGATTTGAAATTTAGGAGTTATTTTTCCACTTAACCCAGTGAAATGGGGTAAGTGGAAAACCCAAGTTATCTTGACCTTCAATTGTGATCAGTAGTGATATATGATTAAAATCAAGACGGTAATTGCTCTGAGTATCTTTTGTTGAATAATTTCGTTGGATTAAAGGAATAGGTCCCCAAGGAATTCTTGTAATAGCTAGGGGAGGGGTGGTTGTGCCTTCTCAAACACTAAGTGTACGTAAAATCTGTATGTTCGCCCCAAAGATGAACTTTTTTGAGGAAGAATGAGACTTACAGTGCTATAAACTTATCGACTCAGTTTAATGAATTGAGATGATGTCTGTGTGTGCGTGTTTGTATGTATGTGTGTGCACAATCAGTGCTATTTTTATCTTTTTCATACATTTTTTTCATATGTAAAACATGTGAAAGGCATCAACACCGACAGGTGGATTGATCAGGCGTTTTCTTATGTATATTAGTCCAATCACCACTGAAATCACAATGATAACAAAGAAGGAACATATTAAGATTCACAGTTATCGAAATAGGAAGGAAATAAAGGGAAGGAAAAATTTGCGTGATAAGAACATTATCCACTTCCCCCGCAGTGTTCGATATCAGGGGTAAGTGTAAAATCTTTAAATTATTTGCTTTCATCGTACAAACCACTACAAACTGAATGTGATTAGTTAAATTGTATTATAATGGTCACATGTAGTACAAAATCACAAGAAAACGGAACAATTTATGCAAGTAAGAATTAATTTTATGAATGCAAAAATTAATTTCTCGCGAAACCTAAAATGACAGCTCCTGCGTAAACTGTGTTAGTGTATGTATAACACAGATTTTAACATACATAGTATTAGTGTGAACATTAAAGTATATTTTTGCACAATGTTATGGTGTGGTAAACACTGTAAAGTCTGTACAATGGAAATTTTTCGAGTCGATTTTTACACTTACCCCCTTTTTCCACTTCCCCCAGTGTACCTTACTTCAGAATCTTCCTCAGGAGATTCTTCGGAATTCAAAACTTCCTCTTTGAATTCTTTCGGAAATTCTTCGAATCATTCATTTAGAAATATATTCACGAATTCCTTTTAAACATTCTCTGGAAATACCTTCCGAAACTCCTCTAGGAACATCTACGGAAAATATTTTAGCCATTTTTAGCCAGTCCAGGATTTCTTTAAACATTTCTGAGTGAATTCCTTTAGAATGTTCTTCGGTAATATCAACGAAAAATCCTTTGGTGAATGCTTTCAATTTTTTAGGAATTCATTTGGGAAATAGTTTGGAAATACCATTTGGAATTTCTTGGGAAATCCTTTAGTAAATCTTTGACAACATCGTTGAAAATTCCATCAAAAAATCCTTCGAACATTCTGTTGGAAATATCTTCATGGAAGTATTAAACATTCTTGAAAGTACATCCAACAAAATATCTGATGGAATTCAGGTATTTTGTATGGTTTTATTGAAGAAAAGAAGAAGAAATTCCAAGAATCTCAGGAAAAAATATCAAAGGAATTTCTGATGAAAAAATCCTACATTTCTCCAGACTTTTATTCAGGAACTTCTCTACAAATTCCATTGGATTAAAATTGATCAAAATTGGTGTGATATCAGATTTTTTTTTTCAGAATAATGTTGGCGTATATAATTACATTTCAGTGAAAATATTCAATTTGGCGAGTCACGTGCCCCACCCTGGCCTAGTTTAAATCTACTAAAGATCGCGGATACTTAATAAATTAATATTCCTGCAAACGGTGTGCCTTGTATTTCCTGTGTCTCTTAGCCTCTTATTTCCTGTGCTTTATATAGATATAAAATGAAGAATTCAATTCTTCGGGTCATTTTTCTTAATAACGAACAAGTTTGTAGGAATTGTTCATAAGAAAAGCTGTTTCACACACTGCTAGCTAAGCCTTATATAAAAAAGTAATATTCGTCCATAAAGTACATAATAGTACAACATTTAAGTAGTTTGAAATAAAGATGATTAGTCATGCTTCGATATAACGTACAATTTGGTACAATATGTACGTTATATCGAAGTTTACCTGTACCGACTTTCCTGGATTTCAATATACTGAAGGCCATCCAAAACGTTCTTGAGTTCAGGTCGTAAGATCTATAATAAAAAGGAGCGCAAGGTTTATTTCAAATAAAGTTCAGATCATCCTCCTTAGTTCAAAGAAGTGAAATAACTCAGGGAAAATCAATCTGCTTGTCCCAAAGTGACATTCTAGAATCCGCGAAATGTTCGGAAGTTTAGACATTCCAAAGAAATAACATTTTTTAGTCGTCAAAATTTGATTCTCGTCCATTAAGGAGTCCATTACTAACAGACGAATCGTAATTAGTTACATGAGAAGAAGAGACGATCGATAGCATTCCAACGATCTATTATTCATCAATAAAACCACAGAACGATCCAGCCGGTTCAATCATACTCGTAACATCCGAAGTTGATTACCCAGTCAGTCACATTCTCTATGCTGCTATAGAGATTGTTCAACCATATCGTTTAGTGGCAATCATACCATGCAGTTTGTGGTTTCGTTCTCTCAGTCCTTAGTCTGCCACGTATATATCAATGTGAAATGCACATCAAGCGAGCGAACGCCATCCAACCGAAACCCAAAGCCATTCTCCTCTCAATTGCGTTCGCCGGTGATAAACATAGATCGCAACATACATAAATCAATCATAAACATGTTACTCCCATGTCGACAAACAGCAACAACAACCGCAGTGAGTGGTTTGTTCCGTTTGGTTTCGTGTTTTCGCGTGGTGCATCATCCCGTACCAGAGACATATCGGTTGGAGTTGGAACAACAGACTGTCCTCCGGGGCGGCGGCTTCCAATCTGTTCATCATCGTCGTCGGTTCGGTTCGGTCGTCAACCGGCCTACTGAGTGACACTAATAGCAGCTTCGGATGACAATGATTCCTCAATCAAAGTAACTCGGGCGGACGGTTTTCGCCTGGGTCGTCGATGATGGTTTGTTGGTAGAAAAATCGTACAACCGACCCGCAAATGGTACCCTACAGGTCGTATTATTGGTAAGCTGTTGAAGCAACATTTGGCTGCCTAATGGGAGAGAGTTCATTTTGACAGCCCCGCATTATGGTGCATTATCATGTGGTTAGTAGAAAACGTTCAAATATGGGTTTCAATTATCTTGGGTTTATTATTATGCTTTTTTACATCGTTTCTATGTTGGCAACAGCTTAGTCTGATGCGCTGTTCATAAATAGAGCTATAAAATATTCAACGTTTGTTCGTTTTCTTCACAATCATACTGATGCAACAGAATAGATAGGCGTTATCATGTAGGAAATTTTCTGCTAAACTGCTACGGTCGTGAGGAATTGAGGAATTTCAAAATTCTTTAATGTTTCTGTATTTCGGAACATCTATGAAAATATAAACAAGAAAGCTATCAAATGCAAATTCTTGAAGAAAGGTTGCTATAAATTGAACAGTTGTATTGAAGGTATTTGGAGAAACGCAGAATTTTCATCGAGCAGATTTTCCGTTCTCTGTTCACAGAGATCCAAATATCACCGCATATTCAGTCTTCTTTCTCCGAAACCATAAAATTGAACCTATTCGGACTGGGCGGCGGCACAACACATGCATAATAGGGAACTTACACATAGCTGGTAGCCAGCAGCAAACGATAGAGAAACTGCATGCCTAATTGAACACAATGATGGTTTCATATCTCTTTACGAGTTGAGCGCCATTCATTGCGGTTACGGTTAGCTGAATTTTTACTATGTCGGACGGAGGAACTTATTTTCCTGTCTGTTAATGGAGCTGGGGTACCAGAAAACAAACAAGCCAGCAGCATGAGGTTAAGGGTAAAGGTTTCGTTTGATTGAATAAATGATGACGGAGCTTCGATCGAAGTTGAACTGTGGTTATCAGAGGGGATAAGAAGGAACAGTTATTAAGATGCAGGTGTACGTACAGCAGAGGAGCTTTTGATTGAAAGTAAAAATATGCATACGATTAATTTATATTGCTATCTTCAAAATATTTGGTCGTTAAGTTTTATGTTGATGAATTTTGTGTTTATTATCGATTGATTTCAAAATTTGGGAAGTTATTTTCATGTCTGTAAAACACTCAACTGGGAAATGCAACCGCTCGGATAACGGGAATAAAACTTTGGACGAAAATACCTGCCAAGTCCCAAATTTCCACTAAAACAAAATATGAAAAATTATTTGTAACACCTAACATCCACTTAAGTGAACTGTCCGGTAGTTTTACATTCAAAGTCAATTGCTTTCAATCAAACAATGATGTGCTAGTGCTTAACCCTTCGTGTTTCGACTTTTTGTCAGCTAATAAGCCCAAATTATAGGACGAAAATGATATCATTGTCACAGATCTCCATAGTGCGGCAAGTCACGCAACGCGTTTCCAATTCAATCAACTATGGAAGCCATTATATCCTCCATATGCTCCCATTTTCACCTCGTCCTGCACACATCCTGCCGATCAGCTTGTTATGGCATGATTAGGATCCTCCTCTACCCATCAATCAATTTCGGCTACTCCACAAATTATATAACGAAATCATCATTCCATTCCCTCCTAATAAGGCTCATTCTTCTCAAATGAGTGGTTATGTATATTGGTTTCTGTGTTTCACATACAGGAACTGCCAGCTGGTTATAATGTAATTAGCTCGAATGGACGATGTTCCTGCCCCCACAATAGAGCCTTGAACGTAAAATAGATCACGAAACTATTTCGTGTTATTCGATTACCACAAATGGAAGGCACCAATTATCGGCTACTTAAGCCTTGCCCTGGAAATGAATTTGTCGTTTTTACTATTTATTTCAACGAAAATTTGACTTTCAACTTGAAATTACAATTTGTTGTTTAGCATAGAAAAGTATTGATTTTATTGGATTTATTTTTAGATAAAATAGATTCGAATACCCGAAACGTGCCGACGATGCCCAAGTATTAAACAAGTAGTATTTATTAATCATTTTCTGTAGAATGTCTTACAGGATTTTTGAAGAGTTTTTTTTTAACGTTTTTTCATTAAAAACTGCGAAAGATGTCTAAATTAAAACATGTTGCATATTTGAAAGACTTTTATTGTAAAATACTCTCGAAAACTCGAATCTCATAATGCCCTCAAGCTTCGTTTCACAAAATCACTATAAAATCCGGATAAGGACTGCCTTCGAAAGATGTATACTGCCTATGATCGCATATCAGTCCCATCTTTGCTGGATTTCCTATTTATATGGGACAAATATGCAATTGTGGGCGGTATAAATCTAACTAACGGGTGGCAACTAAAATATTGGAATGAAAAGTACTTTCTGTTTCGATGGCATGCTGTAATGTTGGAGTGAAAGTGTGTGTGCTAGAGTTCTAAGGAGTCATTCCAAGAAATCATTCACATAAAGTCATATTTCTGTGAAAGCATTATTATTTTAATAGAAAAGTATTGAAGTCATTCCAATTTTTTATTTGTCACCTACAACTGATTAGTTAGGTACCTGTGCAATTCAATATCACACATATGAATCACCCATCATGTTTACATGGCTTGCACACGCGACTCATCTTGTGATGAAGGAGGAATTGACTGACTGCGAATGTGTCTCTTGCATGCGATGGCTGCTACTATATGTCATGTGACTGAGGAACAGTATATTAGACTTATTCATGTTTATGAGCCTGTCCAACGCCACACATCTCCCCCCTTCTTAAAAAAGGTTGGCATCTATGTTTAAAGAATAAAAATTAACTTTACCGACATATTATTAATTATGAGGTTACTCTCTCCCTATGATAAAAAGGCATCTCGAATCAAACGATCACTTCCGGCGCATTATTGTACATCGAGCATCTAATTTCGTAATGGAAAAACACTATGGACACACCATCATTATGGTTACCCAACCCAAATATGGAAAATCATTCTCAAGACATTCCTATGCAGTGGTAACTCGCAATGGAAACATCATTTTTAATAACCCATCTTTTGCTTCTAGTACAAATCATCAGTACTACTTTACATTCTTTGAGCACACGTCTATTTCATTGTGTAGCTATAAATGTCAAACAGCCAGCAACAAATACTAGACACCGAACCGGAATAGTATCGACAAACTGTTATTAACCATGGGCGGATATTTTTTCTCAATGCAATCAATCTCCACGAGCACCTTACTAATCCACGATAAAATCATAATTCTTGCGAGCGTCCCACCAACGCAAGAATCTACTGATTCAGTCCCACCACGCTGAATTGTGATCATTCCGATCCACAATAACACCATTCTTCTTGTGGGCGTCCCACCAACGCACAAGAAGAATCTACTGAATGCGGCGTCCCACCATCGCAGAAGAAGAATACATTGAATGCGGGTGTCCCACCGATCATTCCGATCCACAATAACACCGTTCTTCTTGCGGGCGTCCCACCAATGCAGAGGAAGGATCTACAGAATGCGGGCGTCCCGCCACGCAGAATTGTGAACATTACGATCCACAATAACACAATTTTCTCTCTTTAAGAACCAGCAAGTAAATTTGGCAAAAACTTACCTTACGAACAGCTTTGGCAGAATCGACCCACACGTATTTGGTTCGAAAGTCGCTTTAATAAATAATTGAAGAATTTTTTAAAGTTTTTCTTATAACTTCTTTAAAAAAAGTTGCTGTAAATGTCACTTGGCTAGTTGAGTATCATTCCGTTGAATTCTATATACCGCTAACCGCTACATACTAAGTCTTTATCACGGAGACCAGCCAGCCTCGGGCTAAAAGTCTCCCTAATAAAGACAAAAATAAAAGTCTTTATCAATATACGCTTTGGAACTACTCCCAGTCCACACTCACCACTAAAAACAAGCTCTAAACAATAATTCTTTGGAATAACTAAGGAACTTTTTTTTTCTTGCAGAAAATGTTCTCAAACATATTGATTATTGAGTTTCTTCCAAATGTCCTTCAAGAAATTCACAATAAACTCTTCCGAAGGTTATGGATCTTGTCGAAAACTTCCGGACTATACACATTAGGGTTTGTAAAGCGAGTCACATGTCCTAGTTGGCTAGTTGACATTGGTGTCTTGTGCAATTACGATCGTTATGGTCATGATCATGCTCATAATCCACGGTGGCTAAGGTTGGTTTATCCGAACGCAAATTGGCCAAATGTCGAATAGTTGAATGATTTTCCCTATCAAGTGTGTGAAGTGAGAAATAAGAAGTAGGAGGCGAGTGATGAAAAATGAGTTGTCATAGGTGAGAACTGAGAATAGCGAGTAATAAGAAGTAAGAGATGATTATCGAGAAGTGAGAAGCAAGATTTGAGAAGTGAGACAGAAAGAAAATGAAAGAAAAGGGAAGAAGGTAAAAGAAAAAAGAAGGAAGAAGAAAGAAAGAAAACAGAAGTAAGAATTAATATGAAAAAATGGAGTAAGAAGAAAATAAATATGAAGTGAGAAGTAAGATGAGAATAGTGTGTAATAAGGAGTAAAAGAAGATAATCGAGAAGTGAGAAACGAGACTTGAGAAAAGAGACAAAAAGAAGATTAAGGAAAAATGAAAAAGTTAAAAGGAAAAAGGAAGAAGAAAGAAAGAAAACAGAAGAAAGAAAAAGAAAGAATCGATAGGAAAAAATAAAATAAGGAAGAAGAAGAAAAAAAGAGAGAAGAAGGAAGGAAGCAGCAGCGAATAAAAAGAAAGAGAGAGGAAGAAGAAAACAAAAAATCTGAAAAACGGAAGAAAGAAAAAGGGTGTAGGAAATTTAAAAAAATAGGAAGAAGTAAAAAGCAGGCAAATGACGAAGAATGAATGAATATGGATTAGATTTTCAATTGTTATTTCTAACTTCTCCTTTACCCTTCTGATTACTTACGCTTGATTCCAAATTCTTCTCAATTCCCACTTCTTATTTCACTTATCCCTAAAAAAAAATGCAAGTAAAAGTTATCTCATTTCTCACCCTATTCCTAGTTTTCCTATTCTCACTTCTTATTTCTCCAGAGGCGTCGCGTCCGCATGTGCAACCTGTTCACTGCACAGGTGGCAATTTTGTCACCAACTATTAAAATTTCGATGGATTTCTTGTCTTGCTAATTCAAACATATATTTGGATAATGTGCATTTGACACATGTTTTATACAAATTTGACGATAAGATACATAAACGGAATATATGTACGGATTTTGTATAGGCAGCATGTGATGTAAGGCAACCAAAATGCTGCGATGGAGGCGCGTTATATTTTACTCTACGATACCAAACCGACCCACCGCCACCACATATTTTTTCAACACGGAATTTTCAGCCGAGATCGCTTTGGCATGCATAATACACGCATTATTTTGCATGTGTAGGTCATCTGCTCTAACCGCAATCGGCGATGTGTAGGTAGTCAGAGCGTTCTTCAATGGCGGTGCACGGTTTGGTGCCTACCGAACTCCGCTTCAAACCACATGCGCGTGTTCGAAACAAATGCGAAAGAGAAGAGAGGCGTAAGAAAAGCATTTCTGCTCTCGCGTTTCATGGCGAAAGTTCCGCTTTGAATAAATAAACACCTCGGAGCAAAAGCGCTTTTAATATTTCTAGACCAACATTTGAAAAGGGCGTAACAGCCAAAATTTATGCCTTCTGATTCTTCGTCTACTAATATAGCTATATATGTGGCTGTTACGCCCTTTTCAAATGTTGGTCTAGATTTGATGTTGAATGAGATTATGGCCGTTTACAAATGCGCTAATTATATCCGACAATTAAGTATCCGCAGAATTAGGGATTATGTAAAGGGAAAACATTTCGAAATTTTTTTTAGAAGGTTTTCTTCGTAAAATCCACAGAGTTATCCGTATAGACGTGTGGACAACTCTAGAGTTGTTAGTTAGTTAGTTAGTTACTAACAAAGTGGAGGGGGTATCAGGAATGTTCATGGCCCAAACAAATTTAGGAAAAATATATGAGCAAATATCCACGCTGTTAGGGGGGGGGTATCTAAAACTGTTCGATATCTGTTTTGTAATGAATGTTGACTAAAGAAATAAACTAAAAATAGAATAATTATTAATGAAGAGAAGTTTAGGCAATGATCTATATGACATTCTAATTACAAGTTTTTTTTATTAATAATTATCAATATATTTCGTTTTTCTGCCAACGATTGAAGCTACGTCTCATGTTATGAAATAACTCAAATTGAAATCAAAAGTGTCAGTTTAATCATTTTGAATACCTAAATCGATAGATGTTTCATTTGTCATATTGGAAAGCATAACGTTTCTCTTTATGGTAATTTTTTATTTGATGATGAAGATGAAACACAATGGGCAAAAATATGATAGCGCTAGAAGATGAGTCGTTTATATTTTTAACAGTGCACATGATCACGCGACGCCTCTGTATTTCTCAGATCTCATTTCTCACTTTTCGATTCTTCTCACATCTTATTCCACACTTCTCACTTCTCAATCTTCTCGCTTCACTCTTCGCACATCTCACTTTTTACTACTCACTTGTTATTTGTCACTTCCGACTCCCCACTTCTTGTTTCTTTTGTGTAGCGAGAAGTGGGAAATGACCCATTCCTGACTTGTCATTTCATACTTCGCTGTTTTCATTACTCACTACCCGTTCATTTTTCACTACTCGCAACCTGATGAGTGTCCCGTTTGGTCAACTGGCATTCAGCTAAATGACATTCGGCCAAATGGCCTAGCACCTGCTCAGTAATAGACGTTAGGTAGTGAACTGGGATCTCCAGTTAGCCTCGCGAGCAAGGGCGTAGGATTGCCAATCCCGGCATGGCGAGTTCGATTCTCGGTCCGGTCTAGGATGTTTTCCGGTGGAAAAAATTCTCAACTCCCGTATAGTGTACTAATTGTACTAGCCGCACAAGATACATATTCATGCAAAGGCGGGCATAAAAAGCTTTCAATTAATAACTGAGGAAATGCTAATAGAATACTAAGTTGAAAAGCAGGCTAAGTTTCAGTTGGAATGTAAAACCATAGCAGAAGAAGAAGATAGCGAACTACTCAAAAGCAATCCTTTTTAATCGATAGTTGAAGTAGTTGGATAAAGAACACTCAGATTGCATTATCTATACATTCACGACTTTCATTATTAGAAAAAGAGGACAAAAAGACGGTTGAAAACGAATATTACTGACTATCAGCAGAGCAGTGAATAAGCAACCAGGTTAAAAATCTAAATATATTGATCAGTGTAAGTAATTGTCATTAATATGTTGCAGTTGCATTGTATAGCGATGAATGTTGTTAATCGTTAATGAATGTTAATCGTTATTGGGAATTGACAATATTTGCTAATGTTTTTCAAGACAATCAGTGAAAAAACTCAAAGGTGCAGCCCAATCGGGTTGTACGCAAAGGTGACGTAAGACTACGTAGCTATTCGAAATTGATGGTATATGCCATGATAATTTGTGTCTTGAGGACAACTGAATCAAGAAGTCGTATAGTTGCTCCTAGTTAGATAGACTTTGAGTCTCCAACCGTGGAATCAACATGACTCTTCAGCCTCAACACCGCTGAAGCCACTCGACTGGTTTTCATTGAAGGACATCACAACCCTAGAGAACACCATCCTAAAAAATTTCCGGAATAAAGAAGAAATAAGCAAAATTAAAAGTAGCGTCAAACCAAACCCAAATATATTTATTTGAAACGTTTGGTTTTCGCCTGCGATGGAAGCGTACGTGGCAAAGTGAGGAGAACTTCAAGAATTAATTACACACAGTCCTCGATGATTTTTCGCTAAGCCTTCACAATTTGGTTTTTTTTTCAGGATTGCCACTACTACCCATGACTTCGTACTGCTGTGTCGGCTCAGCTGCATCAAATTTTGTCCAACCGCTCTTTGCGAAATCCCTACCAAAATGGCTTGCGCGAAAGCAGCTTTCTTGTATTCTATCAATTAAGCCCGTTAGCCCCGCCCCTTTGTGATCTGATATGGGTGTAAATATAATGTGCACTCATAACGATTAATGAAGCGGCGGGGCTAATGAAATTACTTCATTAGATATAAGAAAGCTGCTTTCCGGCGCGCGCGAGCCTTTTTGATCAGGATTCCGTAGACAATGGACCGTTCGGAGAATGACAAATTCTGTGAAACCTATGAATGTTTCTCGCAAAATTCTGAATTTGGTTATGGGCTGTTGGTTATCTAAGATGCGTATTGTTGTGAAGAATAACAACAGAAATTTGACTCAAGACGAAGATTCTTCATACAACAAACAATATCTCTTAGCATCTGTCTGTCTGAGCGACGTTCGCCGATGGGTGGTTGCTGTAGATAGTTTCCACTGAGGTGGTTTCTTCATCGATTTTGTACAAAAGTCACCATTTTATACAAAAGAAGGTGGATCCGACTATCCGAAATGAACTTTCTTCAAAGTGCAAAACTCAATCGACTAGCAAATTTGATAGCGCGTTGGAGGGAGATGATGCAATAAATTTGAATGGATGGAATCACTAACAGCAACCAAGCTACCACGCCAAACTCTTTCTTTCCATAAAATGTTGGTCTTGAGAAGAACCAATTTTCTTTTTCCAATGCGCCTTTTCAATAACTGCAATAACCATTTGAAATAATTTATCAGCATTGCCTGTCACTGCTACCCACCCGAAAATGCAACAAAAATAAATAAAAGATTTAAAAAAATTAGGTTTTACGTGAAATAAATCAAAACAAGGCACGTCACATTTTTTAGCGAAGAATCCTAGTTGGAAAACGTCGTTGTAAATTGTTTTGCACTTTTTTCCCAAGCAATTTCGTCAAAAATCCAAAAACCAAATATACAAGAAAGGCAAAGCATTTTTCACGCTAATCACGCCATAATCTAACACATGAGATTCAAAATAATTATTACCAATGGGAAAAAGTATATCTTTGTCGTCTTTTTTCAACGAATTATAACTGAAAATCCATCTTACACTCGAAACTCACGATCTGTTCTTAAAAAAACCATTCTTAAATTGACATTCCAATTTTTATGGCTCAAATTCATCTGGGGGATTACTAGGTAGTAAATATAGTCACTACATGGGAAATAATAAGTAGAGCTCTTGTTAATAAACAGAAAAACATATAATTTGTTGGTGGCAATATAGTTGCCACTGCCTTATAAATGGTTAATCCGCTCTTCGCGGAATCCCGATCAAAACTGGTCGCGCACCGGAAAGCAGTTTTCTTGTATTCAATAAATTAAACCCGTAAATTTGAATGGATGGATTCACTAACAGACTTCAAGCTTCCACGCCAAATTTCGATGCCACCGAAACAGTCCATTTTCACAATTAAATCTTTCTGTTCAGAAAATGCTAGTCCTGAGAAGAACCAATTTTCTTTCCCCAATGCGCCTTTCCAACAACTAACTGACACAACAATTTGTAATAAATGTAATGTAATAAAACCATCGCCACCATAAAAGCAGGACCAACACCAATGGGATGGATTTCCGTTGAAAATGTTATGACTCATCCTTGATCGAATGGCACAAAAAAAATTGAAAATCCATCGAGAAACGACTGAGATATTAAAGTTTAAAGTCTATCATATTTTCGTGACGGTCCCCAATTTTCAAAATCGTAAAGTGTACCCCAATATAGAAAAGACAGACGTAGTCCTACGTCAAAAGCGACATTTTCTGTTAGTTTTTGTGAACTTTGTATGTCATCTCAGATTTGTTTAAAATCTGCTAAGCTTTTAATAGAATTCTTGAAAACAGATGGAATCAACCATTGAAAAAACGAGCGTAGAAAAAACATGTCGTTTTTATTGACAGTAAAGACTGAAAGCCAAAAATTTATTTTTGAGATTGAAAGCGTCGAGGACCTATCAAGTTTCTTCTTTTCACTTTTCACTTTCTACATTCAAATTTTTACTTGTTACTCTTCTTTTCTATTATCACTATTCTCACTAGTTTGCACAATGGTCGGATTCGTCAAATTTCACGACATAAATCGATAACTCGAAAACCATCAGTGTTAGAGCTTTGACGTCTTCAGAAGAAATGATCTACAAGAAGAGATCTATTTTTGGTGTAAGTTGTCATTAGGGTGGCCCTAGCTAAATCCGCTAGCAATGATGGTTCGCTGTAGTTGCATGTCCGAAAGATTGTGAAACTATTGAGAACTTGAGCTACAGGTCCTAAGCCCTGGTAAAGGAGGAAGGTTGCGATGGCTGTTATTCATGGCCATCGTGTAAAGCAAAATGGATAAACCCCAATGCCAAGGTGTCATGCGACCCGTGCCGAGGGCTGAATGGTTGAGGGGGTTCTAAACATGCTCAACCGCGAACGGAGCCTGGGGTGCACCAGGGCGAACACCCCAGTAAGCAGCCCTTACTGCACTACGGCGGGGCACTGGTGCAGCGGACATTTATTCCCCTAGCTACTCGTGGGACCAAAAATGAGTACAAATTCTACAAACAACCCTCAAGGTGACGACTGCCTCTCTCAGTCGTGTGAGAGCGAAGTGGAGAATACTCTGAGTCAGCTTGGCCTTACCGAAGACCAGCTACTCAGTAGTTCACAGGAGAAGATGGAAATATCCTGCCCCTCAACGCCTATCTCCCGGAGCAGCACATGTTTCGACAAAGCTGATCCAGATCTACAACCCCTCATCGACCGACTCCAACCTGTTGGACATGGAAGATAACGAAGATGATGGTATAAGGATCATCATCAACCCCAAAATCTTTAGCAAGTAGCAAAGGATCCGAAGATAACAAGGGTTCTACGGAAGCCAAGGGTGCTCCGAGAAAGAAAATCCCCACACTCACACGCTCGCAGAGGAAGCAGCTTAGAACTCTCCGGGAGAAGGAAAAGACCGGAATGAGGCCTTGTCCATAATCCTGAATAAGGAGAGCGAGCCCACTTCCTCAAAACGCTCGAGAAACGACCTAGACAAATCCGCCACAGAGGACCCCAAACAAAAAGGGTGAAGCACCATCTGGATCCGAGAGAGCGCGCCCAACAGTCCTCAAACCGCGCGCCTCAGAAAAACGTGTCTGGACAACAAAACCCACCCATGAGGAAAACAGCTGGTATCAGCTACAGTGATATGGCCAAAAGCGTGAAGGTCGGGATAATACCCAAAGACTTTCCCACCGTCCAACTCACTACAGCCCAGCTAGACCTTCTACAAGAAGCACTCCTGCTCAGAGTAGTTCAACAGCGAAACGAGCCAATAAAACCCAAATTCAACAACCTCATCTACAAGTCCGGTTACATGGTTCTAATCTGTAAGGATCAAGAGACTGCTGAGTGGTTAAGGAGAATATCCCCATCCATGAAACCCTGGGAAGGTGCAGAGCTGATGGCAATGGACGAAGTGGCGATTCCACGTCCAGAGATGGTCCGAGCATTCTTCCCACAAAGCTCCAGCTATGATGACGACCGAATAAAGGCTCTCATAGAAAGCCAAAATGACATCACAACAACTAATTGGCGTATTGTGAAACGATCCATTCTGAAAGATATTCATGTTGAATGGATCTTCACAGTAGAAGGTGCGTCGATGGAAAAGTTGAAGAAGTCCAAATACACCCTCAACTACCGATTTGGTGAAATCCAACTAAGGAAGATTACAGATCAACCGACTGCCGCTACCGCCAATCCGACTAGAAGGCCGACCCAAGAGCAATCTGAGGAGGCCTCCTGTTCGGGCGAGGTTCGGCTAACTGGAAGGCCGACCCAAGAGAAATCTGAGGAAGCCTCCGGTTCGGGCGAGGTTAGTAAATATCACCCCAAAAGCACCATAAAGGCTAGTCTGTCCGCCTCTAAAGGAAAAACTCGAAGCTTACATGCGACCCCTGCTCTAGTGGTACCAAACCAAAGGTATCTAAACAGGGCAAAGGGGTGCAAAAAGCGACAGTTTGACCACAGAGGCGAAACTGGCGAGCCAGGTTGCTACAGGGAAGAGAAAACCCAGACTGTAATACCAAACGACATCCTGATGATCCGCAACATCCAAAGCCGGACAGTCGTCGTCCGGAAAAAAGCAGGAACCCGGAAATGGCGACTAAAGTTCTGCAAGTGAACCTCCACCATGCTGAGAGCGCCACGGGTGTGCTCTGTCGGAGGTTCACCAAAGAGAATTTAACCGTGGCCCTCATTCAAGAGCCATGGGTCAATAAATCCAGAATACAAGGTATTCCACAACACTCATGTAAGTTGGTATATGATGACAGCCAGCTTTCTCCTAGAGCGGCTATTTTATTACATAACAACTGTAAATACTTTCCAATCTCAGAATTCATAAAAGGGACATCGTAGCGGTCAGGATGGAGGTACCTTCCGCCAGAGGGAGTAGAGAGATCTTGGTGGTCTCGGCATACTTCCCAGGTGACGTGGACGAAATCCCTCCTCCAGAAATAGCTGCGCTCGTAGCCTACAGCCACCGACACAACATCCCCTTCGTCATAGGGTGCGACGCAAATGCACATCACGCCGTATGGGGAAGTACCAATATAAACACCAGAGGTGAGTACCTGTTACAGTTTCTCTCTTCCAAGAACATTGACATTTGTAATGTTGGTGACAAGCCCACGTTTGAAAACTCCATTCGTCAGGAAGTTTTGGACTTGACTCTATGTAGTCGGTCTATCTCTGATAAAATAAAAAACTGGCATGTTTCTGAAGAAATATCAATGTCAGACCATAAACACATCATCTTCGAATGGGAAGGGGTCTAACGATGGAAAAAACGTTTAAAGATCCTAAGAAAACTGATTGGGAATCCTACTCAGCTATCCTACGATCCGAAGAGTACATCATAGAAAGTCACATCAAGTCCATAACACAATTGGAAGATGCGTCCAAATCCATTAAAAACAAAATCCTTAACGCCTACCAAGAGAGCTGTCCAACTAAATCAACTAGTTCGAGTAGAGACGTTCCATGGTGGAATAAAACTCTTGAGAAGCTTAGGAAAACTGCGCGTAGGGAGTTCAATCGTGCTAAGCGAACCGGCGATTGGAGCCTATACAGAAAGGCCCTGACGAACTACAACAAAGAAATAAGGTCAGCCAAACGGAAATCGTGGATTCTAATGTGTGAAAGCATAGAGAATACACCCGTAGTGGCCAGACTCAAAAACTCTTTCAAAAGACCACTCCAATGGTGTGGGTAGCCTCCGAAAGACGGATGGTTCGCTCACTGTAGAGCCTAGCGATACACTGAGCGAATTGTTAAAGATCCACTTCCTGATTCAATCCCTGAGTCGAGCATCGGCGACCAAGGCACTGGAATTGCTGTCTCAGATCCACAAGAGATCCAATCATGGGTTTCTGGGTCTAAAAAAGACGCAATAAAGGTTGCAAAGGAAGCTTTCACTCGGGCCAGGGTTGAGAGGGCTGTGAGATCTTTCGAGCCATTTAAGTCTCCTGGCATGGATGGAATATTTCCAGCGTTGATCCAAAAGAGGAGAAAACACTGGTTCCACCTTGGTTGAGATTTTTAAGGCGAGTCTGATTTTGGGGCACATACCTAACGATTGGCGTCAAATCCGGGCTGTCTTCATTCCGAAGGCAGGCAAGAGAGATAAAACCAACCCCAAAGCATTCAGGCCGATAAGTTTATCCTCTGTAATGCTCAAAATTATGGAAAAGGTACTATGCGAGTACATAAATCACAAATTTATGAAAGCAATGCCTTTGTCAAAAACCAATTCGCTTATCAAAGTGGAAAATCTACGATCTCGGCACTACATACGGTAGTTCAAAATCGAAAAACACTTAATGCAAAAGAAATTGCTCTTGTAGCATTTCTTGATATTGAGGGCGCATTCGATAACGCTTCTTATTCGTCTATAGGGTCAGCAATGTTGAGGAGAAAATTCGACCCATGCATTGTTACCTGGGTACATGCTATGCTAGCTAATCGGAAAATCTCCTCTGAGCTTAGCGGTTCATACATCACTGTTAAAGCAACAAGGGGGTGTCCGCAAGGCGGAGTGCTTTCTCCTTTGTTGTGGTCACTGGTGGTGGATGAGCTTCTAGACAGCTTAGAGAGAAGAGGCTTCGAAGTGGTTGGATATGCTGATGACGTTGTCATTATTGTACGAGGCAAATTCGAAAGTGTTATCGTGGAAAGAATGCAATCTGCCCTAAATCACACTTTTTCCTGGTGTCAAAAGTATCAACTAGGCATAAATCCTACAAAACTTCCATTATCCCTTTCACCAAACGGAGAAAGGTACACCTGAAACCCTTTTCTTGAATCAAACACAATTAGTTTATTCAAGTGAAGTAAAATATCTAGGTGTCATACTCGACGCAAAGCTTAATTGGAACTCTCATCTCCAATCAGTTGTGCAGAAAGGTCTCAATACACTTTGGGTTTGTTCAAAAACCCTTGGTAAAAAGATGGGGCCTAAAACCAAGTATGATCATGTGGATATATAAAACCATTGTCCGTCCCAGGACAACTTACGCTTCCCTTGTCTGGTGGCCTAAAACTAATGAGGCTGCTGCAAGGGCTAAGCTCAACAAAATCCAACGCACCGCTTGCATAGCCATCACTGGTGCAGTTCGTAGTACACCCACTTTGGCCCTAGACGCAATGCTTCACCTGCCCCGGTTAGATCAATTCCATAAAGCTGGAAGCGGAAAAAGTGCTCTAAGGTTAAAGAGAACAAAAACACTGCTGTCAGGAGACCTTACGGGTCACCTCAGCATATTAAATGAATTTGCCATAAATCCCGCAATAGGAATTTGTAGTGACTGGATGGAAACGGTAGTCAATTATGACTTACCTTACGATGTGTTCATTCCTTCCCGCCAGGAGTGGGAAGGAGGTGGACCCAGCGTTCCAACAGGCTCTATAAATTTCTTCACAGATGGTTCGAAAATGAATAATCTGACAGGATCCGGAATCTATGGCCCTACAACAAAATTTCTGTCCACTTAGGACAGTGGCCCTGTATTTCAGGCGGAAATATATGCAATATTAGAATGCGTGTTATTATGCCTGAGGAGAAAGTATAGATTTGCAAAAATATGTATTTTCTCTGACAGCCAAGCAACATAAGTCGCTTAATAACTACACTTGTAACTCAAAGCTAGTGTGGGAATGCATTCTGGCTTTGAAAAACTTATCCATACGCAATCGAGTCTACCTATATTGGATCCCAGGACATACGGGTCTAGAGGGAAACGAGATTGCTGATGAGCTAGCCAGGAATGGATCTAATGAAAGGTTCATTGGCCCTGAGCCCTTCTGCGGGATCTCAGACTGCTCTGTAAAAATGGAACTGAACAAATATATGGTCAGTCAAATCACATGAAACTGGAATGCACTTCCCCATACGAGCCAATCCAAAAGGCTCGTAACGATTAACCCCAAGAAAACCCAACAACTATTAGGTCTCAACAAAAGGGATCTCAACATCTACACCGGTCTAATAACTGGACACTGCCCCTGCAGATACCATCTACAAAAGATCGGAGCAATCCAAACCTCAAATTGCCGCTTCTGTGACGAGGAGAGAGAAACATCAGAACACATCCTCTGCCATTGCAGTGCACTCACCCAACGTAGGTTCAAAGTTCTCAGCAAGCCCTTTTTAGGGCCTGCTGACATATGGATCTTATCCCCCAAGGACGTGGTTGGCTTCATAAAGCTAGTCTCGCCAGAATGGGGGAGTCACATACTGTAACTCAGGATCTCTATTCATCAATAATAGATGGTCTTGAGTTCAGTCGATACCAAGGTATCTCAGTGACAAACATGTTACTGAGATAACTTGCGTATTTCACAGTAAAAGGGTATATCACAATAGTCCTAAAATCTGGACGCAGTGATCTTCACCCGACAAACGAGGAAAAAAAAAAAAAATTAGGGTGGCCCTTCGGTGAAATTTTTCTGGAAATGTATTTTTTTACCCTTTTGAATTAGGAGTTCATATAATTCTACAAAGTTGTAGAGAATTGATTTCTAAGCATTTTTACTTAATAAACAATTATTTTATCTCATATAGGTGATGTTTTATGACAAAATTACTAAATTTAGATAGGGTGGTCCCGAAAAAATAGTTTTTAACTTCCACTTTCGTCAATTCAGAATATTTTCAAAAACTGTCTTAGCATCGCTTCACGGTCTTTGGATAGCGCATCTTTTGGTTACATAAGATGGTTGATAGCTTCATTTTTAAGCATATTATAAGCGTTTTTTCATGAAAAAGTGATATTTTTCTGAGCATTCTACTGCAGCTAGTAACAAATATTAGCAAAAATTTCAATCGTAATCTGAAAATATACATGCAGGTCCATCAAATCCATGGTATTTCATTTGTCCATCTTTGTCCGCTTTTGTTTGACGATAGTATTATTTTTGTATGAAAAATTAGGGTGAAACACATATATCATCTTTTGGATTTTCACAATATTTGGTAGAATAAAAGACAAGAACACCGTCTTCGGCCAGAGGACGTAGAGACTGAACACTTAACACCTAGACAACTGACAGGACACATAATACCCAGTGGGGTGGACAATTTTTCGATCACGAAAAGTTTCCTTCTTACCGAGGCGGGAATCGAGCCACGCTCCATAGTCCATGCCTCTAGACGATTGACGGCGCTAACCACACGGTCACAAAGCACACAAAGAATCGTTCTTTACCTAAAATATTTATAATTTATAATAATCAACTCGTGTGGAAAAGAAGTCGAAAAAATCATTTTGACATTTTAACTAGTAATTTTGTCATAAAACATCACCTATATGAGATAAAATAAATGTTTATTAAGCAAAAATGCTTAGAATTAAATTCTCTACAACTTTGTAGAATTATATGAACTCCTAACTCAAAAGGGTAAAAAAATACATTTCCAAAAAAATTTCACCGAAGGGCCACCCTAATGACAATTTACACCAAAAATAGATCTCTTCTTGTAGATCATTTCTTCTGAAGACGTCAAAGCTCTAACACTGATGGTTTTCGAGTTATCGATTTATGTCGTGAAATTTGACGAATCCGACCATTGTGGTTTGTCTAGTTTCACTAGTCTCACTTGTCTCAATAGTCTCACTAGTTTTACTAGTCTCTGTTCACCTTAAACCGGGCAAATGTGTTCATTCAAAGAAGGCATTATTAACTCTTTTCGTCTTATACCGGGCAAACGCTTTCATTTGAAGATGACATTTTTTCCTCTGGTGGCCTCATACTGGGCAAAGGCTTTCATTAAAAGAAGGCATTATTTCTTCTTTCTGTTTTATACCAGGCAATGAAGTCATTATCTTCTCTGCTTGCCTTATACTTATACTTTTCTATTCGTCTTATACCGAGCAAACGCATGCTTTTACAGAAGGCATTTCTCTGTTAGCCTCATGCCCGATAAACGAGAAGGCGTTATCTCCTCTCTGTTTTGTAGAATAGCACTTTCACAGCTAACACTGGTTACTTCATCAGCAACTGTGCTCGATAAGGTAGAGGTTGTGTCAATTGGTCAGATCTCAATCCGACCACATAAGCGACGGAAGAGATCGTTACTCAAATTTAGTTCAAGAGATCGGCTATATGCCTGGTGTTGGGAATTTGGGCTGCGGAGGACGACGGATGCCCTTCGTAGCTAAGTAAAGAAAGCACTTGTTACGCGTACCGGAGTCGTGAGTTCAAACCGCACCGAAGCAAGTGATTACCTGCAATACATTTTGTTAAATTAAATCTTCCACATGTTGTGCCATTGCACAAATCGAGTTTTCACACCCAACCGGCGGTTGTTAGATTTTCCAAAATTTATGTATAATAATCTACCAAAACCTGTATTAGAACTGAGCATAGGGAAGATCCATTAATTACATAACGCAAAAATTGGCCATTTTCATTCCCCCCTCCCCCCTATGTCTAACTTTTTGTATAAAACATTTAAAATTTTTGTATGTATTGTCACACTTCGGTCAACCCTCCTCCCCCCTTCAAGCGTTACGTAATTTATGGATGCTCCCATATACAAAATTGCTAGATTCTTATGAAAATATTTTATAAGAATCTAACAATTTTGTAAGCTTTTCTTACTTGTTTTGTATAAGAATCTAACAATTTCGCATATGCCCAGTTCTTATACAGGTTTTGGTAGATTCTTATACAGAATTGTTAGAAAATCTAACAATCGCCGGTTGGGTGCAAACTTAGTAATTAATTTTCAATATTTAAAGCACGATGCATCAACTAAAACCACCATAAAGGTAATAATTCTAAAAAAATCTCATTAAAATCCCACTACCTCCACTATTGGTGCTACCTCCGCTAAGGGTACGGTTACCCTACATATTTTGTCAAAAGAATTACCATTGAAATTAAAAACTTTGAACATAACTTCTAACCACTTACTACTAACCTAATAAAAAAGCTATTTCCATCATGATTTACTTTCAATTTACAAATTCAACTGAGTAGAGCCCGAGCAAAAGGGGTTCATCTACACCCTAGCCAATTATGCGTTGTTGATAGCCTTAAATGCTAATGATAACATCGATTTGCCAACGAATGCACGAAGCAAAGGAACATGTCTCGTGTCCCTTAGCTAAAGCTGGATAAACTGAAATACAATTGAATTGGGTATCTAGATGAGGTACCATTGCATTGGGCGAATAGAGTCAGCTACCATCGTGAATTTAACTCATTGATATCTGCTCGAACATGTTACCAAGATATGTGCTCCTTGCGACCATCAAACATCACTTTGCCACCCTTTTAGGCCCATCGTGTCAATGGACCATTTTAACATTGCTTTCCTCGCCTCATCATGGGTAATCCTTGTTACCAGCCGTCGCACTTCTTCTTGATGGTTGTTACTGGATTGGTGCACATTCCACATTCAGGAAGGCACATAGACTACCCCATACACGTATGCGGATCCCTTTCTGCGAGGAGGAATACAGAAAGTGGAAACTGTAGAACAAGGTGTGAATAGATGCTAAATGTAATTCAATTAGACGAAAATACCATACGCAAGGGTTCATGTGCATATAAAAAAAAGCTTTGCCTAAGAGAAAAAGCTATGTTGCATTGTTATTGAATTATCGTCGAAATGTACCAATTTAATGACCGTGCGTGGTTGTAATGCTCTCAACACGTCGAGCCTGCACTATAATAGTCACAATGCATCAGCGATTGCCTGTTTAACGAGTTACAGTACAGAGCAGTTTAACAAGCTATTTTGATCACCACCAGCCAAACTCATCGCTTTATATCGCCTCTAAATCAACGGACCTTATCGCTGATGCTCCCGAACAGCAAACAGTAGGTACCACCAACCATCCAACCGACCTGAGCTGCACTGCTCTCCTACAGTCTATGCGGACTATTCGCACGGAATACGGAACGGAACGGATAGAATGCAAATTAAATTGTGCTATCCGGCGATAGGCCGGACCCGGCATATCGATGGGACGTGAGAATTTACGCGAAAGTCGCATCAATAAAGCAATTTACTTTATCACCTTTTGATATCACCGACCGCTGGCTTGCAGCACACATACCTTACGAACAAGCAGCGCTGATTGGATTGGTGTGTTTGCGCGGCCATAAATGGTCACAGTTAGGCCATGGAAACGATAAGAGAGCAGGGAATAGAGGGTGGTGCTGAATGTCACGAATGGCGTGCCTTCGATTTCAAGAATGCAACAATTTATTTTTACTTGGTTTGATGAGCATCAATTGGACTGCACTGCAGCTACAAGTTGCAGCATAATAGAGCTTCTACTCTGCCACTTTGTAGATGTATTCATGAATCCTTTTTACCTACATATCAAGTATTTATGTGATGAATAGGTAGAAGCCGAAGCACCCATTAAAATGCAACGAATGTCTTCAAGAAGTTTTTAAAGTACTACCACATAGATCGAAGAGTGTGCAAAAAATTAGTTCTAAATAGTAGTGTGTACAACAGGGCTGGTAGCGATGAATGTCGTTCAAAATAGTGACTTTAGTGACAAACGAAGATGAAAAAGTGACTAAATAGTTTTGTGTGAAGTTTAAAGTTGCATTGTGAAATAAGTCGTAGATTGCAAACTTGTGTTTTATTTTTTAAATCCTTATCTAGAATGCTATCAGAAATCAAGAAAAGCAAAAAAACAACAAAAGCATGAATATTACTGCTACTGCCCACGCTTGTCTTCACCGTATAGAGGGAGAGGATGGAAGCGAGAGGCTAGTGACTGCGACACTCTCATAAGTACCACGGAGTTGGATATTGAGGATGGTATTTGATGGATCAGCTAGCAATGTGACCATGGTATCATATTGAGGCATCATATTAAGTAACACACCACGAGAAGGTATCTACCCGGCATCATAATTACAACCAGGGTGACCACTTTATTCCCTTTTAAAAATTCCCGCATTTTTCCCGATATTTTTTTGGAAAAATCCCGATATGATTTTGAAGATTTAAAATAAAGATGTTTTTTCAAGTTTCGAAAAAAACAAACCTTAAATTATCATATTTTATTTTAAATGTTCTTTTAAATGGCCTTTCCAGTCAAAAATTTTGTCTCGTTTTGTTATCTCAGTCAATTCATTGATATATTTAACGTCAACCTTCCCGAAGAACCCATATTATTCAAGCCTCTAACTTCCTCTTAAACATTGTAAGGTACACTGGGGGAAGTGGAAAAGGAAAAATCGATAGTGCATGTTTGAATTAGTGTAAAACCAGTTTAAATGATCTAAATGGGTTCAATCAAAATGGGCTATCAAAAACAGTCAATTTTGCACCAACTGTGTGGTGATTCATACCATTTTGGTCGCTTGAAAATTGTGGAAAGATATTTAAAAATAAGGAGTTGTTTTTCCACTTAACCCAGTGGGATGGGGTAAGTGGAAAACCCATGCTACCTTGACCTTCAATTGTGATTAGTAGTTACATATAACTAAAATCCAAAGGATAATTGCTCTGAGTATCTATTATTGAATAATTTCATTGGCTTAGCGGAATAGGTCCTCAAGGAATTCTTGTAATAGCTAGGGGAGGTCTGGTTTTGACTTCTCGAACACTAAGTGTACGTAAAATCTATATTAGGGTGGCTCAAATTAGTATGGGAAAAACTTTTTTCAATTTTTTTGATGGGCCGCCCTCTTATTCGGTTCTATTTGATGCCCTGATGCTCTGGACAAAATTTCAGCCAAATCGGTCAACGTTTGGGCAGTGCTAAACTCGTTGGAAGTTTATATGCAAAAATGTATGCAGAAATATCCCAAAACAGTGAATTGCAGTTGGACGGCACAACTTACGATGAAGAACTATGATACTCACTCAGATCTTGAAGAATTTAATACAGAATGCTATGCAGAAAACCGCGAGAAGATTAGAGTTTGTCCGGCTAAGTTATTAGCATTTCTCTGAAGTGGGGTTTGAGCAAATTTCGTTTCTTTTACCATTGAAAAGAAATAAATTCACTCCTACAACACTGCAGTAAAATACTAATATCTTTGCCTAAAAAACTCTAATCTTCACGCGGTTTTCAGCATAACATTCTGTATTTAATTCTACAAGAACTGAATGAGTATCACGGTTCTTGATCGTAAATTGTACCTAACTGCAAATCACTGTTTTTGGATATTTCTGCATACATTTTTCCATATAAACTTCCAACGACTTTAGCACCGCTCAAACGTTGACCGATTTGGCTGAAATTTTGTCCAGAGCATCAGGGCATCAAATAGAACCGAATAAGAGGGCGGCCCATCAAAAAATTTGAAAAAGTGTTTTTTGAGCCACCCTAATCTATATATTCGCCCCAAAGATGAACTTTTTAAAGGAAAATTTGGACTTACAGGGTTATAAACTAATCAACTTTGTTTAACGAATTGAGATGATGTCTGTATGTGCGTATTTGTATGTATGTGTGTGCGCAAAGCACGTACAAAATTATCAGCTATTCTTAAGCACTTGTCCTTAAACAATTTGTTCGCAAAAAAAATGCATTCAACGGCGATACTTGTTATGAACAAAAATTAATGTGAACTATAGAATATATTTTATTTTTTATATTTATATTAAATACTATAGAATATATTGAAAGGCATCAATACCGATAGGTGGATTAATCAGGCATTTTCTCATTTATATTAGTACAGTCACCACTGGAATCACAATGATAACAAAGAAAGAACATATTAAGATTCATAGCTATCGAAATAAACCCTGGAGGGAAGAAAACAATTGCGTAATTAGAACATTATCCACTTCCCCCATACCAGGGGTAAGTGTAAAATCTTTAAATTATTTGCTTTCATTGTAAAAATTACTACTAATTGAATGGGATTAGTTTAATTTTATTGTAATAGTAACCTGTGATATAAATTCACTTGAAAAAGGGACAATTTGTGCAAATAAAATTGATTTTATAAATGCAAAAATCAACTTTTCGCGAAACCTAAAATTACAGTTCAAGCGTTAACCGTGTTAGTGTATGTATTATACAAATTTCAACATAGTATTAGTGTGAGCATCAAAATATATTCTTGCATAATGTTATGATGTGGTAAAAACTGTAAAGTATGTACAATCCCAATTTTTCGAGTCGTTTTTTTACACTTACCCCCTTTTTCCACTTTCCCCAGTGTACCTTACTGCATTTTATGTAATAGATCGTGAGTCCATTCGAGCGAATTGTCCCAATCTACCCTATGTGTTGCACAAACCTGTTTCAACACTGACTAGGTCGTCGTTCAAGTATATTAAAAATGTGTTCAATCTGAAATGTTCAACAATGATTTTTTTTGTTAGGGAATTCGTCAAATTGTAAACGTTTAAGTTAAACTTGTTTTGATTACCTTTTATTTATCTTTGAAAACATAATTCAATGTTCGGAGCGGTCAACAATTTAGCATATGTTAAAATTGTGTATTCATTGTTGAATACACAAACCCTGTTTCCTAGGATTACTTTCGGAAGGCAATGTTTAACGCACCCATATCGAGATCGAGATCTGAATTCAATACCGCAACCATTCTGTCTACTTCTTGTACTGGTCCGGAAATGTAGACTTGCAGGTAGTCTGCATACATATGATATTCACATCGTAATACTTTCGGCAGATTTTCTGTCATTTACTCTGACCAGTTGAATACGATGGCTCAAATACAATTTCACCAAATTCGTCACTTAGCTTTCTGTTGAGTTTTTGATGGTTCACGCAGTTAAATGCAAGGGAAGTGTAACGAGAAGGATCACCAGCAAATAAAAGTAAGGAACATATGCATAAATGGTACGATCCAACAACTATTTAAAAATATATCTATAATGAATTCAACTAAATGCGCGCTGTATTCAAAATATATTATATATATTTCGCATCCGGAAGTTTGATTATGATACCTTTATCCATTTGATAAACGGTAGAGTTTCCATCCCGGGACATCCCGGGACAAAAAATCCCGGGATTTAGGAAAATTCGGGATTTCCCGATTCCCGGGATATTATTTTTGAAATCCCGAAAATCCCGGGATACCCGGGACAAAAAATTCTGTTTCATTTCTGGTTCGCAAACAGTGTAATTTTACTTCTTACAAAAGTTATTTGTTTTGAACGCTTAACCCAACTTAGGTGATAAACTCATATCATATTTTTATACCTCCCATTAGACATGAATTTTTATCCAAGTTCGTTTATTTGGTAGGCTCAGGCATGTATACGGAGCCAAAGTTCTTTGTGATGCACAATCGATATCATCTTATTATTAAATTAGTAAAAGAGGAACAGACATGAAAATATCGGAGACATCCCCAAACAAAATATTAGATTCCCCTATACCACTCACTGGAGGGCTACGTCTGATACTTTTTCCAGCAGCTACAGCTCTCTATTAATTAAATGACAAGTATCTACAGTACAAGATCAGCTACATCTATTTGGCTCCTGTTTTCTACCCATTTCCCGTCTACAGCGAGGTTGCGTACACTAGCTGATATTCACCTTGCTAATCCCCTCGCACCGCCCAACATTGAGTCAGTCTTCCTGAGCTTCTTGCCTCCAAAACAATTCTTGATCCAATTCATGTCCTTCCAATCGACGTTCGTATAACAAACTTTCCAGCACATGCGCAAGTACAAGTGGTCCAATTTGTTCAATTCTCGGCTTCTGTCAAAATTGTATACCAACTTTAATCGCGTAATCTATTAACCCCATTATCGTTAAAGTATCGAGTTAAAGTTACGTTAAATCATCGAACTCCGATAATAATTGAGTTGATTCATCTTTATCGCAACAAGCGATTACGTTGAACACAATTAACTTTATCGGCGATAACGATAAATTAACGATTAACATCAAGATTAGGAAGCGATCTGTTCAAGATTAGGAAGAGCTGCAGATCTTGGCAAAAGTATCAATTAGTAGCCTGTCATGGATTGGAGGATACTCTAGTATTGTGTTTTCTTTGTGAGAGGGGTCTCATTTCTCCAATTTGCCATCTTTCGTCACTAGGGTATTAAATGCAATCCCAGCAACTGTCTAAACCCAATGCATATTCAAAACAATGCAAACAGTCAAGCCGACTTCAACCGCCAGCGAACCCTTCTTCTCGGACTCGGCGATCATATATTCCAAAAGGGTACTCTACCTTCCGAGAAAAACGTGAATATTATTTGCTTCTTGAAGACGTTTTATTTTTCGAAAGAATCGATTATAATTAGAATTGAATTGAGTTCCTATTTGACATCTGTATTATCTGGCCTTTCTAAAATATGATTTTTACCTCTGAACATTGAATAAAATCGTTTTTAAATCAAAACATAAGTTTTCTAAGGAAACATCGAAAAATCCCGGGATCCCGGGATTTCCCGGGATATACAAACAAATTCATCCCGAATCCCGGGACAACGAAAATGGCCGGGAAATGGAAACTCTAATAAACGGTAGCATAACCAGGCGGGGCTTACTGTTAGTGATAGTGACCTCGGAGTGGACATGAAATACCAGGCACTCTGAAATGGGTCACTGGAGCTGCAGTAGAGCTAACATTTTCTAACTCCCGGATTAAATCTGACTGTTTTAACAGACAGCTTTCTTCCATAACATCACTGCCAGACAGTGGGGGTTAGTTTGTACACACACACACTAACTATTTTAAAAATCGAAAGTTGAAATTGAATAAATTGTAGAGTCGATTGAGCTTAGCTTAGGCTAACTGTATATGTCAATTGTTGCTACTCCGTGATTGATCAGAACTGGTGTAAATTGCACTACGATCCAAGTGAGGTTGGCATTTACCACTTATTCTCCAAGTATACGTTTCAGCAGCTCTAAAATATAAAACAATGACGGCGTCGACCAAGTCCTTACAGTCAATTGAGAAAGGAGGGGAATGATAGTGTGTAGTTATTGTAGCTACTAGAGACCGAGAGTACCTGTGCATCCTCACGATACCACGGAAAGGAAGTTTTGTTATGAGTAGGGTAGATAAAGTGAACCATGGTGCAAGGATTCACCAAGGAAAGTGATGTAGTCCACGCCTATTTTTTTGATAGGATCGAGCCAGGGATTGAACCCACGACCTTCTGCTTGTAGGGCAGAAGCGGTCACTAGACCACTGAGCTCGTCTTTAACATAAATTAACACACCGAATACCGTGATCAGAAAATCATGGGAACTAAATTTTCAAACAGCTGTTTCTCAGCCGTCTTTTGACCGATTTTCACAATTCTTTTACAGATGTCTTACCCATCTCATCTAGTTTCACCACAATGGTGAGTTATGTTTCAAGGAATGCTAATTTTTTCCCCAGAGAGGCGTGAGTAAGGATGGTTTTTCCAAAATATAGTAAAATTTACTTTACATGACATATTCCAGTGTAAACAACACTTACAGGTTCCAAGCATGTTTTATAACACTATTCTAGCATTGACTATACTATGTGTGAACAATATGTTACTTCCAAAACGCCATCTATAACTGATGAAAGATGATATGCAAATTTTGCCGAAGAAAACTACGAAAACCTGTGCCAATGGAAACCCGTCATGTCCATCCCAGTTCATAGTGGCCACATGTACAATATTTCACTCAGTTTTGCCTAAATCAGATGTTCTCGGTTCTCCAAACTGTTTGGATCAATTGGTCTACCAGATCAACTGCGCTCGATAGCTATCCGAAATCGACCAGTCATGTCCGTATAAGTCCGTAGAGCCCACGCGTATGTTTTGCAACTGTATGTTTTGCTATACCTAAACCAGATGTTCTAGGCTCTACATTCTGTTCTGGAGTTTGGATCAATTGGTCTACCAGGTCAACTGCACTCGATAGCTATCTGAGATCAACCAGTCATGACCATACAAGTCCGTACAGCCCATGCGTTTGATGTTCCACTCAGATTTTCTCAAACCAGATATTCTCTGTTCTCAAAACTATTGTGGACTTTGAATGGTCTAGCAGGTCAACTGCGCTCGATGCAAACCTGAGAGCAACCCATCATATCCATGCAAATCCTGGAACCCCGAACCAAATGTTCTAGGTTTTTTCAACTGTTCTGAGGTTTGGATCAATTGGTCTCAAGTTCCTCCAGGAACTCTTCCGGAAGTTTTTCCGATAATGCTTCGAAGTTCCTGCGGAAGACCCTCCTGGAATTCCTCTGGAAGTTCTATAGAGGGAGTTTTGCAGTTTTTGTGATAACATCCCTGGATCAAAACGTCGGCGATGAAATAAAATTGTCAACGCTATTATTTACGACTGAAAGCCACTCCGAAAACTGAGTTACTCTAGGAATTCCTCCGGAATTTTCACCAGGAATTTCTCCTGTAGTTCCTCCGGAAACTCCTCAAGAAGTTCCTCCGGAAGTTACTTCAGGAATTCTTCTGGAAGTTCCTTTAGGAATTCCCCCGGAAGTTCCTCCAGGAATTCCTCCAGGAGGTCCTCAGAAGGTTCTTTCAGAAATTCCTCCGGAAGTTCCTTTAGGAATTCCTCCAGAATTTCCCCGAAAATATCTTCGGAAAGTCCTCCAGGAATTCCTTCGGAACTTCCCCCAGGAATTCCTCCGGAAGTCCTCCAGGAAGTCTTCTGAAAGATTCGTCTGGAATTCCTCCGAAGTTCCTCCAAGAATTCCTCCCAAAGTTCTTCCAGGAATTCCTCCCGATGTTTCTCCAGGAATTCCTCCTAAAAGTCCTCCAGGAATTCCTCCTAAAAGTCCTACAGGAATTCCTCCGGAAGTTCCTTCAGCGATTCCTCCAGAAAATCCTCAGGAAGTTCCACCAGGAATTCCTCCGGAAGTTCCTGCAGGAATTCATTCGGGAGGTCCTGCAGGAATGCTTTCTGAAGTTCCTCCAGGAATGCCTTCGGACTAGACCTGTGCGCCGAAGTATTTGTGAACGGCGGCGGCGTAAGGCCATTTTTACACCGGCGGCGGCGGCGTCGGCGGCGTCACGCCGTAAGCAATGTTCGGCGGCGGCGGTGGCGGCGTGAATCGGCGTGAAGAATTTAGAGCAGAGAAAAAAAGTATCACGCAGCAAGGCATATGATACTTTTTATTATATTTTTTGTACAATTACTAGCTACTGTCAGACTGATGGGGTGAACATCCTAATAGGTGTAGCTTGTATCTCCACAGCAAAAGTTTACATCACATCCTCCACTTGGACATTGCCGCATCACAGCACATAAGTTCATTGGAAAGTAATTTGGATACAAATCCAGAAATTCGTTTGGAAATTCCTCAGAAAATTCGAAAAAGGGATTTTAAGAATTAATTTAGATATTCCCTAATGAATTCCTTCAGAACTTCCTCTAAGAATTCCCTTGAAAATTTATCTGGGTATTTCTTCGGAAATTCGTTCCGAAATTTCTTCAAAAGTTCCTTCAGGAATTTCCTTACAAATTACTTTAGAGGGATTGCTTCGGAAATTCCTTTACGGAGTCTTTTGGGAATTTCTTTAGAAATTCATTGGATAACTTTTTCAGGAGTTCCTTTGAAAATTCCATTAAGAATTCCTTAGAAAATTCGCATGGAAAATCTTTCAAGAACTTCTATAGAAATACCTACGTACACTGTTTTAGGAATACAATCGGAAATCCCTTTGGGAAAAAAAACCTTTGGAATTAGACTTAGGATTTTTTTCTTATAAATTCCTTCAGGAATTTGTTTTCGGATTTTTCTAATAATAATTCTTCCAAAAACTCCTTAACAAATTCTTTTGAAACTCTAGGGTATTCTCTCGAAATTTTCCTCTGAAATTTATTTAGAACTTTCTCTAGAAGTTTTTTCCAAATTTCCTTTAGGAATTCCTTTGGACGTTCCTTCTGAAATTCCTCTAGCAACTTTTCCAGAAATTCCTGTAGATCTCCGAAAATTTCTTTCAATATTTATCTAAGAATTCTTTCCGGAATCTCTTCTGAAATTCTTTTGGAAAATCTTCGGAAATTTTGTTTGTAAATTCATTCATTTTTTCAAATTGTTGTTCACGTGTTTTTTTTAATTGAAAATAAGTTTAACACTCAAATTCCCTCAGAAGTTTCTTCGAAAATTCCTTTAAAATTTCCTTCATATTATGGATTTGTTCCGAAGATATTCCTGTAGAAATTTTGTATAGCTTACTGAAGGAATTTTCTAAGGATCTCCTGTAGGAAGTTCCAGAGGAGTTTCTGAAAAATAAATATAAGGCCTTTCCGGAAAATTTTCTTATGGAATCCCTGGATGAAAGTCCATATTAATTCCTGTGGCCTTCCTAAAGAGATTTTCGAAGAAATTCCTGGACGAACTTCCGACTCTATTGTTGAAGGAATAACCAAAAGAGAACCTGAAAAGATTTTCGAACAGAATTTTTAATGAAGGATTTTTTAGTGGATGTTTCAAACAAATAGCTATTGAAATTTAAATAGAAATTCCTATATTTCTCTAAGAATTTTTTTCCAAAATCTGGACAGTAGTAAAACAAATTCAGTTTTGACTCTAGAATCAAGACTGCATGCCAAGAAAAACTCCCAAAATATCGAGATTGCGGATATTCGGATATTCTCAAAAAACGTCTACAGATTTTCTCGAAAATACCTTTAATAATTCTCTAGAAAATATATTCAGGAATTAATTCGGTAAGACATTAAGAAACTCAAACGGTCACCACTTTACCTCTACTTAGTGGTGTCCGGTCACCACTTTACCTCTTCTAAGATTAATTTTGACAATTCCGTCAGGAATTTCTTCAAAAATTCTTTTTGGAAACAGTTGTAATATATTTGACGCGCCCTTCCTCAAAGAAGCCACCCCTCGAAAAGCTCAAAAAGGATTGTGAGTATATTTATTAGTCTGTTGGATAACACTGTTGAAAGGAGATCCCGCGATCTTCACGTAAGTGTCTCTGCTTACGGGTCTGCTAGTCTGCTGCCTCCGTATTTTTGCTCTTCGTACAGCAGTGCTATGAAAGCAGAATGGTATTTAAATTCGACTGTAATATTGGGTGGAGCCGTATGCAGAGAAGGAATCAAGCCAGAATGATGGATAACTGTACATGTACACATACTTTTGAAAATTCGTTCGGAAATTAATTTAACAATTTCTCTGAAACTTTTCCGGGTATTCCATAAGACACTCCATTCTGTCGAAAATTCATCTAGTTATTCTTTCGGAACTTCCTAAGCCATTTCCTTCCAAAATTCTAGGACGAATTTTTAGATATCAGATATAATTTCCAAAGGAATTACCGACATTCTTAAATTCCTTCAAGATTTTTTTTGGACATTCCTCCAAGAATTCCTTCTGGATTTTCTCCAGGGATTCCTTCAGAAAATCCTCCAAAAGTTACTACGAAGATAGATCCAGAAATTCCTCCATACTCTAAGCAATTTCCTCAGCTTCATTCCTTCAGAACTTTCTCCAGGACTTCCTTTGGAAAATATTTCAAGAAAACCCAGAAATTTATTTGGGTATTGTTTATCAAAATAAAGTATTGCGTATTTATTTATTAGTCTGTTGGATTACACTGTTGAAAGGAGATTTTCTCTATCTTCGCGTAAGTGTCTCTACTCTGCCTCGGATATTCATCTAGAATTTCCTTCGGAATTTTCTCCACCATTTGCTTCCAAAACTCTAAGACAAAATTTCGGATATCTCCGTACGAATTTCAAAAGAACTCCTAAAGAAATTACTGACATTCTTAAATTTCTTCAAGAATTTTGTTGGACATTCCTCCAAGAGTTCCTTCAGAATTTTCTGCAGAAAATCATCCAGAAATTACTACGGGGATAAATAAAAAAAATCCTCAAAACTCTAAGAATTTTCTTCAATTATTCCTTCAGAATTTCCTCCAGGATGTCCTTCGGACATTATTTCAGGAAAACCAAGAAATTTCTTTGGGAATTTTTTATAAAAATAAATTGAACCCGTTTTTCAGAACCATTCTGGCAATTTAAGTACAAGGAGGAGTGAAGGAAATGTTCAGTTTGATGGGTCACGTGTCCCATCGTGCTCCAGCTCCAGAAGTCAAGCTACCATTTTTTTGCATTCGCATATCACGAGGCTATCACAATGATACTCCATGCTGAGGGAAGTTTGAAAAAAATTCCTACCAGACTGGGAATCCAAATTCAACTTTCATAGAGTTGACTTGTAGCCGCAAATGTAAGCACTAGACCAATTAAGATATGTAACGTTCAAACATTTAAAAAGATGATGAACCACCCAATACGACCAGAATGAGGTTATTCCACATGAAGTTACATATGAGATTAGAAGTTCATCGCTACGCTCGTTTATTTGTAGGTCTGTTGCCAAGAAGTTCTTGGATGACCTAGCATTTAACACGCCAATGCCGGTAAAAGTAGGGTGGTCTAACCGGTAGTACCGAAACCGGTATTACCGGCCAATTTCGGATACCGAAAATACCGGTTTTAGAGACGGAAAATACCGGTATTTTCGGTATTTCAAATTTTGCTGTTAGAATAAAAAATCTCGAATAGTTTTCACCTACACATATCAGCTAAACTGCATGTAATCGCATATCTGTCTCATATAAATAGAAAATCCAGCATAGGTGGGAGAGATATTCGGTTTCAAGCAGTGAAGACTCATTGTGCAAAAATACAACAATTGAATGTGTGCATGAATGAACCTTTTTCTAAGTAAGCATCATCGACGAAATTCACCTACAGTAAACATCGGTCATCATCGTCATTAATCATACATGTTGCTTCATTCCCTCAGCTAATGACTTTTTTCATCAATGAACATTGTTGACATCGTCAAGAATTTTCTTGCAATAAATGAAATTGTGAAAAAAGTACGTACCATATTAGTTTTTTTTTTTCTTGAATCTTTATTAAAGTGATTTTTCTTATTACAAGAGTTCATCACTGAGCCAAAGTAGTATTTTTTAGACAAACGTGAAAACGATTTGCTACAAAAATATGTCCATTCTGAATTCAGAAAAGAATTTGAATTAGTGGCTGACCCCAAAGACCGCTGGAATAGCATGTTATCTATGCTCAAACGGATCTATCATAATCCAAATTAAACTTCGGTGATGGTTTTTTGGCGGTTGGGGAAATAATTTAAGCCCTCGAACCTGTTCAAGCTGCTGTGAAACTACTCTGTCGTGAGTTCTGCACGATCTTTTTGCGTTTTTGAATAATTAAATAATAATTATAAAAGCGCACAATATATTGAAGCGTCTAATTATTCCCGATGCAATCGTTGAAACTGAGACAACGACCATTCCTGAGGATCGGTACAAAGAAGATGCCTCTGAAGGAATTAAGGGTTAGTACTTCAAACTGATTTTTGACGGCTTTGGAACCAACTTTGGTTGAACCAAAGAGGGCATTCTCAGTAGTTGACAACAATGCCAACAAAATCCAATGCCCAGTTCAACAAACAATTATTTTAACATTCGAAGTTTTTCAACAAATATTGTTTTTCGTCCAAAAGCCCAAATCAAAAGTTTCTCATTTAATACCTGAAATTTTCACAAAAACCGGTATTTTACCAGTATTACCGGTATTGACTCCACCAAATACCGAATACCGGTATTTGTCAAAAATGACCAATACCGACCACCCTAGGTAAAGGTGACAGAGATAAAAACAAATCTGCTAAAGGTATAACAGCTATTTAATCAATGCCTGATAGGTTGCCTTGGTCCGGTAGATGCAAACGCACTACATATTGTGATTTTTGTGTTGGCCAATCATCGGCGTGAAATACGAAACTCGGCGGCGTGGAGCCATTCGGCGTATGGCCCGCCGCCGACACCTTGACCGGCGTCAGCGTACGTCAATAACTGTCGGCGGCGACGGCGTGGCGCGGCGGCGCACAGGTCTACTTCGGACGTTCCTCCAGGTATTCTTCCGGAAGTTCTTCCAGGAATTCCTCCGGAAGTTCCTCCAGGAATTCCTACGAGAGTTCCTCCAGGAATTCCTCCGAAAGTTCCTCCAGGAATGCCTCCGTAAGTTCCTCCAGTAATTCATCAGGAAGTTTGTCCAGGATTTCCTCCGTTGATTCCTCCAGGAATTCATCCGAAAGTTCCTCCAGGAAGTCGTCCGGAAATTCTTCCAGGAATTCATCCAGGAAGTCGTCCGGAAATTTCTCCAGGAATTCGTCCGGAAGTACCTCAGGATGTTCCTCCTGGAATTGCTCCAAAAGTTCCTCCAGGAATTCCTCCGGAAGTTGCTCCAGGAATTCCTCCGGAAGTTGCTACAGGAATTCCTCCAAAAGTTTCTTCTGGAATTATTCTTAAACTTTCTCCTGGAATACTTCCAGAAGTTTCTTCCGGATTTTTTTCTGGAATTCTGTAGAAAGTTCCTACAGAATTGACTCTGAAAATCCTTATGAATTCCTCCGATATGATCTGGTTAATCTGGTAGACAAATTTATTCAAACTTTGAAACAGTATGGAGAACCTAGAATATATGGTTTGGGTATATCTGAGCTGCAAATCATACGCATGGGCATTACGGACTTTTATGGGCATGACTGGTCGATTTCAGATAGCTATCGAACACAGTAAACATGGTAGACCATTTGATCCAACCTCCAGAATACATTGGAGTCTCTAGAGCAGCTGTTTTGGGTATATCTGAGCTGCAAATCATACGCGTGGGCTCTACGAACTTATATGGACATGACTGGTTGTTTTCGGATAGCTGTCGAGCGTAGTTGACATGGTAGACCATTTGATCCAAACTACAGAACACATTGGAAAGCCTAGAACATCTGGTTTGGGTATATCTGAGTTGCAAATCATACGCGAGGATTTGTATGGATGTGACTGGTCGATTTCGGATAGCTTTCGAGCGCAGTTGACTTGGTAGGCCAATTTATCCAAACTCCAGAACAGTTTGGAGAGCCTAGAACATCTGGTTTGGGTATATCTGAGCTGCAAATCATACACGTGGGCTCTACGGACTTGTATGGACATGACTGGTCGATTTCGGATAGCTATCGAGTTGACCTGGTAGACCAATTGATCCAAACTCCAGAACAGTTTGGAGAACCGAGAACATCTATCTTAGGCAAAACTGAGTGAAACATTGTACATATGGCCTCTACGAACTGGCATGGACATGACGGGTTTCCATTGGCACGGGTTTTCGTAGTTTTCTTCAGCAAAATTTTCAGTTATAGAAGTCGTTTTGGAGACGCTAGAGATGTCCAGAAGAAACATATTGTTCACACATAGTATAGTCAATGTTAGAATAGTGTTATAAAACATTTTTGGAACCTGTAAGTGTTGTTTACACTGAAATATGTCATGTAAAGTAAATTTTACTATATTTTGGAAAAACCATCCTTACTCACGCCTCTCTAGGGAAAAAATGAGCATCCCTAGAAACATAACACACCAGTAAAACTAGATGAGATGGGTAAGACATCCGTAAAAGAATTGTGAAAATCGGTCAAAAGACGGCTGAGAAACAGTTGTTTGAAAATTTAGTTCTCATGATTTTCTGATCACGGTAGTTCGCGTTAGTAATTTTATTACGGTATTTGTAGTGTTAAAGAGTCGATTCAGCGAATAAAAATTTCGACGAAAAAGATTATTTTTCAACAACACTGTATTACGTTGTGCATCTGTCAATATTTTAGCTTCTATCTTCTCCAACAATTTCATGTCAATCATTGCTTCTTTCTACTTGGCCTCTATTTTACCTCAATCTATTTTCAGTTCTTGAGACTAATTGTACCGTGGTGACCCGGTATTTTGTCCTATCGTTACACATCCTGTCTATCCGTTACACGTCCTGATCTATCCTATCCATCCTGATGGTATCGTATTTCATTTATTATGTATGCCAATTTTTCCTTAATCTGTATGCTGATTTAGATATTAAAACTGTTCATTAATATAAAACAACTCTCCAGTACAGCGTGATAGCACCAGTATCACGTGATCGAATCAAAATGTTAACACAAAAGTCTCCAGACAAAACTTTAGTCGCTTTCAAAGGCATCTTCTTAAGGAACACTGGCGGAGACAGAGGTGGGGCACCACACGATGCAATCACACCATTGTTCTCATAGGTCATTGTTCTTGCGCCAAGTGGTGCCCAACCAAATAACAAGCTGGCGACGCCAGTGTTAAGGAATGCACAAGCTGCAACACAATACTTATTTCCATGGAGATCTTCTTCTTATTGACATGACATCCCCACACTGGACAGAGCCGCCTCGCAGCTTAGTGTTCATTAAGCACTTCCACAGTTATTAACTGCGAGGTTTCTAAGCCAAGTTACCATTTTTGCATTCATATATCATGAGGCTAACACGATGATACTTTTATGCCCAGAGAAGTCGAGACAATTTCCAATCCGAAAATTGCCTAGACCAGCACCGGGAATCGAACCCAACCACCCTCAGCATGGTCTTGCTTTGTAGCCGCGCGTCTTACCGCACAGCTAAGGACGGCCTCGGAGATGTCCATGGAGATTTCCGTGGTATCAAAAACCTTCCGAAGAATAGGTGGTATGTTGCTTTCCATAAATACTACATAGAAGACATCTAGACTTCACATTAAAGAATTCTGATTCCAATTGATCTATCCATTTCCCTTTTTGACAAGGCAAGATAGTTCCTCAAATGAAAATGATGCCATTGGTCTTTCATTTGGAATTAACTTACAAATGGCTCGACGCCGATGTTACAAAAAATGAATTGAATAAATTAAGTTGAAATAAACTGATGTAAGAAAAAGTGCACTGTACATGTTGGGCACTACTCTAACGCCAAATACTTCGTACACTTTTATAAAAAAAAAGTCGGTTGACAAATCAACTGTTTTCAAACATTACGTGTTAAGGCCTATCAATTGAAAACAGAAAACCGTGTTTTTTTTTCAGGTTGTACCTACCTGGATTCCTGGGTGGCTACAGCGTCGATATACCTGGCATATTGTAGTGCTCCATAATCCTCAGTCTTGGGCGATATTCCTTCAGTTTCCCGTTCAGCGTCCCCAAGTCCGATTCCACCGCGTGCAGTGCGCGTGTTCGTGGCCATTCACATTCGCACTAAGTGGCCACCCCACTGAAGTCTGCCGTATTTTAAACGATTCACAATATTTTCTTCTTTGTATACTTGATGCAGCTCATGATTTATGCCTCTACGCCACACAGCATTTTCTAATTTCCCTCCGAGTATTGTACATTTAAAATTCATTCATCATGTCCGTAAAGCGCCACTGGCAGAATCAGAGTTTAACACAAAGAAAATTTCGTTTCCGTCTGCATGGACCTAAGCTGGTTACGTAATCCGTAGAAAGCCCTATTCACAGCAACAATACGTCTTTTCACTTCATGGGAAACGTCATTGTCCCATGTTACATGCGTTCCAAATTCAATTCTTCCAATTCTTCAACAACTTCAAACACATCCCCATCAAGTACTACCTCAGCACCAACACCACTAGGTCTTCCTCCAGCTCTATCTTCCACCATGTACTTTGTCTTGGTAAAGTTAGGTCTATCCACGCCGTCTCTCTCTTCATTAGGACAAATACCTCCACTACTGCTTTGCGATCGATTCCAATGAGGTCGATGTCGTCTTGTCGAAGCCCAGGAGCATATGCGATCGTGTAATGATAGTGCCGTTCCTCTGCACGCCAGACCTCCTAATAGCGCCCTCGAGTTCAATGTTGAACAATAAATTCGAAAGTGCATCATCCAGCTTGAATCCGTCTAAGGTCATAAACAAGGTTGACACTTCGTCTGCAATCCTCCCATATTTTCTGGATAATGTGGTGGATCGATTAATGCAGCTGCTCACTTTTGTGTTTGAGAATCTCGACCGGGATTTCATCCTTCCCAGCAGCTAGGCTGTTCGTCACCTCGTCCAGTGTTGTTGGTTCCACAGCTTGACCGTCGCCGATTATGTCCATCCTGATCCTTAATACACCTTTATTCTCACCGTTCAACAAATCTTTGAAGTGCTCCTTCTACCTGGCTGCAACCATAGTCTTGTCTGTCAGCAGATTCCCCTCTCGGTCATTCCACATGGCGGGCACAGACGCAGTCTTATGCCGCGCGCCATTGACAATTGCGTAAAACTTCCGCATATCGTTTCTATCTATGTTTTCCTGCGCTTCAGCTATCACACTCTCTTCGTGTTGCCTTTTTTTCTGCGGTGGATTCGTTTCTCTTCTGCCCTTGCTACACTGTACCACTCTCTGTTGGAACGGGTACGAGCCACTAGCATTCGACACCTAGCAGCATTTTTCTCTTCCGTCACTCGGTGGCACTCCTCATCAAACCAACCATTTCGTTGGCGTCGCTGTGCAGTGGCTAACACTTCCTGCGCTATGGTAGTATTGGATATTTTCCCACAATCTGTTGACGTCGTCAGATCCGGTGGCATCTCCTATCCACTCACCCAGCTTTTGCTGGTACTGTTCAGCATCTCCTTCAACTGTCAAACGTTGAATATTGAAACGCATCTTTCTGTTGTTCATGAATTCGTGACGCTGGAAAGTCGCGCCCGAATTTTGCAACTTCTATGTAGTGATTCGAGTCAATGTTCGGACCTCTGAAGGACCTTACATCTTAACATCCGAGAAATTTCGTCCGTCGATCAGCACGTGGTCTATCTGTGAGCAAGTGTCTCCACTCGGATGTTGCCAGGTGTGTTTGCGGATATTCAAGGTTACAAGTCGCAGACATTATCGTTAGTAGCGGAATGAAAGCTTTCCGTACCAATGACAGGACGAAGGAAACTTTCTCTTCCGATCTGCGCATTTGCATCCCCGATGACAATCTTTACATCATGTGTTGGGCACTCTCCGTAGGCCTTATCAAGGCTCTCATAGAACTCATCCTTCACGTCATCAGGCTTATCGTTCGTTGAGGCATAGATGCTGATCAGGTCTCAACACGTAAATGCGGTCGCTTATCGCCTTCCATTGAAGCCAACTCCTCGTTCTGCTCCACTGTGTGCACAGTTTTGCGTAGAGTCCCTTGTTGGCGCCACCGCCAAAGTAAGTGTCTCCACTTTCTGTCTCTCCCGCAATTCGTAAAAACCCAAGCTCTGTTGGTTTGTTTGCGCAGCTAGGAATTTCCCTATGTATTATAGATCCAGGTACATGTATGTATATAACAGCAAACATCCAAGCGCGGGTAGAAAAAATGTATAAGCGAATAGCGCAACAGAGTAAAGCCGAAATTGGCACCGCCTTCTAGAGAGTAAGTGATGTAAATAAAATGCGTAACCCCAAACTTCTGTAAATAAATAAGGTGTAGGATTAAGGATTTTGGCCAGTCGTCAGACTGAAACTGTGTATACAAGAGTTAATTAGAATATTTTTCCAAACCAACAAACCGAGTTTTGATTGCTGCAAAGTGCTACAGAGAAGTCCACAAACGGAAACCGATCTAATACAGTCCACTTCGAGAATATTTCCACCTTTGTACTGGGTTGCACCAAGTGTCTAGTTTGAGTGGGATTTAACAGTCTCACAAGATAGCTACCATCCGCTCGAAAGAGCACTGAGTTTATGCGACGTAGTGCAAGGATTGGAAACCAGCGAAATCCCCCAGGAGCCGGGCTAGCGCTCCTACATGGTCCTTCGAGAGCCGAATCCATCAGGAACACCTGTGAACGTGTAGTACCGAGCAGCAAAATTTCAAAAGTGACGTTAAAGTGATACAGTGGGAAAAAAAGACCAATTTTGTGAGAGTGAAAAAGTGAACTAAAAAGTGTCAAAATGCCAATGGAACATACGCCGAAGAAGCAATCCGTGGATCAAGAAGAAGTGAAGATGTTGATCCACCAACGAGGGCAAATCAAAGGAAAAGTGACGAAGATAAACAAAACCATTGAGGAGGGTGAAGATGATCCATCAAAAGTGAGTGTGTCATTGCTAAAAGTGTTCGCGAAAAGCTCGAGATGCACTACAATGAGTATGTAGCGGTGCATCGTGAAGTGATTGCGGCAACACCTCCAACGAAGATAGAAGAGCAAGACCAGAAGCTGGATGAGTTTGATTTGCTTCACACCGAAGCACTGGATCGAGTTGAGCGACTGATGGAATCTTTCGCTAAGGCTGCAGTTGCACGCTACCCAAACCAAGTGTATGCTGATACCTCAGCACCTCAAGTGATAGTGCAACAACATCCTCTGAGAGCACCGATACCAACTTTCGACGGTAAGACAGAAAATTGGCCTAAGTTTAAGGCCATGTTTGAGGATTTGGTAGGTCGAAGCCGTGACTCGGACGCCGTCAAGTTGCATCATCTAGACAAAGCTCTAGTCGGCGATGGAGCTGATTTGATCAACGCGAAAATGATCCAGGACAACAATTTCCAGCAAGTGTGGAAGCAAATCACCGACCAGTTTGAGAATCCCCGCGTCATCGTAGATACTCACATCGAAGGATTGATTCAGCTCAAGCCGGTAGCAAAAGGAAGCCTCAAGGATCTCGTGTCGCTGATTAAGGCTTGCGATCGCCACGTCGCGGGATTGGAGTACCAAGGCGTGGAAGTTGACAACTTATCTGGACTCATCATTACCAAGCTCGTCGTCAACCGCCTAGATGACCACACTCGTCAGCTCTGGGAAAGGACGCAGAAACACGGTGAGTTACCTGACTTTAAACAAACTTTGCTATTCCTTAAAAATGAGTGCCAAGTACTTGATCGTTGTAGTAATTCTCGCACCCCAGGCTCAAATAAGGAGCCAAGTACCAAATCATCCAATACCAAACCCCTCTCAAGACTCATATTTCCACATCTGTAAAGGGAGCAATTTCTTGTTTAATTTGTGAAGAGATCCATCGCCATTTCGAATGTCCAAAATTCCACGCTATGACCGTTCCAGAGCGCATTGCCAAAGTAAAAGAATTGAGGATTTGTTTCAACTGCCTCCGATCTGGTCACCGAGTAGTAGATTGTTCTGCCAAGAAAACTTGTTCAACTTGTTTTAGAAAGCACCATTCACTTCTGCATGAAGAATCTTTCTCAAAGTTCCAACCGTCTATATCTGAATCGAAAACCCAGGAACCTAAACCTTTATCCTCAAAAACAGATTCATCTATTCCTACTTCTAATGAACATTCCGCGATTCAACAACAATCTACTTTAAATTCGACATGTTCTTATAACCATTCCAAAAAATTGAAAACTGTTATGTTATTGACAGCTGCTGTAATGCTTGATAATGATGGGCAGTTAATTCCTTGTCGTATTCTCCTTGACAGTGGGTCTCAGGTTAATTTCATTTCTGAGCCAATGGACAATCAGTTGAAGGTACCCAGAGAATCCATGTGTGTCCCGATTGCAGGTGTAGGTGGCTCAAAAATGTATGCTAGGGAAAGGTTAGCAGTTACAGTTCAGTCAAGATACTCAGAGTTCTCTACCGAAGTCGAGTGTTTAGTTGTTCCAAAGATAACTGGAATTATCCCTGGATCAAAATTGATATCTCCTCTTGGGAAATACCTGTTGGGATTCAGCTTGCAGATCCTCAGTTCAATATTCCTGAGCGAATTGATATGTTGATAGGTGCCTCCAAGTTTTTAGTCTCCTTAAATCCGGACATCTACGTCTAGCTGAAGGTATACCAGAGCTCCAAGAAACTCATTTCGGCTGGATTTTCTCAGGAGAAATAGAAAATTATATGAATCACGTTCATTTAGCTCACCAAGCTTCACTTGACTCTCTAGTCAAAACCATCACCAAATTTTGGGAAGTTGAAGACTTTGTGGACACAGATACCTCAAATGATAAAGATGAATGTGAGAAATTATTTCAGCAGACGCATCATCGTTTGCCATCTGGTCGATTTGTTGTACAATTGCCATTTAGAGAAGATGTATCTGATTTGCAAGATAATCGCTCTCTAGCTCTTCGACGTTTTCTTCACTTGGAGAAACGTCTTCAAAAGGATTCAAATTTGAAACGAGAATATGTAAAGTTTATTGATGAATATAAAACCTTAGGCCATTGCCAAGAAGTTGATGAATCTGAAGATGAGAATCAAATTCGATATTACATGCCTCATCACGCCGTGTTGAGACCTACTAGTTCCACTACAAAACTTAGGATCGTATTTGATGCTTCTGCAAAGCTTGGCCCTTCGTTGAAATCATTGAATGATGTGCTTCATGTAGGACAACCAGTCCAAAGCGAATTGTTCAGCATTCTTCTTAGATTTCGTAAACATCCTATAGTGTTTACTGCTGATGTTGAAAAAATGTACCGACAAGTCTTAGTTGATCCCTCGCAAACTAAATTCCAACGCATTCTTTGGAGAAATGAACCATCCAAACCTTTAACAGTATTAGAAATGAAAACTGTTACTTATGGCACCGCAGCTGCTCCCTTCCTTGCTACCAGATACTTGATACAGCTGTGTGATGATGAAGAAGAAAGATTTCCTTTAGCCTCCAAAGCTGTAAAAGAAGATTGCTATGTAGATGATATTCTGTCCGGTGCTAGTTCTCCTGCAGAGGCTATTGGAACGCAACGGCAGATTGGTAAAATGTTAGAGTCCGGCGGCTTTCGTGTCCATAAATGGAGCTCCAATTGCGAAGAATTGTTACACCAAATACCCGAAAATGATCGAGAGAAATTGGTAAACTTTAACCAAGATGATGAAGTAGTCAAGGCTCTGGGGTTGATTTGGTGCCCACAGACAGACAAATTCTTATTTGCGGTCCAGCTTCCAAGTAATGTAACACAATTTACAAAGTGAATAATTTTCTCCGAAATTGGTCGACTATTTGATCCTTTGGGATTTTTGTCGCCAATTGTGGTCATTACTAAGATTTATATGCAAAAACTATGGGCAGCTGAACTTGGTTGGGATACTAAGATAGAAGGAGAGTTACTTGAATCATGGCTACATTTTCGAAATGCTCTTCCTAAGGTTAGAGAAATTTCTATACCACGATATGGATTTCTCCCTGTTCGAAAAGGTGTAGAAATTCATGGATTTGCAGATGCCTCTTCCGTTGCTTATGGAGCAGTGATTTATGTTAGAAGTTTACTTTCCGATGGATCAGCTCGCTTACGTTTGCTTTGCAGTAAGTCAAGAGTCGCATCAATTAAAAAATACTACACCATACCCCGCAAAGAGCTTCTTGCTGCTAGATTACTCTCCAGATTATTAACAAGAGTTCTTGATGATTTGAAAATCAAGTTTGATGACGTTGTTCTTTGGTCTGATAGTCAAATAGTGCTTGCATGGCTTAAGAAACCTTTTGCTAGTCTTGAAGTGAGTGGCTAGTATCACTGAGGAGACTAAGAATTTCAACTGGAAATATATCAGATCGAAAGACAATCCCGCAGATATCGTGTCTAGAGGACAGGTGGGAAGGCCCGTCTTTCCTACGAGTAGATAACTATTCTGAGGAGCTATGCTCAGAAATTCCTAATGATGAACTACCAGAACTAAAACATTGTTCAATGATAGCAACCCCGGTTTACAATGAAAATCAGCTCGAAGTATTTTCAAAGTTTAGTTCATTCAGAAAGCTGCAACGTGTCATGGCATACGTACAGCGTTTTATCAGAAATTGTCGTCAGAAAAATCCAGCCTTACGGACTTTGACGAGAAACCTGACCATTCCAGAGATACGGAGTTCTTTAGAGCTAATAATTCGTATCATTCAGCATGAAATGCTTTTGATGAAATTCAACGAATTCAAAAAACGATCCGTGTAAGCGAATTTCAGATTTGAACCCTTTTTTCACGATGGAATTATAAGAGTAGGAGGAAGATTAAGACACTCGTCGTTGTTATTCCACTCCAAACATCCATATATTTTGCCAAAGCACCCTCTTGTCGATCTTTTAATTCGTGCCTACCACCTTGAAGGAATGCACGAATGCCCAAAGAATCTTCTTGCTTCATTAAGAACTAGATTTTGGCTGTTAGATGGAAGGTCGTCAGTGCGCAAAATAACCCGAAGTTGTGTGTCATGCTTTCGTGCTCGACCTAAGATTGCTAGCCAATTGATGGGAGATTTACCTGCGTGTCGTGTTACTCCAGCATTTCCATTCGAAATAACAGGTGTAGATTTTGCAGGGCCTGTATACGTGAAAGAAGGTCGATACAAGCCAAAAATAGTTAAAGCTTACATATCAGTATTTGTTTGTATGGTTACCAGAAGCATTCATTTGGAGCTAGTTTCTGATTTAAGTACAGAAGCTTTTCTTGCAGCATTGAAACGTTTCGTAGGTCGACGAGGAAATCCGAAAGAAATGCATTCTGACAATGGGTCCAATTTCCGAGGGGCGAAAAATGAATTGCATGAACTATATGGGCTTTTGCGGTCTCAGTCCACCTTTGACCACATTTCCCAGTTTTGTCAGCCTCGAGAAATAATTTGGTCATTTATTCCGCCAGAAGCACCAAACTTTGGTGGGTTGTGGGAAGCTGCAGTCAAGAGCACTAAATTTCACCTCAAGAGGACACTTAAAGATGCTCATTTAACCTTCGAAGAGTACACAACTGTTTTATCTCAGGTGGAAGGAATATTAAATTCACGTCCACTTTATACCCATACATCAGATCAAAATGATTTGGAAATAATTACTCCGGGTCATATTTTAATTGGTAGACCATTAACTGCTGTTTCGGAGCCCAGTTACGATGGGGTTCGAATAAATTGTCTCAGCCGTTGGCAATACGTACAGCGTTTGCGTGACGAATTTTGGAAGAAATGGCACCGTGACTATTTGCAATCCCTCCAACCTCGCAGTAAGAATAGAAGAAAAATATTAAATGTTTATCCGGGTATGATTGTTTTACTTGAGGAAAAGGATGCGCCCGCGCAGGTGTGGAAACTTGGTAAAATTATCAGAACCTATCCGGGGAAGGATGATTTGGTACGAACAGTCGAAGTGCAAATTGGTACAGTAGTTTATAAGCGAGCAATAAATAAGATTGCAGTTTTGCCTATTAGTGACAATGCAAGTTTGGTTAAAACGTCAGAGAATTCATCTCAGCCCGGCGGGAGTATGTTGGCGCCACCGCCAAAGTAAGTGTCTCCACTTTCTGTCTCTCCAGCAATTCGTAAAAACCCAAGCTCTGTTGGTTTGTTTGCGCAGCTAGGAATTTCCCTATGTATTATAGATCCAGGTACATGTATGTATATAACAGCAAACATCCAAGCGCGGGTAGAAAAAATGTATAAGCGAATAGCGCAACAGAGTAAAGCCGAAATTGGCACCGCCTTCTAGAGAGTAAGTGATGTAAATAAAATGCGTAACCCCAAACTTCTGTAAATAAATAAGGTGTAGGATTAAGGATTTTGGCCAGTCGTCAGACTGAAACTGTGTATACAAGAGTTAATTAGAATATTTCTCCAAACCAACAAACCGAGTTTTGATTGCTGCAAAGTGCTACAGAGAAGTCCACAAACGGAAACCGATCTAATACAGTCCACTTCGAGAATATTTCCACCTTTGTACTGGGTTGCACCAAGTGTCTAGTTTGAGTGGGATTTAACAGTCTCACAAGATAGCTACCATCCGCTCGAAAGAGCACTGAGTTTATGCGACGTAGTGCAAGGATTGGAAACCAGCGAAATCCCCCAGGAGCCGGGCTAGCGCTCCTACATCCCTCGTTGGCACTCGGACGATGATTGGCCGCTCCTAACATGGAGAACAGACGCTCAGTAAGATTTGCACCTCCGAAGAGGAGCAAACCTCCCCTTTCCCTGTCAGCATACGACCATTGTTCCCACCCAGGAGTGGTTACCCGATCTTGCTTAAGGTTGCTCGTATCCCAGCCAGCACCACGGGGAGGTAGGGATAGGAGTTGCTGGGTAAGAGGCTAAGAACCGCGAAATGGGGTCTTACGCATTACTCAGCATTTGCCATGCTGGTAGCGAACAATGCTGCCCAAAATAGTGACTTTTTTAGTGACCAACGTTGAAGAAAACAGTCCAAATAGTGACTTTCATTTGGTTTTAATTTAAACATCAATTTTGCAGCAATTTCCACGCCTTTGTGGGGAACAATGTTTTGTATGACTTCGAACACTTTCCTACAACCAGATTAAAAATCATATAAATAATTGCTAGGCATCGAGTTAATTCGAATCACAAAGCTTATAAATCGACAATTACTTCCTTTGTTTATTTGAAAAACTTTTTAAAGGCTTGTCATGTCTTGTCTTAGCACATGCACAACCAGTATTGAAAAGCATCCTGGAAATGTCGGTTGTATTGCGAGCATTGTCTTGTCAGTATTAATATTGTCAGTATTAATATTTGAAATTAGGAGATAATTCATAACTCACCGAATAATGAATATCATGATCAACAAAGAGTATTCTCGGAAATATCAGAGCATGCAAGGCAAATGATTCTTGTAAGAAGGGTGTTTATCAGTAACAAGCTCTGTTAATGACAAAGGATCTATTGTTAGGCGTTGCTCGAATATTGGTTCCCTGATTAAAATGAGGTAGCCAAAAATAAAAATAAAATGAAAAATAGGTAGTCAAAAGTCCAAAATATATTCAAATGTCCGAAACACCATGTTAGTCATCAGAAATGTTTTTTTTATTTAAAATGCGGCTATTTGAAAAGCTGTGAAAGTTCAAGTTAACCAAGAAATTAATTAATTCCAACCGCGTACAAAACTGGGTTTCATCCCCAATAACAAAAAAAAGCAAAAAATAGCCATCGTCTATCAAAAGTACATCTTTTTCCTAGGTGTACCAATAATCCTAACGTATCTTTGAATTAACAGGACCATTTACAATTCTACAACGTTTCCTTTAGACTCCACTAAGGCCACGAATCGTCTGGTACCAACTAATTATCGCCTTTTACACACAGCACCCTGTCCCGCAAAAATGCTTCTCGCTAGAGCATTTTTATCCTCCGCATTACATTTGCATCACCCGATCCCAGAATGATGGAGCACGTTTTCTGCCACTTCCCGTCGATTGATTTTCCGCACACCCGACAATCCGTACCGTGAAAAAAAAAGTTCAAACAGCGGCGCCAAAATCGGTATTCCAAAGATCCCACAAACTGACCACGCAATACACATCTACCGTCGTGGGGGGAGAAAAAATATTGATGAGAAAATTATTGTCCGTCAGCAGCCGTCGGTTTCACCTCGGCCGATACGTTCTTTGAGGTACCCTAGAAGACGCGCCACTCTGTAGCACCGAGAGTAGGCGCACTGCAGTGCAAGTAATTAAGGTGCCGACTACTCACTCGATTTCCACCATCAGACGGAAGACGGCTGCCGTTCTCGCTGGTGGACGAACGATGTACTACTAAATTGAATGGAAATGAGTCTATTTGTGCCGCCGCACAGTTGTTGGTCAGTTGGCAAAAATAGTTTTCTTCTTACTATCATAAATTGATTGTTCTCGGTGTGATTTAGTTCATCGGAAGTATCAAGTGCATAATTTTAACTTAAAATAATCACTTTAAAGTAATCAACAATCAAATTTAAAACAAAACATCAATAACAATTAAAAAAAGAGTATGACAGATTTTTAAAGTTCAATAACAAAAGATTTTCAAGTACTCCAAGACACGCTCTAAACTCATGTACTCATACAGGGGAGTCATTATTTTGGACAACTTTTCTTCGAGTCACTTCAACATGCAACGCCACACCGATGCACACCGATGGGGCAGCATGAATGCGAAAATAAACGCTCGCAAAAGTATTGCCGATTAAGTGGGAAGAAAGACGTGAGCATAATTATTGATTATTTCATTAGACGTGTGCTGTTCGTGGCTGCCTGATTTATACCCTCACCTTAGTAGTTAAAGGCTTCGCTAGTAGAGGGTCGTGATTCCATCAGCGGTCACGAACTGGAGCGTGTAAAACCGAGTTCCTATGATGTTTGGCAGTAATTGATGTTTAGCGATGGCATGGAAGTAATTTGAGATTTTCCCCCGACAAACAAAACAAATTCTAATGCTGTCTTCTCTTACGATGGGTAATCAAAAGTTTGTGGATGAATTTGATCATTTAATTCGATTTCCTAGCGGATCATTTAACATGGCTATCATTGTTGTTTTTCTTCATTTACTTCCAAACTGCTCAATGAACTTTTCGCTCGGTGGAATATTATCACAATTCTTCGAAGCGACGTTCGGGGTGACAATAGGTCAGTGAACATCCGAGTACATACTATCTCCTCTTCTCCTTGACATTACATCCCCTACTGGGACGTTACCGCATCGCAGCTGGCCTACTTTTCATGTTTGTGAAATGTTTTATTTATTTACGCATTATTCATCCTAGTTTTATCCACCAAATTTGATTCTTTAAGAAGAATATTTTATTTTTAATAGTAATAAATAGTAATACCTTATTTCATTTTATTTATTCATTGAATTTGATTTCATTGAATTTAATTTAATTTAATTTAATTTATTTTACTTTCCTTTCCTTCCTTTCCTTCCTTTTCCTTCCTTTCCTTCCTTTCCTTCCTTTCCTTCCTTTCCTTCCTTTCCTTCCTTTCCTTCCTTTCCTTCCTTTCCTTCCTTTCCTTCCTTTCCTTCCTTTCCTTCCTTTCCTTTCTTTCCTTCCTTCCTTCCTTCCTCGAGGAAACATTTTCCATCAATTTTTAAATTTCTGACTTCTGAGTCGGAAAAAAATCTCACGCGTTTAGGATGATTAGCTTAATCGTTCCCTGAAAGCAAATCGATTATCGATTCTTCATTTGAGGACTCAATTGTTCCAGATAACCCCCCAATACCCTTTTTTCATTTACCCACGCACGACACGAAAAAGGTGTAGTGGAAGGTATTTTAAAGATACTGATTTTCCAAAGAGTCACCGTGCATGGAGAATCAATCGATGTTGCCCAAAATTGAGCAATACCAGCGCCAGCCGCATTCGAATGCAGATCATTAAAAGGAAATGGTAGGAAATTTTCTGGCATGACACATTTTAGGATTTGATGGAAGCAGATGGGTTTTTTTTACCAAGGATTCGGGAATATAGAGGGTTCATTCTGCAGATTTAAATTTGAGTCCGCCACGAAAAATGGTCAGGAAGTATGGACTCAGGTGACATTCACCCAATCGATCGTCAAACTCTTTAAGGACAATCCTCATGGAATCCAAATTTAAAAGTACTCGCGTTTTCAAGGGCACCTCAAGGGAAGCTACGCACAACTGTTACTTTCATTATTCTACGCATGCTGCGACGACAGTTGTTCTTGGCTTCCGTTTTGAATGGGGTGGCCTTGAAAGCGCGAGTACTTTTAAATTTGGATTCCATGAGGATTGTCCTTAAGATTTTGCTTGTAACCTGCGAGTTACAATTAACCCGTTTTGTTTAGTCTTGTCGCCGAGTGTATTTTGGATAGTTTGTGTGTCACTTTAACTGGCTACCCACTATGCTTTTGTTTTTGTTTTAATGGCAACATGCAGCACCACTGTAAATATTTTGATTCGTTTGTTTTTCAATTAAAGTTTGTTTAGATTTTGTTGTTTGGCGTTTTGGTTTGTTGCTTATAAATTATAGTGTCCGTTAGGGCATATAGTCGCAGCAACTGGCCCTTCATCAAAAGTGGACAGCGATTCGAACGTCCACGACAGAAGAAGAAGAAGAAGAATAGTGTCCGTTGCTTCCTCCTTAAAATAAAGTTAGCGCCAGAGCTCCTCCCGTCGGCTAAATAGCGACATCAACACTAGCAGCATAACAGTCGAGCACGGTGGCAGGAGCGATGGCGATTATTTGTTTTGGTCTGGTCGATGACGTGAAAAGGGAGAAAGTTACGAACCGTGAACTAGATCGGACACGTTGTTTATGATCCGCTGCTATTCCGGAGAAGTGAGTACCGGAGCTTGCTCTACCCCCTAGCTAATAGCTAAGGACGGCTGCTGTGGCAGTCTGTAAAGCCCGAGAGTAAGGGGCCCCAACGAGAGCAGTGAGTCGATCAGTGCCGTAGTAAAGGATGAGACAGAAGGTCAGACAGAATATAAGGTTTTAAAATTTGAAATATTTTCCTTTTTCTCATTTTGTCCATCCAAAATCCGAAGGTAAGTGGAAGTACTCTGCTCTAGGCCGCCCTGCCGGGGTGAATTGTATAAAGGGAAGCGCAGGGCTCTCATGCTCAACTATTAAACACAATGGATTAAAGGCGTCGAACTATTGCAAAAATGAAGCACTGTTAAAAATTGGTAAACCAACCAATTCCGTACGTTCATCGCAAACACAGACATCAAAATAGTACATCTTACGAGCTGGGCTCTAATTCTCAGTTCTATCAAGACTTTACGGAGAGCGGAGGATACGAGGGCCGCACAACAGCTGTCGCAATGATGACGCCGGTAGCAACGCCGTTGGGATGGAATGCTCCTCAGAGCGAATCAGGAGAAGAAAAAAAATGATCACTGCTCTCGACACACGAATCTTTGCTCTTCTCTTTTGTTCTTTTGCGTTTTCTCTTTTCCGGTAGCTCCGAAATATATTCATTTCTCAATGATAACTGAATGAGGTGAAGAAAAAGTTGCTCATTGAGTATCTTTGAGCCTCTTTCCGACGGATGGAATTGGTGGTGGCGAATAAATTTATGATAATTAGTTGGCTAATCTAACGGTAGCCAGTAAGTTATTGTATTTATCGTGTTTGCTTAGTAAACAATTCAATCACTGTCATAATGCGTATTTAGGACTGTTCCATTTAGTTTTTACACGTTGAAGACATTAAAAGAACTTAATGATTTTCATTCAAAATTGAAGCAGTCGAACAAATCTTGTATTAATTGGTCAAAACGGTATACACTGGAGTCGCTTTTCATGCGGTTTGATATGAGGCTTCCTTTTTTATGCGGATTTTGGGTCTCACGCGTTTGAACGCGTTTACACAATATTTTAAAGAAGGTCTTGGTGCCTTTATGCCACTAAGATCAAGGGATCGCTCCCTGGCCCTTACCTTTTCATCTTCTTTAATCATCATCATCATCATCTTCATCTATCTATATAAAAATGAGTTTGTATTTCCTTTGAGGCAACTCATGAACGGATGTACCGATTTTAAAAATTTCCTTACTGATCGATACGTTTTGAGGTCAGCTGTGTTTATATGTATGAAAAGATAGAGCATTTTGTTGGCAAAGTTGAACAAATGTAAAAATAGTACGTTATTGTGAGTTCTGAAGAAATCTATCAGCTTGAACGGAAATCGATCTAGAGGGCGACGCCTCAATCAACTAATCGATTGACAGTTAGGTTGAAATAAAAACAACCCGAGCAAGATCGGGCAGGTTCGACTAGTCTTTATATTAAAATGAGTTTGCATTTCCTTTGAGGCAATATAACTCACGAACGGATGGACTGATTTGCAAGATTTTCTCACTAATCGAATCGTCTTGGGATCAGCTGTGTTTGTACATACTAATAGTTGATCAATTTGCCGGGGAAAGTTGAGAAGTTGTCTAAATGCAACGGTTTCATAAGAAAGCCATCAAGCTCGAACTGAAATCGATCTAGAGTGCGACGCCTCAATCAACTAAATGATTGACATATCACAAATAAACCCCAAGCGAGATCGGGCAGGTTCGCCTAGTAGGTATAAAATAATTTCGACAATAATCTCTTTGCATTTCAAATTGTAATTGCTAACCAGATAAATGTAGAATTGACTACATCAAGCTGCCTGTTGCTTAGAAGCAGTAAATAATTAATGTAAACATAGAATGGTGTTCTTTTCTACCCGTTCATGGATGCTATACACGGTTCCTATTCTCATGCTGGTCTCATAAATGTACGAATGTGCGAGGCTGTTGTGCTGGTAGCGATGGTATGACAGAAGTGTGCTCAAGATTTTTTTATGTACAGGTTATCCGACTTCGTCAGTAGATGGGAATAACCAGCGCGGGGGGGAAACATACATTTTCAGTGCAAAACGTAAACAAACGAGCATAAATTCCATACAAAAATCCAAGATGGCTGAGTTGGGGATATTGACAAGTCGGATAACCAGTACATAAGAAAATGTTGAGAGTGCCTTCATTCCTCTGTACGTTCAGTTGGAAAGAACAACAAAAATTATGCTCCTCAAAAAGACATATTGAGACAAACGGTTTCTCTCAAAGAGAGCCGCTCCTCATTTTTCCCACAACGAAGAGCATCTTTTTTCTATGTTTTGATCATGTCCGTGATGTTTGGCTGCTCATTTTTGATGAACTTTTTTTTGCTCATTGAGCTAATTGTGCGAGTAAATGCCAAGCCTGAGCAATGGTCCCAGCGGAAAGAGAACCATCGGTAGGCCGTCGTAATGTTCGGGATAATGTTTGGTCGCTGTTAGTGATTGGAAAGGCGTATTGTGAAAGGGAAAATTAAAAAAATGAAAAGGAAATTAATTCTCTTCAGGATCAACATTTTATGTAAAGAAAGGGTTGATTGCATTGGTTGCGGCCCTTGGACATTAGTGGCGGTGCTGAAATTTTTTTTTAAATGGTGGCGTCTTAGCGGAAAATCATCGAGTGGCCGTCGGACAGCAGTGAAATTTTTACACAAGGTTGGGACTAACGTTTGGATGCTGCGAGTGATTAGAAAAGCGCATTGGTAAAAAAAAATGATTAGAAAAGCGCAATGTTAAAAAAAGTATTTTTTCCGGACCAGCGCTTGTAAGATTTTTTTTATAATATTTTTTTCAGGAGATTCTGACTTTGGTTATGCTACTGATAGTGATTGGAAAGGCGCATTTTTCCGTTAGGTGACAACATTACAAGCGCCGATGCACAGTAGCCACTTTTGCAGACATGTTACGGTTCATACCGACAACAATTTGAAAATCATGTTTTGATCATATCTATTTCATTTTCATTTCTTTGGACGATTTGGATGATATTAAGGAAAGAAGCTTTGGATAATATTAAAATGCACCGTTTGGTGACTATTGCGATTTAATATTAACTGGAAAAAAATTTGGTTGGTGAAGTGCAGCCATGGACCGAGCCGAATGGAGAAGACTTTTATGTATTGCACAGGCAACTCCGGCCTTAGTCTGGTAATAAATAGGGTAAAATTCCCAATAGTGGACCCCCTAGTAGCGGAATTTTGCTCTTCCTGTCATAAGAAGTAGAAATTTTCAACATATTAATTCTGCTTGATATCTAATAACAAGCTCTGCATCTCCTCTTCACGATATATACATAAAATTTGAGCACGACGTTATTCGTTGAAAATAACATTTTAAAGTCTCACTGAATTCGTCCTATAGTAGACCCCCGGGGGGTCCATAATAGGAAATTGCTTCCCAATAGTCGACACTTCATTTGATTTTCATGTCCCGTTTCGGGATGTCCTTCTTCCCTATTATGGACCCCCCAAAATATTCCTATAATTATTTTTTATAGAAATGTAAAAAATCGTCTAATTTTACTGTCCATACAATTTTTAATGTATGTAATCAAATCATACGACTGTAAGGTAGGTTCTCCCGATGGAATTTCATAGCAAAATGTTTACATTGTGCTGTAATAATGAAAAAATGGCTGAAGGGTCCATTATTGGTTGGGGATCCACTATTGGGCACTTTACCCTAAATGGAAAAAAAATTATGCTTCCATTTGATTTTTTTAATCATATTTGATATATGTAATTGCAGTTTAACAATAGGCAAATTGTGGCAGACAATCTCACACGCATAACAAAGTACAAATAATTGACTTTGATTGGATACCTGAACTGTTGAGTGGTAAGCGACGCAAATTTCGCATTTCTTTCACTGCTATGCAGAATATTATACACCTATAACGTTTAATCCCAAGAAGTTGATGGATCAATACACCATGCGTCTCCATATATGCTCGCATCCTTATATGATTAACATATTATAAAGACAGGAACACCGTCTTCGACCAGAGGTCGTACAGACTGTACACTTAACACCCAGACAACGGACAGAACACATAACACCCAGTGGATCGGTGAGAGAATTTTTCGATAACGAAAAGTTTCCTTCTTACCGGGGCGGGAATCGAACCCACGCTCCATAACCTATGTGTCTAGACGATTGACGTCGCTAACCGCACGGCCACCTTACTGGGATAAATGTAATAAATCTCCAAAAGTATTGATATCATCACGTGTAAAAATCCGTTCTCGGAAATGAGAAAATAATTCATGATTTCATGAAACAACGTGTTTTCGTTTTATGAAAATACACCATGAATATAAATCATGATTTCATGATTTATTTTCGCGTAACGCAACCAATGCGTTACGATTTGGTTGTTGAGATCGAAAAATAAAAAAAAGTTCAACAGGGGTTTTGAACTTGAGTACACCGAGTGAGAGTCCGGCGGGCTACCTTTCAGCCGTTCTCACTTCTTGAGAAGGGAGTGTTCGAAGTATAACCGGTTATGCATTTTGTCGACTGTTGAAGGTTGCGTGTACCATGATTAATGTTCCTGAAATCATGAATTATAATCATGATTTCATGAACTGGCATGATCATGATTTCATGATTTTTTATTCATGATTGTGGGTATGCATTTGTTTCCGTGTGAGCTTGGCATCTTTTGCAACATTTTCAGGAGAGGTTTTGCTACAACTTTTCAGAAGACGCAAACCTCATATGTTGTAGAATGGAAACAATATTTTTTTTCATTTCACTTTTAGGGGATTGATCATTAGGCTAAACCTCCAAGGACGCGCATTAATTTATTGGTGAAATGTCTGAAAGACACCATTATGCTAAATCGCATTATAGAAATACATAATATTCAATAAACGCACTAAAAACATGGCGTCCATACTGTTTTAGCTGCAAATTATCGAGTGGCAACGTTGGTAGATAAATCGTGTGTCGTGTTGAACAATAACACGGTAAAATTCGCACTATTTAATTTGATTTAGGTCACTTTTACATACAACCGTTGAATTGTATTTTTTCTTCACGTCCTTCCCGGTTAAGCTATCCTAACAAATGATAACATGACCGATTGAACAGTGACCGGCAGTGGCATTATTAAAGAAAGCTGTCCTGCACTATCGTTAGATTTAGTCCGGATGTTCAAAAATGTTGGGGCCATCCTTAGTCGTGCGGTTAGATGTGAGACTACAAAGCAAGTTCATGCTGAAGGTGGCTGAGTTCGGTCCAAAAAAAATTCTGGATTTCCTAGGCATAAAATTAAGTATCATCTTGTAAGCCTCATGACATACGAATGTAAATATGGTAGATTGGTTTAAAGAGCTGCGAGGCGGCAATGTAGATGGGGTATGCAATGCCATAGAAGAAGAAGAAGAAGAAGTTCAAACATGTTAGCTCAACTGTAGCTCCAGAGTCCCCTTCGACACCGCCCGTCTCCTTATGACATGTCCGAGTCCGAGGTCACTTTTACTTTACATACCGTTTATGCTACCAATATAATTTGGATAATGGGTCCACAAAAAATCCAAGTTTCACAATATAGCGGGTGTATAGTTTTAGAATTTAAAGTCATGGTAAAAACATATACGAACAATCTTTTCCGAATCCAATCATTTTTGGACAATATAACTAAGGAATGAGGAACATAAAAATAATCACTGCACTTTTCCGATAGTCGTCTGTAAATACAAAAGTGAGTTGCAGTTTATTTGAAGCAATATAACGCACGGCCGTGTTTGCAAGATTGTTGATAAGTTAGCGATTAATCTAGGGATTGTCAGTGTTTATACATACGAAGAAGTCGTAGAAGAGTCGATATCTGATCAGTTCAATAGGTGTCTGTTTGAACTTGACAAAGATTGGTCATTACAACAAACATTGCACAAAAAGAACCTCAGAATTTTCTTTTAAGTTTTGAGGTGAAAGCATCATCATTTAAACCACTAGAGTGTAAATTAGTGCTTATTAAATAAATTCGCTTTAACCCTATGACAGTGTGAATTTTCTTTCAATCCACCGATTAACTGCCATGGAAAGCTGGAAAAAATCACTCAAATAGCGTAAAAGTCGTATAAAGAAGAGGTACAAATTGAAACAAGAAAAATTGCCACAATTCTTCAGCTTTCCCTTTTCGGAATCGAATGACATTTTTTTTTCCTTGGCTCGAATTAAGTTCGGTAGGAAAAGTAATCAAAGAGCACCCAATTCAGTCATCGATTTGCTGTCGAATTGAAACCAACACTCAAGTCACTCGTGGAAACTCTGACACCCTCTCCAGTAGGTATAGGAAGACGTTGAAATTGAAAGAATGCGTGAGTGATTGAAATGCATTTTTCCGTAGAAGCGCAATCTTTCACGCCCGACTTTAATGGGAATGAGTTGGAAGGCAAAATCAAATACCGCGCACCCCTCACTGCGTCACATCACAAGGTTACTTACTATAGGAAAAAAAAGAATTAGTCTGAATTCTCTACTGAACCATGGATCGTCGACAGGGCAACCTGCTCCTTCAACGGATGCGTGTTAAAATTGTTAATTTTCTCAAAAGTGATGAAACACGACGGAAAAAAAAACATCCATTAAAGCGCGATTTTTTACACGAGCATTATAATCCGAGGGGACGAAAGAAGCCCAAATTGAGGGAAAGAAAAATGTTGTCCTCGCGTTTGCTTGGCTGCTACTACTAATGGCCGCTTTCAGGTTGTGTCATCAGATTCCATTTCAGGTTGCAGCCTATCCTAAGGCCAAGGAAAAGGGATGCTTTATTTGAGTTCTCTGGATCCAGCGCGATTTGCCATTGGCGAACACAATTCTTTGGATTTTAATTACGCATCGCTCTGGTTCGGGTCAGCAATAAATGATCGTTCCTTGTTTTTTTTTCCTTGGTGTCTTGCTTTGTAGAAACATCTATTTACCGGGAATAAAATTACGTTTGCGAACCTTTTTCTTCGGAGGCCATCCCCTCGCGCGACAGCGCGTTCGGTCTCGTAAATGGAGAGGTAGCCAAAAAGTTGTACAATTAATTAAATTTTATTTGATTAGTCAAGCCAACGGCCTCCGTTGAGCAAAGTGAGCATTGCGAAAAAAATGTCCTCCTTGCATTGGCGAAGAGGAACAAAATTGCAAGGTGAGAATGACAAAAAAAAAACAAGAGCGAAGGAATGCGAAGCATTTTTCCAACATAGAAAATAATTAAAACAGTGTTATTCCTTTTTTCATGGGTGGTAATTATGCAGCGTATTGGATGGACTCAATCTTGCAAAGAAGTTCCAAATAACTTGTTGTAGTTACCTACTCCCCAATGGTTTTTGTTGAAGTTTTTTTTATCTTTTCCCTGATATTATCTATAATGTAAGCTTAAAGACGTTTTCTTCTCTAATTTTTATCAGGGTTATTTTAGGATAAATCAGCAGTTACGTATCTGTCTGCGATTAACATTTCACTTCTCTTCTTCTCACAGCGTAATCAAAAACAAGTTTTTAAACACTTTTCCGCAAAGAAGCCACTCGGGAATATTGATAGGATGCTTATTGAACTTCACCTTTTTTGAATTAGTCACTTTTTGAAGTAAAAACTTAATGTTAATCACGTTTATTGTTCGGAAGAAATACTAATAAAGTGAATGCAGAGCGAATGTAAAATCCGGCACCGGTAGCAGCAAACTAATAATTAGGATGGTTCAAGAAACAAATTTTGCTTCGCCACGCTCAGTGGATTCTGTTCCATATTCTAGGATTTCTTCGATTGTTTGGGCAGGTTTGGATTGGCCATTTTGATATTGGAGTCTCAAAAGTTTTAGTACATTTTGAGATATCATTTTTTAAATCCAATACATGTAAAGTCTGATATATGGAAAGTTGTTTAAGGCCAATCCATGAAGGTTGTGATTTGTGAATAGCTCCAAAACAATAATACGATGTTGGATAAATGTTTAAAAAAATTATTCACAAAAAAACTGAGACGTCATACTACAAACGTATGAACTTGATAGAAGTCGGGTTTTACGCGACGGATACGTTCTGCGTAAATGAAATTTAAAATACAAATCCACGTAAATAACGCGTAAATTCCAAAAGCAAAAAATCTCACTTAAATCTCAAAATCCACGTAAAAGAAGTCACGTTGACATCACAGAGAACATCAAAACCCTTCCTAGAAGAAATAATCAATGTGTTTCTCCTTGGTCAGTTGGTAGACGAATTAACAGAATATGTTTGAACGTTTGAATGGTTTAGTTATCTTAGCTTAGCTTAGAATGACTGTACATTAGGGCAGCTCAAATTTCAAAAATGTTCGAAAATTCCAATTCCCATATGTCTATCAGCATCATTTTGATAATATAGGAGTTTTGGCAAAATTTCAGGCAATTTGGTGGCCATTTAGGAGTGGCGCGAAGTCAATTTATGTTTATATGGAAATTTGTATGGGAAAAACTTAAAATTTATTCAAGTCTCCCTACAACTCTTAAATCGTGATGAATCCAAATAAACATCCCCAACCTCCATTTTAGGCATCTATTTGAGCTCTGGGAGTTGGAATTTTCTAACATTTTTGAAATGTGAACTGCCCTACTGTACATATCAATGGTTGCTATTCAGTGATTGATCAGATCTGGTGCAAATTTCACTTCAATCCAAGTGAATAGTGATTAGGTCTATTCTCGAAGTGCACGGCGCCGACCAAGTCCTAGTTGTCATTGTTGCTGCTAGAGACCGAGAATACCTCTGCATCTCCACAATGACCACGGGAACAAAATTGTGTTACTTGGGTGGGGTAATCCGAAACATATATTCTATTTTACTAATTAGTACGGATGTTTTTGTATACAACAGTATTAGCATTTCCTTATATTCTGATCTTTCAGAAAAAGTGTTTAATTGTTCATCTATCGCGAGGGTAAACAATCAATCGCTCAAAGGGAGTGATTGTTAATTTGAATTTCGACGAATAGCGCAAACGCTATCATTATTTAACGCGGTGATTAAATGAGCGTTACGTTAGAGCAGCGGTTCTCAACCTGGGGTACATGTACCCCTGGAGATACCTTCGCCGGTCCCAGGTGGTACGTCGGACAAAAATACATAATGGCGGATATATTACAATTGTAATCAAAACTTATTGATAAAGTTTACACACAAACATGAAATATTTTTTTTTTTTTGAAGAAGCTCGGAAACCTCTTTTCAAGTGTTTCGGAAGCCTCCATTCAAGAAGCCCGGGAACATCCCTTCAAGAGGTCCGGAGGCCTTCTTTCAAGAGGCCCGGAAGCCTTTTTTCAAGAGGTTCGGAAATTTTATTTCAAAAAGCTGGGAATCCTCCTTTCAAGAGACCCGGAAGCCTCCTTTCAAGACGCCCAGAAGCATCCTTTCAAGAGGCCCGGAAGGCTCAAGAAGCCCGGAAGCCTCCTGAGGCCCAGAAGCCTCCTGAGGCCCGGAAGCATTTTTTCAAGATGTTCGGAAACCTCATTTCAAAAAGCTGGGAATCCTTTTTTTCAAGAGGTTCGGAAGTCTTCTTTTAAAAGGTTCGGAAGCCTCCTTTCAAGAGGCCCGGAAGCGTCCTTTCAATAGGCCCGGAAGCCTCCTTTCAATGAGCCTGGAAGCCTCCTTTTAACAGGTTCGGAAACCTCCTTTTCAGAGGCCTGGAAGCCTCCTATTAAGAGGCTCGGAAACCTTATTTTCAAGATGTTCGGAAACCTTATTTCAAAAAGCTGAGAATCCTCCTTTCAAGAGACTCGGAAGCCTCCTCTCAAGAGACTCGGAAGTTTTTTCAAAGGTTCGGAAACCTCCTTTCAAGAGGCCCGGAAGCCTCCTTTCAAGAGGCCCTGAAGCGTCCTTTCAATGGGCCCGGAAGCCTCCTCTAAATAAGCATTTTAAAGGGTTCGGAAACCTCCTTTCAGAATGCCCGGAAGCCTCCTTTCAAGAGGCTCGGAAGTCTCCTTTTAAAAGGTTTAGAAACCTCCTTTCAAGAGGCCCGGAAGCGTCCTTTCAATGGGCCCGAAAGCCTCCTTTAAATAGGCCAGGAAGCCTCCTTTTAACAGGTTTCAAAACCTCCTTTCAAGAGGCCCGGAAGCCTTTTTTTCAAGATGTTCGGAAACCTTATTTCAAAAAGCTGGGAATCCTCCTTTCAAGAGACTCGTAAGCCTCCTTTCAAGAGGCTCGGAAGTTTTTTTTTAAAGGTTCGGAAACCTCCTTTCAAGAAGTCCGAAAGCCTCCTTTCAAGAGCCCCTGAAGCGTCCTTTCAATGGACCCGGAAGCCTCCTTTCAATGGGCCCGGAAACCTCCTTTTCAGAGGCCTGGAAGCCTCCTATTAAGAGGACCGGGAGCCTTATTTTCAAGATGTTCGGAAACCTTATTTCAAAAAGCTGAGAATCCTCCTTTCAAGAGACTCGGAAGCCTCCTCTCAAGAGGCTCGGAAGTTTTTTTAAAGGTTCGGAAACCTCCTTTCAAGAGGCCCGGAAGCCTCCTTTCAAGAGGCCCGGAAGCCTCCTTTCAAGAGGCCCTGAAGCGTCCTTTCAATGGGCCCGGAAGCCTCCTTTGAATAAGCATTTTAAAGGGTTCGGAAACCTCCTTTCAGAAGGCCCGGAAGCCTCCTTGCAAGAGGCTCGGAAGTCTCCTTTTAAAAGGTTTAGAAACCTCCTTTCAAAAGGCCCGGAAGCCTCCTTTTAATAGGCCCGCAGACCTGCTTTCAAGAGGCTCGGAAGCCCCTTTTTTTCAAGATGTTCGGAAACCTTATTTCAAAAAGCTGGGAATCCTCCATTCAAGAGACTCGTAAGCCTCCTTTCAAGAGGCTCGGAAGTTTTTTTTTAAAGGTTCGGAAACCTCCTTTCAAGAAGTCCGGAAGCCTCCTTTCAAGAGGCCCTTAAGCGTCCTTTCAATGGGACCCGGAAGCCTCCTTTCAATGGGCCCGGAAGCCTCCTGTCAAGAGGTTCGAAAGCTCATTCGTTGCATTCGATGTTTCGAGAAGCCCGGAAGTCTCTCTCCAAGGGGCTTGGAATTTATTTTTCTAGGGACTTGGATGCCTCGTTCAAGAGGCTTAGAGGCGACATTTCAAGAAGTGGCTCGAAAGCCGCCTTTTAAGAGGCTCGGAAGCCTCTCTTCAAGAGCTCTGAATAATCAAAATTTCAGCCAGCTTTATCAAAACGCATGATCAAAACGTCATGATCCCCTATCGTCACTAAGACCATGTGATGTTATAGACAAACTAAAAAAAATGACGTCTTGTCAAACAGTTATCTACATTCACTGAGTGGAAAATTTCGTACAACGGGGCTATATGATCAACACCACACGAAAAGGAAATTGTCAGTGGATATGAAACACTTGCATACACGGAGATCGCTTTTTATGCATTTGGATTACATCAATTTCTCGATCTATATACCACAATGTTCATACCTTTTTAAATGGTACCTGATTTAATTAAAAAAACCCAGATTAATCCACCTAGCGTTGATGGTGCCTTTCTCGCATTTAGTTAAGACACCAACCTTATAAAGGGTTTATATGGTCCAATGTACCATTTTCTTCATAACTTTGAAACGCAATGACCGATCGTTATAATTCAATAGTGCTCAACAAGGCTTTGTCCCATGTCGAATGAAACTTGTTGCGAGAAAATCGGTTAAGGATTACTATACGAAAAGTTGTCTAATGTTTTATATAACTTTTGTGCACACACATACACACACATACACACACACATACACACATACATACACACGGACAGACAGACATGTGCTCAGCTCGTCGAGCTGAGTCGATTGGTATATAATCACCGACGAACCGACGTTTCACTGGCGCTCTCTGACTGTCTCACGCTTTTTAACGGTCATTTGCTTTTGCGGGCGATCGCTTCTGTCAAATGAGCTAAGACACAACTCCGCTGCAATGTTGATACACGTTGGGTGGAGGTTGAGCTATGAAAACTTCGCGAGCCATTATGAGGGTGGCGGTAGTGTTCGATGATTTTTCATCATGGCGTCGTGGGCAGAAAATTTGAATTATTTTCCATTAAGTGACACGTCGGTTCGTCGGTGATATAATACTATGGGTCTCAGAGGCTTCTATAAAAAGTTCGTTTTCGGAGTGAAATGATAGCCTTTCGGTACAACTTAGTTGTACGAGAAAGGCAAAAATTGTGGATTTTTCCATGAGGTTTGATGACTCAATGATTTATTAACTTATTTACTGACCAGAAGCAACAGAAAACAAACCACGTAACAAGCAACACCCGATTGTACCTTATGCAACGTACACACCAATCAAGCAGTTTGACGAACATTGACTCCGCCCCCAAGAAAACGCTTCGGTTGCTGCTTTGTTTGAACTTGTAGTTCGAACAACCATTTGACAGTTGGCGGCTCGGTTGGAAAAAATTAAAACGGTTTGATTTTGGTTTGAGTTGTCGGGGGTGGAGTCAAGGTTCGCCGAACATGTTTGAGTATTTGTAGTGAAGTTGCACAAACCCCCATATATTTTTTGATGGTTGGTGCTCAAATTGGCGCTTCGGTCGCTCGTGTGTGTTATGGAACGTACACACGGTCAAGCAGTTTGACCAACATCGACTCCACCTCTCGTTTATTCAAACATCCTTCAAGTTTTACCAGCAGCGGCACGAACAATCAATTTAGTCGACCAACAATATCACACACGAACGACCGAAGCGCCAACTTGAGCACCAACCATCAAAAAATATATGGGGGTTTGTGCAACTTCACTACAAATGCTCAAACATGTTGTTCGAACAACTTCACACACGTTCAAACAAAGCAGCAACCGAAGCGTTTTCTTGGGGGCGGAGTCAATGTTCGTCAAACTGCTTGACTGGTGTATACGTTGCATTATTGTTGGTCGAATAAATTGATTGTTCGTGCCGCTATTGGTAAAACATGACGGATGTTTGAATAAACGAGAGGTGGAGTCGATGTTGGTCAAACTGCTTGACCGTGTGTACGTACCATTATAGAGAAAGGAATATAATATCAACATTTATATTAGATACAAAACACGAAATGGTCGGAACAAATTTTGCGCCCAACACTTTATGTAAAGAAACAGAGCAATGGCAATATGTCCCGTTGATTATCATAGCAATATGAAGATGATAGATGAGTGGCATCCACATATATGAGAAAACTATTTTAGAGCTATATATGGGGAACTGTTCCGTTTTCCATCTCACTGAACATATATTCATCTCATCGCAATACAAAGAAACACAGTACCAATCTCGTTGCTGCTTTTTGCTAACATACGTGAAAAAAATCACAAAAATAAAGAAACAAATCAAGAAAAAATTCTTTTTCATTGCTTTGTTTTTGATGGAATAAAAATGAGAGCTATGAGATGAAGTGTCGAACCGTTCCCCGTTAAAATAAAAAGCATTAAATGCAGAATATTGGATTGGTCTCACCAAATTGCTAGAGCTGGGAGTAAGTACGGAAAAGCGGGAATTAAACAGCAACTTTCTACCGAAAATGTGACATCACTAACATCAACTGGAGATCTATTGCACACTCCGACCTGACTACATGCACTAACGCGAGATTACGTCGTCAATATAGTATCGGGTGTGCGAGCTCCTTCCTTCATATCTCATCTCAAGGCTCAAATTACCGTCATCCCGTCATTGACGAGAAAGACAGCCACGTGCTCGTACCACCACCCAGTAATAAGCCACCCATCGAGGAGAAAAAGCAGTCTCCAGCTGGATGGGGGAAGCATTTTTGATTCAAAATTACATCATCCAATAGCGAAGACATAACTATATCCGGTGGATACTTCATTTGGTTTTTTTTCGTTTTAGTTTTCGAAAAAACAACCTTTTGCAACATTTTTTCCCAAGAGGGGAAATCGAAGATTTACTCTCACGCTCTCTTATATATGGGAAAGCGTAAGAGTAAATCGTCGATTTCCCATCTTGAGAAAAAATATTGCAAAAGGCAGTTTTCTCCTCGGTGGGTGGTTTTATTACTGGAGGGTGGTACGAGCACATTGCTGTCTTTCTCGTCAATGACTGGATGACGGTAATTTGAGCCTTAATCCCAAGGTGTCCACTTTTCTTCTGTCAGTGACAGAGATGCCAGATTTGAAGACATGTCTTCAATTTGAAGACATTTCAATCTCTGTGAAGACATTAATTTCGTGAAGACATTTTGAAGACTTTTTAAAATATTTGAAGACTTTTATATTTATTTGACTTATTACATAGGAAATACAATTTGATTACTTATATAAATTCTGCAACCTCTATATGTAAACTATATAAATATTACAAAAGTTATAAAAGTCTTTGTCTCGGGCTTAGAATCAAAAATATCCATCGGGAGACTCTTTGAATTTCCCGTGGATTTTTGAAAGAATTTTCAGTGAAAATTCAATAGATTTTTTTGTGTAAAATAAGAAGAATTTCCGATGAATAAGGAATTTCTTGTCTAAATTTTAGAGAATAAAAAGTGAAAATTCGGTTTAAATTATCTTGGAAATTTATAATAATTTCCGTAAAGAAGAAATAAAGGTAATCCTAATAAAGGCAAGCAGGGAATTCTTCTTAATTTCTATAAGTTCGATAGAACTCCCACAAAAAATCCCTTTTTATTTCCACAAAAAAATTGTCTCAATAAATTTGCATAAAAAAATTCTTACGAATGTCGATAAGAAATTGAAATTGTTTTGGTGGTAAATGGATATTCCTCAGAACTTCATGGTAAATTACTGTATGAAAATGTCAAATCCCGAGGAAACTTGCTATACACTTTCGTTAAATTCTTCCTTGAATTCCTTTGGTAATACTTCTAGAAATATCTTTGGACATTTTTCCAGTATTTTCTCTGAGAATTCTTTTACGAATTTCTAAAAAAAATCGTTCTGGAATTCTTTCTGAAATTCCTCCTACATTTCTCCAAGAATTTATCCGGAAGTTTCAGGGATTTCTCCAAAAAATCCTCCAGAAATTCCTTTGGAATTTCCTCTAAGAGCTCCCCCGTAAGATCGTCCAAGAATTCCAGCGAAAATATATCCAAGAATTTCTTCGGAAGATCCTCCAGAATTCCTCCGGTAGTTCCTTCATGAATTCCTCCAGCAGTTCTTTCAGGAATTCCTCCGGAGGTTCTTCCACAAATTCTTCCGAAAGTTCGACCAGGAATTCCCGCGGAAGCTTCTCCAGGGATCCCTCCAGAAGTTTCCGTAAAAAATCCTTTGAAAGTTTCTCCAGGAATTCATCTGGAAGATTCTCCAAGAATGTTGCCGAAAGATTCTCCAAGAATGCCTCCAGAATTATACTCTGGTATTTCCTGATTTCTTTCGGAAATTTCTGCAGCAATATCTCAAGAAGATCCTCCAAGAATTCATCCAGAACTTCTTCCAAGAATTCCTCCGGAAGTTTGTTTAGAAATTTCTAAACAAGAAGAAATTCCTGTAGGAACTTCAGGATAAAATCCAGAGGGACTTCCTGGAGAAATTTTTGAAGGATTTTCTTGATGAATTTCTGAATTATATTCCTTTGGAATTACTGAAAGAGTTTCCGGTGGAGTTCCTGAACACCAGAAATTCCTTCAGTAATTCCTAAGGAATATCCTTCAGAAATTCATCAGGAAAATCCTTCAGGAACTACTCCAGAAAATCCCTCCAGAATTTATTCTGAAAATCCTGCAGCAATTCCTCCGGAAGTTCCTTCAATAAATCCTTTGGATGTTCCAACAGGAATTCTTCGGGAAATTTCGTCGTAGGTTTTAGAAGTAATAAGAAGCTCCATCCAGAAGAAATTAGTATGCGTAATAAGAAGCTCCATCAAGGATTTATCCGGAAGTTGCTGCAGAAATCTATCCGGAAGTTCCTCCAAAAAATCTCACGGTAAATTTTGAATTCCTACAAAGTATTCTTTAAAAATAAGTTTGGAAGAATTTCACGTGGAAATTTAGTTAGAAAAATCCGGTGGAATTTTAACCACACTAAATAAAAAATCCAGGGAAACTAGCTAAATATAAACTAAATATAAATATCATATAATATTTAAGAAATATTCTCTAAAATTCTAACAAAAAATTAACATTATTCCACATCAATAAAATAAGGACTTGATTGATTACAAACCTATTGGATTTTGAAATTTCTCGATGATGATCGTGATTTTAATATTGAAGACATTTGAAGACATTTTTAAACGACTGTGAAGACTTTTGAAAATATCATCTGGCATCCCTGGTCAGTGACCATTGGATACAGAACCTAATCAAAAACTTTCAGCTGAAAAGCAAATTTTCGAAAAACGTCACAAAATACAAAACACTACCGATCGATGGTGTGGGGTTTGAGTAGGTTTTTTTCAGCGTGTGATTATACAGTAACACCTCAGCGTGTCAATTGATGATCAGCAAGCCATGACTCGCCCTCTTCTTGTCAGATCTCCGTGGCGTGCACACGCACCCAATGAGAGCTGCTGTCATCGTATTTCGTTCCGGCATTTGGGGCCACACAGATAGTACGACCGAACTTTGTTTGTTTGAACTATTTGAACGTTTGAACCAACGACTACGACCAACTACATGAATTGTTCATTATTTTTTCCAATCTTAAACATTTATTCCTTCATTTTCACACTTACTCACTTTTTCTATCTTATTACGTAAGCACTTATAGGGTGACGTCTGTCGTATTTTACGCACCATAAAAATAAAAAATCATTTGTATGAAAGAAATTGTATATGGAGGAGAAGGACGAAACTCCCGGAAAATGGCTTACGTAATAAGTGTACGACCCCTTATTCATTTGCATACATAATCACTAACTCTTTCACTTTTTCACTCAATCACATACTCACTCATTCATTCAGTCACAAACTTACACACATTTGCTCGTTATGTCATTAGCTTCCGTTATGTCATTAGCTTTTACATTTGCTTACTCACTCACTAAATCACGTTTTACCCTAAACACTCACTACCCCACATGCTTGCTCACTCACTGACTTCCTCACCTATTAATCTCGTTATCTCTTTTATCCTTACTCTAATAATAATTCATGTGTTCTCTCGCTTACTCATTTATTTACTCATTCACTCTTTTACTATATTGCTCACTGACTGACTCAATTGCTCACTCACTCACTCAATAATCCACTGTTTCACACGCTTACTTCCTTACTAATTGGGTAACTAGTCCTATTACGTACTCGGTCGATTACTCATTCTCCTACTCACTCATCATCTCACTCACTCAATCTTTCTGTCTCTCAAGTTTTCCTCACCTTTTGATTAACTCATCACTCACTCACTTACTCACTTACTTACTCAATTAGTATCCTACTTTCTTACTCACTAATTTATTAACTCACACAGTCACTCACTCACTTATTTACTCAACTCGTTCACTTACTCATACAGTCACTCATTTTCTCATACGATTAGTTCTTCATTTATTGATTTACCACATTCGTTTACTCATTTATTCAATAATCATTCATCATCTCGTTTTCTTACTACCTCATTCACTCACTGCTGACTCACTTATCTAATTATTCACTCACTCACTCACTTGCCACAGTTACCACAGTTACCCAATTATCAAATCAAAATGTTTTCCATTTCAAAGGACTTCGAAATTTTTGATTTTTAATTTTCGCGGATTTTTTAATTAATGCGTTTTTGTGCGATTTTTTACAAAATAAGAACTCCCCGTGTTGAAAAATGTGAATTTCAAAAGCAAGCATTTGAAAAGTAGTTTTTTGCGATGTTTTTGGATATATTTTTTCTACACTTCTTGCCGCTTGTAGATCGATGTTTGCAAATGTTGATGCTTGATAGACAGTAATATATTCAGATTACCACCGTTCGATGGGGCAGCAATTACTCGAGTTCCTTTTTCCCATAATAATCTCATCCCTTCAGAAATGTCCTATACCTTTTCTCACTGTAAAACAGAACACCCTTCTTTAGAGCGTATTGAATCCCTCCGAGGCGCGTTGCTCCCGCACGTGACCAAAAATGGTCATCCCACAGTCCGGAAGCCATGGCAGAAACAAAAGCAACGTGTCACAAGATCCCTGAAAACATGGATAGAATCAAGCACGAAAACATTCGGATATACGGCACAGGCCACGAAAAAGCAAGCCGGGCTACCATCGGATCGCAATGATCCCAGTTCTCATCCCTGCAGAACGCCAGCAAAATTTCTCACCTGACAAACATTTCTGCCTCATTAGGCCAAACATGGATGACCAAGGACCTGGGACTCGACTCGGTCTTGAATATTGCTTCGAGTTTGGCCCGATCGCCAATAGACAGCTTGACGACTTTGCTCAGAGCGGTAGGCGCAAAAAAAAACCGCCAGATTCAGTGCAAAGCGTGATATGGTAAATACCGAAACGACAACGAGCCTTGCTTGGTTAGGTGGCGGTTGGCGGGAAGGCCCCGGAGCAGAATCGCCAAAAGCGTGAGGTGTGAGAGCATGGGATGCATAAATAAAACAGTGATTCTTCTGAATTCGATTGCAATTTTAGCATAAAGCATGATTGCCGGGTCTTGGGCTTCCATTGTCTTCTACTTGCACAAGTTCTATCGAGACCATTTTCTTTTTGTTCGGCACCAGGGAAATTTACAAGTTGGAAATAATCAACGGATTGTTTGTTTATTCGTTTTCCTGATTATTGGTATTTTTTTTCCTTCAACGTTCGTGGCAACAGATGCATTATGGTTATGCACTGGTGCAGCCGCTTGCGCCCGATGATGGCTGACCTGGTCGGGCGGAAAAGGGTGTTGATGTTTGTTGCACATTTAATTCATTCGTTATTTGTTTGTTTTTGGTTTCGTGAGACGAGGGAGAAGGGTTTGAGTGAAATACACGACCGAAGATCATGGCTGTTGCATCAGAACAATCGAAGTTAATCAGGCGTATGGGAATATTTAAGCCCATGTCGAAACGGGGAAAACGGGATGATGATGGTGAGAGGTAAAATGTTTTCTTGGCACTTTGAAAAAGGAAAAAGCAAATTGCAAATAAAAATCATAGAGGCGAGCTTCTCGTGAGGTTCTAATTTGAATATTGCAGTACGAAGTATTGCAATGGAAATAGTATGATTCTCTCTCAGCTAGATAATTTTCAATCTGTACAACTGAGTCTAACTTTGCTTTGTTGCCCTTTCGTTTACTACAAAACTATGTTGAACGGCAAATATTTTTGACTAATGTTGAACAGCCATTAAGATTACACATGCATTCAAGAATAGGCGAAAATTCTGGCCGTTCAAAACTAAACGATTTCCCAGTGTGAACCAGTGTTTTAAAATTCCGCGATAAATGGCTTAAGTGTCCTGTATTGGGTTGGGAGATCTCCCCTTAATTGCTCAGCTATCCCAATTGTTCTCACATAGAGTTTCAGCATACAAAGAAAACTATCAAAAGTGTATAATTTTTACAAACTAGTATTTTTATTCTTAGCTTTTCATTGAATTGAGCATCGTTTATTGGGACGATTCAGTTCAAATTTCTGCACCACAACCAACGATCTTTCTGTGAAATCAACCAAATTGTATCCATCCTGGTTGTTATCAATGTCAAGCCGCACTTCCATCGGTGGAAAAAGCGAACTTCCAGTTCTAGTATTCTGGATCTTGTAGAAATGTTCTTCATCCTTTCGAACAACTTCAACTTTCCAAGTGTCATCAGCCTTTTCCAAAAAGCAAAACTCTTCACCAACTTCACCCAGAAACAGTCCACTGTCCAAATTGCGGATACTGAAGCTATCTCCGCCATCCGCTGTGATGAACTCATGCTTAGCTTGTCTGGTCACCGGAGTACGCCATGCGATCGCCTTCGCCTTCACTTTGCTCAACTGCTCAAACTGCACTCCCGGTACCATGTATTGGCCCGCAAATATGGTGGCATAGTTCCAAATGATAGCGTAAACACCTTCGGGTAGGGCGAGCTTCAACCGCCGCAGCTCCTCAGCGTATTTTGCCCTTGGAAAATCTGTATACCGCTTAATTTTTCTCACGCAGAACGCTAACGGTATTACACCGGTCCTAAGCCGTGCCGAATCCATCAACATTTTTCGGTGCAGAACCAAACATGCCCTTATCTGTTGATCGATGCAAGGCAAGTGTTCTACAAAGGCGCATATGTTTCGCACGACACTACGATCGGTGTACGCCTCATCGAACAGCTGATTGAGCACCTCGTAGGAAACACGCTCGAAAAGTGCCGCCACTGCTATGAGCTCATCGTTTACTGGACGATTAATCAACTCGGCTACTTCCCTGATAACAAATTCTAATGAGTATTTCATATCGGTGATGCGAGACGCGTTCTGTTCGGGAATGTCAACCAGCTCGTTCAGCAGATTGTATACCAAAAGGAGACATCCGGATTTGGCAGGACACTGACTTAATTCATTCAAATATAACAGAAGTTTTTCGATGCCCATAATCAGAACTTCCGATCGATCGGAAAAAGTAGAATCGAAATATGTCTTCAGGAAGGTGACTATTTCCACAACATGACTCAACTCTTCGCCACATAATTTGGTCACTATAATGTCCAGGGTTGGAACTCGCTGTTCACAGGGAAGGCTGTTAAATCCATGGACTGCCTTGCCCGTATCCAGAAGGATATCTGATATTATTACGTCTGCCATATAATGTGCGGAGGAAAGTGGTTCTACACTTGCCGAAAGCAAAATTATGACTGAATGCGATAAGCTGTGACCGAGTTCAATCTTATCGATATCTGGCTATCAGTTTGCTTTTATAGTACATTAGTGCGTACTGAAGAGTTGTACGTTCATTTCAAAAATGAAAAAAGGTTGCGATGTTTCGGATTTCCAAGTTTTATATGGCAATCGAATCAGTATGGCAAATTTTTTTGAGCCCAAGCCTTGTCAGTGCGTTCAAAAGTTATATTCTAAAAACAAATATTTCAACTGAAAAGAAAATTGCACAAATGTAAATTTGAGCGTAGAATATCAGTAATTGAAGTTGTAAAAATACAAGCCGACGAAAGTTTCGTTTCTATTTTTATTGGATTTTTGTAGAAATTGGATTATAGTACACCCGGTTCTTTTTTTACGCGGGTGGGTTTTAGTTTATTACGGCCTTTATCATTGATGAAACTATGAGTTAACCCCATGAAAAAAATCACAAAAAATCAAAGAAAATTCAGGGGGTATTTTAAAAGCTGTGAAAAATCAGATTAACCGGGAAATTAAAGAATACCAACCGTGCAAAAAAAAAAAATTGGGTGTAGTAGGTACCGCATAATGTTTTCACTGGGGCTGTCCATTAGCCTGGGACTTGGGTACATACTCTATTTTCCATACGAACGGATCGCTCTGGAAATGGATGAACTTTTAAGCTCCATCTTTCTGAATCAAACGAACGGATCGTTCTGATTATAAATGGACCGGAGTACGATTTTTAATGACTAATTGGCACATCCTATCCTAGGCCGTCATATGGTGAACCATCACAGTCTGGAGTGATAGCTTACCAGCAGAATCCCGCTTGCCTATTTTCATGATAAGCTGCACATTAACCTCTAGAAGGAATTGAATCCACCGGACAGTCCACTAGTTGACTTCCAGATCTGGTTTTAGCAAGAAATCATTTGATTTTGTTTTGAATTGATTTTGTTATAAATTGATTTTGTTTTGTTTGACATTTTTTCTGTTGATATTTTTATACTAAAATGGATTAAAATAAATGAATTACTTAACACGTGATTGATCATCTAATAATTTCGTAATGCGTTATCATTGTGCACATGCACAACACATATGATATTTTATTAATATAAAAATTGAAAAAATCTACGTAGACTTCAAGATGGGGGGAGTCTACGAAAGGTTTCTAAAGGGGGGTGAAAATGTGAAAATTCGATCTACGTGGTGTATGGACACTGTCCTACATCCAGTAAGCCGAAAAAGCCGCAGTGTCACAGATAGGGTTGGGTGTGTGAACTTTGACATCAAGCAACTCTTTATTATATGATGTTGCTGGTAGTCTGAATACGCTTTAAGGGTCTGAAATTTATCGTAGAAGGGATATTGAGAAAGTCGCTTTCAATTCAAAAATAATACCAACCCAAGAAAGGTACTATCACCGTGAGGTTGAGTTGTCCGGATTTTAAGCAACCGATAAGAATTATTCACGGAGATTGAACAAATGAAATTCACATATTCAAAAATTGAACCATCACTAGTGACTAGATATGAATTTGTTCATTTACGTTTTGTGCTTCATAACATCGAATCGAAGATAATTTTGATAAGAAACGTATGTTATCTGTTTAGCAAAATCTGACATTCTATAAAGATCGTAATTAACAGTAACCATTGTTTTGATTACAACCTGATAAATGCTGTGGATTACTGATAACAAAATAAATCTAACAAATAAATTCCCACCGCTGCAGTCGCTTTGTGTCGATTTGTCTCGCATAATTCGAAACAACTTTAAACGGGACCTCCCTTAACCCAGCGGTAAGTGGCGAGGCTACAAAGCAAGACCGTGTTGGATGTGGTTGGGTTAGATTTTCGGTCCGGTATAGAAAAGAGTATCCTCGGTGTCCCATGGAAGTTGCGGAAATGACTCGAGAAAAAGATCTCTAGGACTGAGCTCCAGGCATTTGTGCGCATACTGCCACAAACAAGGAAACCCCACGGCTCAAAAGTGCACGAACTATCCCAAGTAACCAAAAGTTCCTTTAAAAAAAAGTACGTACAAAAAATCTACTTTTGAAAGAACTTTTGGTTACTTGGGATGGAGCCAAACGGCTCATAAAGGGGCCTAAGCGATTTCATCGCCGTGACAGATTCGCAGTCGCCAAGCAACAGCGACAGTCGCGGCGCGACGTTTTTTGGGGGAACCCCAAAAGCGCGTCTTGTCAGAAAGAGTACATTAGGTACAGCCTGTTCCCCAGAAATAATACCGAAAAGACTATTCAATATCCCAATGGCCCAACTTGTTTTTCATGCACTCGAAATCCTTCGACAATTGATTTAGTATTAACGGATTCAAGTCAGCTGTGTGGCCAGTTGGTAACTCATGCTGACTTTGACTCTGATCACCTTCCTGTGACATTTGAAATCTCACAAGAAGCCACTTGTAATCCAATCAGCTCCACTTTTTATTATCATAGAGCTGATTGGGATTTATATAAAACATATATCGATAGGAATTTTGATATTGATATTCCTTTGGATACCAAAAGTGATATTGATAATGCGCTCGTATCTTTGACAAATTCAATTGTCGAAGCCAGAGACATTGCAATTCCTAAATGTGAAAAATGTGAGGCGAAGACAATACCAAAGAACTCGCGATCCCGCGTTGAAAGTTATTTGGCGAGATTTGCAAAATAAAATTAAAAAACGTTTCGCTATTCTGAGAAATACCAACTTTGAGAATAATGTCTCGAAGTTGGATCCCAGTTCAAAACCATTTTGGAAATTAACGAAAATTCTTAAAAACCTCAAAAGCCGATTCCAGCGCTTAAGGTGGTTATACAACAAAGCCACAAATCGGCCATCTTGGAAACCACGTGCTTTTTCTAGTGATTTTTCAAGAGCACGAATTGAGAGAACAACAACGCCCATGGGGATCACAACATCTGTAGATCGTTTGATTACTCATGCTAAGCAATCGACTTTATTTTCAGCATTGTTCAAAACCAGCGTAATATTTTTTGTACAATGCTGAAATTAAAGTCGATTGCTTAGCATGAGTAATCAAACGATCTAAAGATGTTGTGATCCCCATGGGCGTTGTTGTTCTCTCAATTCGTGCTCTTGAAAAATCACTAGAAAAAGCACGTGGTTTCCAAGATGGCCGATTTGTGGCTTTGTTGTATAACCACCTTAAAGAGGGAAATAAAATTTTATTAACAAATGGCGAAAAGGCTTAAAAACTTGCTCAGCTGTTCGAGAGTGCTCATAATTTTAATCTAGGTCTCAAGAGTCCAAGTGAGGATCAGGTTGCACGGAGCTTCGAAGACATTCTCAACCAAGAGAATGTTTTTGACCCTTCGTTGGGAACTAATTTGGATGAAGTGAGATCTATTACTAGAAAATTTAAAAATATGAAAGCCCCGGGTGCTGATGGTACTTTCTACATACTTATCAAAAAACTTCCTGAGAACTCTTTATCCTTTTTGGTTAATTTATTTAACAAATGTTTTCAATTGGCATACTTCCCAGATAAATGGAAAAACGCCAAAGTTGTTTCAATTTTGAAGCCGGACAAAAATCCAGCTGAGGCTTCTAGTTATCGCCCAATTAGTTTGCTTTCTTCAATAAGCAAACTGTTTGAAAAGAGACTAAAATAAATACCCCAAAAAAATTAGAAAATTCCCATAAAATATAGAAAATTGCCAATAAAGAAATCAGAATATGAGCAATAAATAAATATAAATTTTCCACAACTAAAACAAAATTTCCATAAACAATTAAAAAATTTCCACAAAACAAAAATATATAAATAAAAAAAACACAAAAAATAAAGCAAAAATATCAATTATAAAAAAAGAATTTTCCATAATAAAAATAAAATGTTCCACGAAAAAAATACAAAATTTCCAAAAATAAACCAATATTAGCAATAAAAAATTACAAAATTTTCCACAAAATAAATATATTTTTTCCATAAAAAAATTTAAATTTTCCACAAATGATCAATAAAGAGCAATAAAAAATAAGAAAATTTCCATAAAGAAATATAAAAAAGCAATCAAATTTAGCTCCTTGTACCCTTAGTATAAAATAAGTTAAGTTTAGTTTAGAAAATTCCTACATGGTTCAATTCAACTAGAGGAAAAATTCGAACTGCCAGAGGCAATTGTAATGTATTAATAATAACTAAAAATGTAACATAGCAAATAAGGATGATAGTGTTAAGAAAACACGGAACACCTAATCTAAGAGATGAATGCATGTATTAGATAATTAGCAAATAAAATCAGTTAAAAAAAAACTGAAAAGTAGTCCTGGAGTATTTATGATCGGAGCCCAAGGTGGGTTTAGTGGGAAGGGCCATTTATGACTGAAGGAGTCCCACACTCTGGCACACTTTCGTGCGGTAGCTTGGCATTTCCATTTCCATCAAATACCAAATACATAAGTATGTAGCAGCTATACGATTATCAAAATGGATACAAATACTAGCGAGGTAAAAGTCGGATGGTCGTTGTGTCCGTTATGACTCACCCCTCGAGTAATCAAACAGATCAAGCGATGTTTTCGAAAACACAGTTCGGATTACGAAAAGGCAGTTCGACGGATGATGCCATCAGGTCGTCAAAGTTGTAGAGAGGTCGTCCAATAACAAAATTAAGGATTGATTCTGCGCAATAGTAACGATTAACGTCAAAAGCGCGTTTCACAGTGCCAGCTGGGAAGCCAGAACTGAATCCTTTTTAGGGGCCGTACACATATTACGTAAGCACTTATGTGGGGAGGGGGAGTCTGTCAATATCTTACGAGCCACATGTGTGTGTGTGTGTGTGTGAGTCATCCTCTACACGGAACCGCGAAACAACTCACTTTACGGTTCCTTTCACTCAAATCCGCCTTTGCATGGAAGAAGCCAAAAATAAGTAAAATGCGAAAAAATCCGGTGAGTACTTTGCCTTTACTCCTGTGTTGAATTTTCACCCACTATGAAGTTTCACCAACTCAAATTTATGTTATTTTCACTCACTCGAGACTATGGTGAAAACAACTCAAATTTGGCTTCTTCCACGGAACAGCATACGTTGAGTCGATGCAGCTCTCTTTGTTTATAATATCATTCATGAGAGGGAGTGGGAAAACTACCTAACATTGAGTTAAAAATTTGAACTTCGTACTCAAAGTTGAGTTCTTAAAACTTTTTTTTTAGGTTCTTTATTTTTTCTGTGTACCCCTCACCCAGCTGGGGGTGTTGGTCAAGTAGTACTACGAATAATTTGATTAGATCTCATGCTCCGTTACGGTGCCTTTTTTGTTACAAAGGCTAGTACTACAAAAAGGATTCACTTCTGAAGCAAGAAAGGTTTCTTCAGAAAGTGTAGGGAATAGGATGTACTAGTTGTTCATAACAGGAACAGCAAAACTTCACAAGGACGCCCTTATTCGTAATAGCTACTCAGGGAATAGAAGGCCGAGAAGAGCCACCGTTGCCAAGTAAATCGTGAACCGGATACCTGGGACTCCCTGTACGTATTTATTGTTAAATTTGATGAATTCATATATTTTAAAAGCAATGAAAGGAAGCAAAATAAAGAACTGGAACGTGCTCACCCGATTAGTTCGTCCACTATCAAAAAATCTCCAGTAGTGCACCATATCCAGGAAGACGACATAATTTGCATGAATTTTGCACGTCTCGCCATGCTTTGCTTCTATCTGAACTGTAGCCGCAATGCCCGATTGTGGTTGATTTGGCGTCTGCAAAGATCCTCATGGGGTTCATAGTTGTGAAAATTTCAAGGCTGCTGTTGTCGCCGTCAAGTCATTTGATACCGCTTTCACACTGCGTTCACCTGGTCTTTGTTACCGATGAAAGGCATCAATTTGCCGGCATCGGATTGCATCTCTATCAGCGGATTGCCAACTGGTTCAACTTCACACACGCTTGGTATGACTACGACCGTTAACCTAAGACTTTTGATTTCACTCCGGGAGTTTAGAAAAAGGGATCAGCCGATTTTCATCCAAATATAGATAGGGAAGTCATATTTTTTCAAACCACCAAAAAAGATGTCAACTGCGTGGCACGGCTTGCTATCATTTTAGGACCCAATTTATCATGTTCCGGGTTTTTCGGGGGTGTATTAAAAATTATGTTTTCTTCTGCTCGTCATTTTATGTGAAGCTTACTTTGATTATTCTGTCAATATCTTACGAGCCACATTAATAAAAAAATCGTTTGTGTGGAAAAAATCTTACATGGGAGGAGGGGGGTCGAAAAAGCAAGAAAAATTGCTTACGTAATAAGTGTACGGCCACGAAACAGAATAGGGAGGGACAGAAATCATTCAAGGTTACGGCGGGTGTCACACAAAGATCCATAGTCGACCCAATGGCGTCCGAAGGCGTCGAACTCGCAGCTGATGTCAGCCGCTCAGTCACTGGAAGAGACTGATGGCGGCGACGATCGTCGTAGCTAAAATCTGCATGAATGGAGTGAAGCTGGCTCACCACAAAACAGAAATGGTGCTGATCTAAGTTGAACTTTTATCTCAAAACGGCATGTGGCAACGTAGAGAAGACTCCAGAGCACATTGTATTCGACTGATCGAGGTTTGCAGAAGTACGTAGGGAAATGACTGCCCTTAAGGGCGGATAACATCGCAGAGCGATTCATTTATGAACAAGACACGGAAGCAGAGTCGTGCATATAAGGTAGTCTCACACCTCGGGAATTTGGTCCGCGGATTTTTTTCCCCACGTATTTTTTCATATACGATGTTTTCGGTTTTTGGGCACGTAAAATCCTGGCCCCATTTAAAATGCACGGGGTTCAAAATCCGGTGGAAAATTTTCACGAAGTGTGAGGCTACCTTAAGATCGCAAGGTCGGAAATGCAAGGAAGAAGAATAAAAATAAGGAAGCGCTTCAAATGTGTAGAGCATTGTCAGTGCGGGCGTCATCCACTACCGGAACTGTGGGACCCCGCGCTGCAACCTGTAATCAGTACGGAAGTTACTTTCTCTGGAACTGGTGGACTACTATATTTGTGAAGGTTGTCCTATTTTCCTCTGTAATGTTTACACGATTTTTTTTACTAAATACAGGTGTTAGACCGGGTTAGACAAAAAGGTTGAGATAGGCAAAACATTTTTCGAAGTTCAAATCAGCATAATGCGTGGAATCATCCGATTTTGATACTTTACATGTTTGAAAAGATATTAATATTTTTTCTCCATGCAATTAACTTTGTTATGCGTAACAATATTTCAAAAGACCCCCACCGCCTATATTTTACGTAACAAATAGTAACAAAAATCAAACACCTCCCCCCCTCCCGCTTTTGCATTGCGTAATATTGGAACAGACCCGAACTGTGTTCAAAAATGCAAAAAAAAATCAACTAACGATTTATAGGAATAAAAAGAAAAAGCAAGACGATAGTGAGAACATTGGTTTGAAAGGCATTAATAAATCGCATGCAAAATCTTACCAAAAACTAATTATTAGTTTCTACCTACGTATAGGCCAAGGGCTGAAAGCCTCTCAAATAAAGGCAATTCATTCAAACTCACTCCCCAAAAGTCGAAAACCGGAATGGGGAACTATTGGAGTTGGTTTTTCTCGCAATCAGTACGTCAAACCGAGCTGCGCTAGTCGAATTAGAGAATAATAATTAGACTAGCGCACTACTAGCGAAGTTGGGTTTAGCGTACAGATTGCGAGAAAAATAATTCAATTTATAATATTAATTATTCAACTTCGATAGTCCCCCTTCCGGTTTCAACTTGATCAACTACTTCATCAAAAGGATCTTACCGCCATGCAACGAACGTGCACCCTGTGTGTATTGCATGCTGCCTACCCGTAGGCGGACCCGCTAGCGGAGTAATAGCCGGTGCTGTCGGCCGCACGTATGAGTTTTTTCGGATAAAATCAAATTCGGAAAACGCCATTTGCTGGCTGGCTAGGATTTTGACTTTTTCAATAGTTTATCTTGAAGTATATTTTAAATTTCTTATGTCATACTTTGTGTGTACAAAAAATAATAATTTAATTAAAAACCTATTGTTCAGTATTTTTTACTTTTTTATTTTTCTTCCTTTTATTGTTTGATAAGAATAATACTTTTTGAAGGTTGTGTTCTTTTTTATTCTTTTAACAGTCGCTCTTCCAATACAGATTTCGTTTGTACAGGTTTTTTAGTTGGTTGTTTAATTTCATTCGTAGGATAGTAGCCGTTTACTGAGCTTTTGTTTTAGTAGAATTGTGTTGAGTTCGTTTCGTTCATGTCTAGTTTAAGTTTTCTTCTGTTCGGTGAATGAATTCAAAGATTTAAATCTGGTAGGTATCTATTCTCACTGTTTTTTTATTATTATTATTTTTTGACTGAGTTCGAAAATTTTCAAATGTGTATTCTGGATTTAAATTCAGTATAATATTCACAAAGTACACACATTTTAGTAAATGACAACTGTGTTATTGTGATTACTTTATCTTCTGGGATCTGGCTTCAAATAGTGATATTTGCAAGCGCAATCAGAAATTGCCCGCCTTGAATCCTCTAATCATTATTATTCACACAATTTGTGATATTTCCCTATTTAAGAGCTCCGGAACGCATCAAATGACTCAATGTAGATAATTCTGATTCTTTATTTACGATTTTTTACTTTTCTTATGATTCCAACCACGAAAAAAATCTTTTAAACTTGCAACTAGTTTGAACTTTTTACACATACAATTTCTATGTTCAAGTACACATTTTCTTTATCAACGGCTCTCATTCATGCAGTTTTCTCACTATTTATGTGTGTTATTGATGGCTGTTGTTGATATTGTTGTATCTAGGCTCGCTGACTCATTCAGTCTTCCATACTACACGGTGTCTAACTTACGATTATTATCAAAACTACACAAAGGTACCTACTTCAGAATTTCTTCGGCAGAACAGTCATATATGCAGATGTCAGATGATGGTATAAAAATAATACAGCAAAGATAAGACCAATATGCAATTATAAAGGAATGTTTGAGTATGAAAAGAGTTAGGAAATCCATCAGATTGTCAAATTTAATCGACTGCTATAATAGTTGGCCATTGCTTTTCAATTCAAAGATTTAATAAGTATAATCGTACTGTTGTTTATCTAATCTGCTATTAGAGCGAAAGTAAGTAAATCCCTAGTTCTACTAATAAACTGGGATTATTTTACAAATAGTTTGAATTGGAAATCCTCGATTCGGAATATTTGCCACACAATCGATCGTGCGAGCATTCGGTAATTCACACATCACTTGAGTGTACCCTCGAATCAGCTCATTTAGCCCATGTGTAATGAGAATATGGGGATCGAAAAAATTGAAATGACAAAATTATTTTTACCTTCCTCAAGCCAGGAACATGATTAGTGTTATTTTTTTGCAGCGGACATCAGACTTACGAAATAAATTTGTGACATCTTTTCACATATAGGGCTTTACAATAAAAATTCAATATTATAATAATCCGAACTTGTCCTAACAAATCCTGAGGTACCTTCATACGAATTGAACAAAAATCACAATTCTACACCGCGCTTTTCCTCCGTGCATACTTTTACGCATTCTAGTTTTGCTGTTGCTATAAGAAATGAACGACATCTGTACTGTTTATTCTTCAACTGAACCGAAGATAGTAGTCGAAAAAAGGAGCAAACACCTTTCGTTTCTCCTTTCGTTTGCTTCTGCTATAAATCACATAAGAACAATTTAAAACAATTGTCTTTTCTCTCGTTGTTGTTCTGCAAGGCCGTCGCAGGATGCTGCTTATTACATGTTTTGTATATTTTGCTTACGTTTTATACAGGAGTTAATCTAAACCTTTTTTTTAATGCTTACAATTTTGCCGCAACTAACGTTCCTGACAAATCACTAGTACTGCACAACAATGATTGGATAGAGAACCAACAAACATACGTCCTTATGCCCTATTATACAATAGAAAGATACCCGAAGACTCAGCAGCACCCCGCTCCGAACCTCGCTAGTTCAAAAGAGAGCTATAAGCGTTTTTCATTTTCTTCGTCTTATTAAACCTTCTACCACTGATAACCGTTCTGAGCGTCCGGAATCAAATCGGGAAAAAGTGGGCTTTTTTACACCGTTAATAAATTACACATTCGCATTCTCACAATGTTTCGTGCAAAAGATTTTAGCCTTAGCCTCTAATTTATACAAGCAACTAGTTTATTAAGTGTAGGACTACCAGATTAGCTTATTTAGCTTAGCTTTTCTCCTAAATCAAAAGCAAGAAAACGAGCACCGTCTTCTAGATTTTGCCCCTTGTTTTATTTTATTTTTTCCTTCAAGTTATTCTCTACGTAAAGGATTTCCTATTGTTTTATTTGCTGCTAGCCACTTGTGGAGAACAGCGGAGATACAACAATTGTATGGTATGTGTGTTTTGAGACATTTTAAAGCTATCTATTTACACGGTAAACCTGTCGATTTGTCTACTACAGTCACTACTACGCAACGCCTAATCTCAGTCGTCTCAATTCTATTTAAAAAAAATCTTTTATTTTATGGGTAATGTGGTATGTGTAACAATTAGCTGGTGGTGACAACGACAAATAACCGGAATAGCGATTGGTATTGAGAAGAACCGAACTGTGAGGAATATTAGTAGGATTTGCAATCACAACTCTTTGGAAGCTTATCCGAGCGAGTAGAGAACATCCAGAAAATTTTGCACTACTTCTTGGAGCAACAACAAGATAGTTCAGAAAAGGACAAAAGCAGTAGCTTCTTAAAACGATGTGGTGTTTGGATCGCGTTGAGCAAATGGACTCATATGCAGTCACTTTGTTCTAAGCGACACTGTTGAGATTAAAATGATTTGAGATAAATCGAAAGAAATCAGAATTTGTAATGTTTGTGTCAAAGTCAAATGATATCAAAATAAATGAAGACATGAAGACACGTTGAATGAACTACCACGAATGTGAGAGAGGGAAACATACTATTCGACTGAAATCTGCTAAGTTGAATAATATTTTGACAAATATTTATTTCATACACAATAGGGCTGTATATAACACATAGTTGTGAATTAATGGTAGATCATTTACTCACTTATCCTAAAAAATCGACTTATATAAATTCAACATTGAATGAAAAGTTTTTCTATACCCATTTCCCAAAGTCCAAATCTGGTGTCGATTGTTTAGCACAAGTTAACAAGCGATCTACCCATGTTTAAACCACATGCGCGTTATGATTCTCTTAATTCGTGCTCTTGAAAAATTACTAGGTAGAAAAAGCACGTGGTTTCCCAGAAAACGAATGTGGGAGAACAGCGGATGGATCCAAAATTCACAGCGAGATTGTATAATCAAGTTAACTGAAGCTCATACGTATTTGTTATATTAAAAAAAAACTACGAAACGTGATCTTATTTGATTAACACAACACGATCAGTTCAGCTATGCTCAACTCGAATCGACGGGAGATTATGATATACCTGCATATAAACGCAGATCAGTCCAATATGAATAGGAAACCCAACAGACATGGGACTAATCTTCTTATCTTCTATATATATAAAAAAAAGTTTCCATATCCTTTGCGGCAATATAACTCTCGAACGAATCGACCGATTTGCAAGATTTCGTCAAAAATCGGTTCGTCTTGGGATTAGCTGTGATTGTGTTAATGAAAACTCAGAAAATGTGGATGGGAAAGTTGAACAAATTTAAAAATACTACGTTTACATGAATTCTGCAGAAAATCATCAATATTAAACTGAAATCGATCTAGAGTGCAACGCTGCGCAGGCCAAAAAACCCGGGCAAGATCAGGTATGTTCGTCTAGTATCTGATAAAAGTGATAACTAAAACAAACTAACCAACTTGTCTTAAAACTATTGCACATTCCATAAGTAGAATCATAAGTGTTTATCGATTCCTTTCGACTATTATTACGAAAATCTCTCAATTAAATCAAATAGAAGTGTGTGACAATTCTTATATCAACGTAGTTTTTTTCGTAAGCTTTGTGATCATCGAATAGAAGGGATAATTAGACTTGTCCTTAACAGACTACTCATTTTTAGAGTGACATGAGGTTATTCAAATGAAAAGAGCATCGTTTGAAAAAGTTCAATCAGATTCCACTACATTGCAGTCTACTCATAGAATAAACCTAAAACAATGAAGACATACCCTTGCATGTATTAATACAAATATTTTATGGTAGAAACATTCATATTTCACATTATTCAGAATGGTTATATTGAGCTTAGAACTGAAGGATCCTTTTTATAACATCCGGGAAAAGTTTCTGGTATTGAAAAAGGAGTCAAATTTGAATTAATTTCATAATGACAATGTATCAACGAGGGATTTCCTCAAAATCATATAGAAGACAACACACAAGCTGCATCTGTGCAGTTCAGTTTCGAAACTTAACGCTTTGTATTCTCACTGTCCATTATTGATCTTAAACAAATACTATTGTCTATAAAAATGAATTCCATATCGAACTCGTTCGAAAGTTCTCTACAACAAATACACTTATTTGAACCGAATTAAGCGCACACATCTTTACCGTAATAAAAAGAAAAACTAATTAGTTTAGCTTACCATAAGCTGATTTAGTCTCACTATTCGATAGCATCTATTGACCAACTAAACTACCACGACAACAGTACGTACACTCGAATTCGGCCATCCCAGGCCGACCAGCTGGTGCCGTTGAGATCATCAGATGTGCGACACCCGCTACTAGTGGAAACATTCTTCCATCTTTCCGTAACAGTCCAACAAGCTAAGCAATTTTCGTTTTCTCTCATAAAATAAATTATTAGAAATAACATATCCTACAAAGATGATCACACCCAGTTCCACTTCGCTTCAATCCTTCTTCTGTCCTTGTCGTTTCTTAAATCGTCTCCTCTAAAGGTTTACAACTCCAATTGTTGCGTTATCTTTCTTCCCTCTGCGCTATATTACACAACACTGATTGGTATATGCTCATGAATGCAGTAGGTTGTTATTAATAAGATAGAGTTAAAACTAACAACAGTTACCTATCGAGTTGGCCACCTTTCGATTCTAACCTGTTGGTAATATTGATGCCAGCAGGTTCAGTAGCGTTGATATTATTTCCTGTTGCATTCACGCCGCTCCCAGCAACCACAACAACGGATGACGATGGCACAACGAGAGAAGCGGATCCGCTACTGGATGCTGTGACCGCTGAGTTGTCGTTTACTGCGCCAGCAACTGCAGCCGAAGCTGGCACTGCCGGTGTCACTTGGATAAACTTTATACTATTGGTCGCATTATTGGTGGCGACAGCAACCGTCGTTGTACCATGAGAATCCAGCTGCTGTTGACCCTGTTGCTGCTGCTGTTGTTGCTGTTGCAACTGTTGAGCTCGAATACTGACCGCCGGTATTCGCTGAATACCACCTTTACTATTTACAATTGTGGCGGCACCAGTTGGCGATCCACTCAGTATGCTTTGGACATTCGCCGATTGCTGCTGTTGTTGCTGTAGCACACCAACAGTGTTGATAAACTTCTGCTGCTGGATGGGTTGAATGATGTTAACCACTTTCGGATTCAGCTGTGCCAGGAACTGCCCACTTCTGTTCTTGATGTTCGCATACACTATTCGATTTTTTTCTGTGTCGAATAACATATTGACCGCATTCTCAAACTTCACATTCTGCTGTCCTCCCGTCGTTCCGGAAGTCGTCTGCCCTTGGCTACCGTCGGTAGTTTGGAACTGGGCAATCTGCTGACCCTGCTGTTGTTGTTGCATCAAATTGGAGTTGATTGAAATCTTTCCGTGCGGTGATGCTGCCGCCGCCGCAGCCATCAACTGACCGGCAGCTTGTTGTATCAGTTGCGGAGAAGACGTTAGGATGATCTTATTCTGTGCTGCTTGCTGTGGATTCTGACTTGTCGCTGACAGAATTGTAATTTGCTGTCCTGCAGCATTCTGTATCACGTTGTAGGTGCTGGTACCACTCGTTCCCTGTTGCTGTTGCTGCAGTTGTTGTTGCTGAACCACCTGAGCTGCCGCCGCTGCTGCGGCCGATGCCACGTGGTTCGCTGCACTAGCAGACTTGACAATCATTTTCTGAGAAACTAGAGCCTTCGTCAACATCTCGAACTGCTTCTTGCTGAGATCACTGGTTTTCTGACCGGTAGCAGCCAATTTCTGGTTTATAAGCGTATGTAATTTGGGATTGATGACGTTTTGTTTCACTAGAATAGAATAACAATAGATGAATGAAATAAGAGTTTTACAATTTATAGCAGAGAGATAATGAAAATAAAACAATAAGGATAAACAATAATGAATAATTGCACAATAATCAAGCAGGTTGTATGTCATATCACAGAAAGCCAAATTCTCAAACTATACCTCCTATTCTCCAGAATAACATTTCCAACAAGGTTAAAATACTTCACTATTCCATTTACTTCCGCTATATTCACTTTGTATCTACAGATACGTATTTGATTTCGTTTTCTACTTGAAAACGTCTTCACGACTAGTGAAAAATAAGAACAATTAACATACAAACGATACCACAGTTAGAATTTCCTTCTAGGGATTTTGTTACGAGACTTATTGGATTAGTCTTTAAACTCGTGCTTCCACTAACGAAAATTATCAGGTGCGCAGAAGAACACACACCAGGTACCCAATGCACAAAAAACAACAAATGCAGGAGGAGGTCACCAAGCCGGTGATAGGACGTGCAAAGAAAGAAAACGTAGGGAAAAATACTTTCCACAATGAGCACAGATAAAATAACCTATGCCGACGCGGAATCTCATTTCCCCTAAGACGAGCAACAGGTACGAATTGCTGAACATCGAATCAGAGGAGGAATCTCCGCAGCTTGACAACACCGACACTTCGAGTAGTAGGCAGAGAAGAACAAATAAGTGCCTACAGAGGCAACGGAATAGAAGCAGGCCTCATCCTGAGACCAGGAACGAGTGGAAAGTTTGTCGCATGTAGTCAGACAGAAGGAGCCACAGGGATATGACGTGATTGCAGTGAAATCGATGTTGGAAAGGGTGCAGCATGAGCTTATCAAGTTGTTAAGATTGAGAACCTGGCTGAAACCGACCATAGAGCTGAGAGTTGAGATCGCCAACTGATTGTGTACACCTTCGAAAAAATCAACGAAATATTTGAGAGCTACCATGGACCTCCACAAGGATAACAAAGAATAGACCAGGAAATCCAAAATGACCAGTAAAATTTCAATACTGCGACACAACATTCAAAGTATCAGACCAAAACAAACAAACTTTTCTGATGACCAACAACATAGACGTCGCGCTGTTACAGGAAGTATGGCTGAAGGTAGACGAGCCATTTAGGTTAAAAAACTATCATCTGACATCAAGAAGAAGGCCAAGTGGATATGGAGGAGTAGGGATTCTGACAAAGCAAGGATTCGATAGTGAAAACATTGAAATGCCAGAGTTTTCTATCTTGCCTTCAAGGCATTAAGGATTAGGGATTAAAACCATAGAAGAAGGCAAAGAAGGCAGCACAATGTGTTTCATATCGTCGTACTTGCCGGCAAGCTCGAGCGGGTTACAGAGGACCTGAAGAAACTGTTCCACTTCGTAGAATTCTTGGAAGGTGAAGTTGTTCTGGGAGCCGATCTGAATGCACATCACAACAGTTGGAGTCCAGATTGCCTAGAGTGCACCAGAGGAAAACTTATCAATCAGCTGGTGATGGATTCGAAGCTGGTACTGATGAATCACGTAACCGCCACTATGAGTCTGGTGCCTAAGGAACAGGGAATCGGCTATCGACTTAACATTGGACTTAAGCAGGAATTGTGCGAAAAGCGAAATGGAAAGTTTTAGATGAAGAATTTGGCAGCGCGGATCTCTCAATTAGAATTAAGATTGGCGAGGAAATCCCAGGGATCGAAGGAAGCACCACTAAAGTCAACCATGACAAAGCGATAAAAATACTAAACTCAATCCGACCGCAATTCGTATACGACCCGGACGGACCCGGACCCGGAAATCTTCGAGCAAGCAATAGAAGAGGATTCATACGTTGTCAAGAACAAAAAAGGGATCTACCTGAAGAAATGGTGGACGAAAAATATCTCAAGGCTGTACGACATCAAAAGGGAACTATAACAGGGATAAAACAGAGAAAAACTATCTGGAGCTGCAAAAATGTAGAGCAATCCTCAAGAAGGAGTTTAGAAAAACCAAAAGAGCATACATCAAGGACCTGGGCGAAAAAATCGACGAAAATACACCTCCAAAACAGGTGTGGAATATAGTCAAAGGTATAGACACTTCGCTCACTGGGGATTATAAAAAATCGGAATTGCTGGAACCGATTTCGTTAATGAATGTCAACTTGAAGCTAATCAACTCGTCAGTGAAAGACCGGCTAGTCTAATATCATGGATCTGCACATACTTGAAGGAGAGGACGCTTATCTTGAAGACGAAACAAGGAGAAATAACAACCATGGTTAACCAAGGTTTGCGCCACAAAGATACCCGCTGTCACCTGTACTATTCAATCTCTACACAGCAAGTCTACATGAGGACAGTACAGAGGAGGACGTCTTGGTCCAGTTTGCTGATGACTGTGCAATGATTATTAAAGCTAACACCCTAGAAATGACAGCATGTAAGGCAAACAGTAAACTAGCGACCAAAACATCAAAACTGGAATCGATGGGTCTTGAAGTGAACCCGCAAAAAAACGCTGTCATACCCTTCACTAGAAAAAAAACACGGAACATTTGAGAATAACGATGAACGGACATACCATCCCTCTCCAAAATACTCATAAATACTTGGGGTATACAATGAACAGAGAACTGCGTCTTCGGAAGCACATAGAAGACGTGTGTGAAAAGGCTAGTAAGAAACTTCCTCTGATAATAATACTATCTAGTAAACAAAGGTATTCAAATCCAGCCACGCTCATAAAGATTGGGAACGCATTAATACGAAGCAAACTAGAATACGGTCCACAATATACGGCGATGCAGCGGAGACAAACCTCAGAAAAATCCAAGTTGTACAAAACACCTATCTACGGACTGCAATACAGTACTTAAAAACCACGCTCATCCATGTGATTCTTTCAGAGACAGGTGGGGTCTGACCTTGTGATGATCAACAAGAACTGAATACCTGGCAAAAAAAACAGTTCTTGAAAGCAAGGTTCAACCAAAACCAACTAAATAAGTTCATACCGACAACGATTGAGAAGGAAGAGTCGAATGGGACGTATATGTTGGAGGTCACAGTCAAGCATATCGACGTAGTTCTGCAGAGTGCAGATGCATCCAAAGGAGGAGAACACCGAGTGGGAGCTTCGACCGAGAACCACAGGGGATTCCAACATCCAGTGGAGAGTTCGGAATACGTTAGGCCAGAGTCAAAAAAGCAGAATATTTTTAATCAACAATGGCACCAGCTATTCCTTCAGAAGGTTAATGAGGACTACCAGGAACACATAACAATATTCACAGATGCAAGCAAAACGAAGGCAGGAGCAGCGTACGCGTTCTAGGATGAGAATGCTGACACTGTAAAAACGAATAAGGTGAACTCAAATTCTACCATTACCAACGTGGAACTGTTGGCTATAGAAGCAGCAATCGAATGGGCACTACAGAAGTCATACTCCAGAGTTGTAATATTGACGGTCGCAGCTACTGCATGCTCTATCTTGAAGAACAGAAAAGAATTAAAGTCAAACTACATAGCATGGAAAATTTTAACGCTACTCCAAAAAGGAGAAGCAAGTCGATACAAAATTCAGTCGATTCCTAGCTATAATTATGACATTCGAGGACCGAGCAGCGGTTGAGGCCACATCAGGACGACAAACGAAGCACAACTTGTTAACGGTAGGTGATGCTGTAAGAGTAGCGAAAGAAGAATCGTGGGACGAATGGGAACGCAGTTTCGCTGAGACAAGTCAAGAAAAAGGATATTGGTATAAAACTATACAAACGAAGCCCCAAAAAACCTTGGTTCAAACATCTGATTCTAAACAATGGTGAAATTAGAAAGCTTAGCAGGATCCGTTCGGTGCATATGCTAACTAAGGATAGACGATATCAATGGAAATGGGAAAACACGGAAGACTGCGATCTCTGTGAGAAGGTTGAAAATATAAAGCACATACTTTACGACTGCCCGAAACACAACAGCATAAGATCCAAATACCCAGCCTTGGAGTATTTTGAACCATTGGAGGAGATTTTAAAACAAGAAAGAGAAGCCAGCATGACCCAGATTCATCAATTTCTCTTAGAAACAACAGTTCAAATCTGATCGGGGGATGTAACCTTCACCTTAAGTACATAGAACACGGCAAGCAAATCCGAGAAGAAATTCAAACAGCAATTAGGCAAGATGGGCCAATTTTGGCTTTAGCCTGTCAGTGAGGACAAAAGCAAAAAAAACATCATTACCATACATTTTGGCACACTGATTGTCAATTTATTACGATTACACCATTCAACAAATAAGTCCATAAATCCAGGTTTGTCACAACAGACCTACCAGGAATGAAGCCATGTTGATCTTTCGAAATATAATTTTTCGAGTTGCTGAGGATGACCACCATTACACCATCACATTTCGAACAGTTTCGATGTCGTAGATAAGCTTGTGATGCCTCGGTAATTCTTTACATCCCGGCGGTCTCCAACTTTAAACACCGGGAATTTGACATGTAAGAATGCTTCCAAATGGTGGAAAATTTGCCTTGATGAAAGGATCGGTTGAAAATTTGCCGCAAGAGGTTTGGCTAAGGCTACAGAACATTTGCAAAACAGAACGGCGGGTATGCCATCGGGTCCAGGAGATACAAAACGCTTTAGTTTCCTTGATGCTGCGACGACCATATCCGCTGTCACTTCAAACGTTGTTAAACTTATGAAGTCTAAATGCACATCACCGGATGCATACTCAGCTTAACTAACGCTTGCTCCATCGTCTTCAAAAACTGACGCGAAGTGTTCCGCAAAAGTTCACTTGCCCCTTCGATTCTCTACGAATGTTTTGAACACATTGTTTATCGATAAATGCCTAGCGGGGCTACGACTCATCGTCACAGGGAAAGCATCAGAAAAGTGTTGCCGAAAAGAAGAGATCTCACATTATTATCACTGATGAAAAAGGCCTCTGTCCGACTGCACTACGATTCAAAGCTCCAAGACACGATGTCTGTTGGATCACATGCACATGCGTAAAATCAGTGCATCATGTGTCGCGGCACCAAACAAAAATTATCTACATGTGATAGGGGGAAAGGCGGCTTTGGCAGGTTTTGTTCTATTATTGGCAGGGGGGTTTTTGTCGACCAAATTTTATGAAATTTGGCCACAATATTCTTTGATATGCAAATAATGTTTAGGCCAAATTTGAGCCTAGTCTGTCAGTTTCTAGTAAAACGATAGTCAGGTGTGATTTTTCTATCTAAAATTAAATGCTCGGTGCTAATCGGATTGAGGAGGTGGATAATTGTAAGATTGTGTTGATGAGCCGCAAGGCAGCCATTCTGAATGACACCGAGAGAGGCTTTGAAAGCCTGCATTAGCACCAAGCCAAAATAAAAAATGATGTAGGTATTCTTTAACAGCACACATTTGCTTATGATAAGCTTGTCGAGGATACGATTCCTTGGAATAAGACAATAGTTGATACAAACATCAAAAAGTAACTTTAAACAATGTTGAACAAATTGAAAAAGAATAAAAATACAGAAACGTCAACAAATTGAGCGTCCAAGATAAAAATAGTATTGTAACGCAGCAATAGAAGTATTGAAACATATTGCATTAGAGAAGAAAGGGGAACCATTTGAGAAAAAAGTCAGACATAAGATTAACAATAGCAGAAAACAGAAAATCATAATATTTTGCAATTTTCAGCTTACCTATTTTATCGTTGGGCCCATTTATTTGCTTCTTGAGCGGCGATTGCCCAGACGGGGTCGCCGTCGTTAGCACGTACGTTTCGCCTTGATGGGAATGCGTCGCATGCTGAAGCTGTATGTGCTGCTGTTGGCCTTGTTGGAGTGCTTGCTTCGTTGCCGTTAACACCTGGTTGCCACTGACGGTCACAATGTTCCCTCCGCTGGTGGCTATTTGTTGCATCTGTTGCTGCGAGAGTACAATCGGTGTCGTATGCTGAACGATGTAGCTACCGGTCGGCGTTGAGGTGCCGCTACTACTGGCGCTTCCCGCGTTGCCGGCCAAAGTTATCTGACTGGAGAGATTGCTGTGTTGGGGATGCTGGGCGGTAACTACTGGGAGTGCCGACTGGGCTGACCCCATCAAAGGATTCAACACAGTGGTGGTGGCTTGATTGGATTGGACCACTTGAACCGATGGAGAAGTGATCAGGAATGATGTAGCAGCCGTAGCTGGGGACGCTGTTACAGCAACGGCAGTGGCATGAGAAACAGATTGCAGGTGATTGATAGGTTCGAGTTTAATTTGCGGAACTGAGAGAGAATGCTGCTGGAAAGTGCTTCCCGCTGGTAGCACGGAAGTGTTGGTCTGTAGGTGGGGTGCTGATTGAGAAGATGCGGACGGAGAAGACGCGGCCAGTAACTCATCGGGAGGTTCAATTTTTATCTGATCGGCAGGTATTGTTGCGGACACGGAATCTGTCTCTTCTTCTACTTTAACTTCTACTTCGGCCACAGCATCTGCTTTTTCACCTTCTAAAGGAACATTGCCATCCGAGTCGGACAGTTTTTTGAAAATTTCCTCCGTTGGAGGATTGCGTACAGCAAAGAAACTGCTGCCTACTAAGTAATTGCAACGCTTCAGAACTTTCCTCCGTTTGCTCTTGTAGCGTTCAATGTTCGTTAATCGATCGTATCCTACCAACTCCGAACAATATCCGATTTTGTGGGCCGGCAATCCTTCTACTGACGGCGGATTGACGAGTTCATTCATCGCTAAGGGATCTTCCTTTACATCACCACCAGTGCCCGCACCGGTCTCGTCTGCAGTCTCTAACTGATTCAATATGCCGTCTTCTAGGATACCATTCCAGAAATTGCTCGTCTGATTTAACGACTTCATGTCATCAATTTGGCACTCTTGCAAGATCTTATCCAGCATCTTTTCGTCCTCGTTGGACTCGCTTAAACTGAGGTTCAGATCATTCAAACTATCCCCACTGAGATTGTTATCCGAATTGGAACAAGTTTCCAGTTTAACTTCCAATTCATCCGTTGCTTCTTTTGTCACAGCAGCACCTTCCGGCCCTAACGGATGGGGTTCAACCAGGCTGTCCATTGCAAATGGCTTTGTTCGATAAACACTTTTGGTTGTATTGAAAATATCACCCGGAAGTTCGGTGTCAAGTGCCTGCAGCTCCAAAGCTATTCGGTTTGCATCCATTTGGAACAACGGATCGTCATCCAGTAAGCCGTCTTCCTCTTGTGGCATCGGTTCTGGCGTTTTAGGCCGGAAATGCAGCCAACTGGACTGAATATCTCTCAACAGATCCGTATACACGCTGGCAATAGCCTTTCTATCTACAGAGGCTGTCGACTCTCCCAAGCCAAGATCATGCTCGTTCAACCTACTACTGCTAGAAGTGTCTTGTGTTCCCTCTGCCGACACCCCAGGTGCAGCCGTCTTCTGCTGGAATGCCCTTAACGACTGCTGCAACAATTGCTGCTGATACTGGGATACTGCCCGATTATGCAAGCTACTGTTAATACTATTGCTAAACGATTGGTTAAAATTGTTCCTACTATTGACGTTGCTGCTACTGCTGCTGCTGCTGTTACTGTTGCTGTTACTATTGTTGCTAATCCGGCTCCTATAGCTATTATTTACATTGTCTATCATGTGCTCGTAATCTTCCAGGACTTCCTGTTTTACTGCCACAATGCCACCAGCTTCTGTTTTTATCACATTATTTTCTGAGTTATTTACACTAACACTAGTACTGCTACCGCTATTACTACTAATTACAAACGCCGACGAGGACGCTCCACCTGCCGCAATCGATGTCCTTTCATCACTGCATTTTTCCTGTTTCACTGTCACTTCTTCACTGGTCAACCTACTGTTGACACCACTTTCTTCTTCCATTGCTTCAACCTTCACCAGACAGTCGGCTTTTCTTCTTCGGGCCAACCCAAAATTAGCCATGAACAAATCGTCCAGGTCGGTTTCTTCCTTGATCACCAGTTGTCTTGTTCGTTTCAAACCACTATTCACGGCAATTGCCGATTCCAATTCGTTCCACTTCCGGTCCATCTGACTGATCACGGTCGTGCTCGTAGGCGCGGTTGGGGTAGCGCTACTGACGCTGGATGTCACAGGTATCACGATGCTTTCCTCTTCGGGCTCTACGGCAACGGCCGCCGCTGGGGTCGTTTCCGATTCGATAATCTTGTAGTCCAACCGCGACCACAGATCATCCAAATCGGTTGAGGCGCGATCGATTATTACCCGGCCACCACGACCGATCCTCCTTCGAGCGAATCCAATGCAGCGGGGTCTAAGGAGAGGGAATGCGATAAAGGATTAGACCAAATAATTCAGTGATTTTTTTTTATTAACAGTCATAATGGATTCTACTGCTTTAATTTGGTTTTTTTACTTTCCATAGAATTTAAAAAATGCAACTACCTATAATATGAATATACGAAACCCTACACTCAGAGACAAACGTAGACCTAGTGTGTTTGCGCTGAGGTAGTACTTGAAGGCGATAAGTTTGAGATTCTTGTAGAATTACTTTAATTAGCTAACATAACCGATTCACTGCTGTGAATCACAGGTCTGTTCCATCTGCATATGGATGCCATATTATAGATACGACTGACTTGCAAATCACGGAAGTTTAGGTCCTGCAACATGCAGACGGAAAAAAAATTGCTCTATATTAAACCCTGATTGCATCAAAGACCCTCTACGGAAGTGTGGACGTAAAAATTCGCAGACCAGAAAGCTTTCAAGGTTCTCGAGCCAGAAGTGATGCTTGCAATCAAGTGTACAAAGAAAATTTTGTAAATCTTATAAAATACGAAAAAAATAAAGCAAAAACAATCTTCAACACAGGAAGGGACATAGCCCAGCATTTTGTTAAAAGCTACGAACAATTCACGGTTCACGCAGACTTAATTTTTTTGCCAAGTTCCGGAATTCGGCAATATTGATTTTTACCAAGATCTCGGTAACGATCTAGGCTGGAACAAATATGTATTCCTTTTTTTGTCATATTATAGGCTTTGTTTGGATAACGAAGAGGGTGGTAAATAAAAATAAATGGATAAATTGATAAAATCGCATAAAATCGTTTTCTTTAAAAAAAAAATCTAGGGCTCAATATTTTATTTATGTTTCCAATCAAATGTTGAATTCTTCCCTCAAACAAATAAAAAAATAAAGACACAAAAAATTAAGGGACCGATTACAGAAGAAAATAATATTTGTTCCGGCCACTGAAATCTAGATAGAATGCTTACCAAGATTCATGGAAAGAATTGGCGAGATTTCAGCGGTTGGATTTTAGGAGATCATACAATTTTGAATTTGAAGTTTGGGACCCTAAACACGGCATACAGGGAAACAAGTGGAACATCGCACAGGGCCAAGGACTATAGAGATCTACAATACGCGTGGCATAGGTGTTACGACGCTATAGCCAACCAAATATCCAGAGATATTCGTACTCCTATCTGGAGTGGGTTGATTCATTTATGTACTGGATGTACGGCAACTTGGTTATTACTCAAAGGTTTACCATCCTGTGAGAGCAATTAATTTATTGCAACAACATTGCCCAAGTAACCATTAGCACTATATTACGCCAAACCGCCATTTAGGGCCACTATACGGCTATTTAAAAACTTATAAGCATTAAAGTAGCACTATATGACCGATTTGGCGGAATATAGTGCTTATTGGTTACTTGGGTGCTCTTCCTGCTCTAATAATAGACTACAGATTAGGAGTACAATCTGTGTCTCATGGAAAACAGGATACACTTTCAAATCCTAAACAAATGATCACTCCGCTGAATTTATGTACCTGGGATGTCGTAGGGACGTGAGGGCAAACCGATAACGTAGATCCGCTTTTCCGTTCTCCTCCTTCGACACCCATGGCCAATCACCGAATCCTTTCGTAATAGGCTACAATGGATTGAAGAGCAATTAAGCTTGAACTCATTTCGATCAATACGAAAACTCTCACCCTATGGTATTGACTAAGTTTACTCCGTCGAAATGCGTATGCGTATTCCTCTTCCGGAGCGGTAGCTCCTTGCAGGTTTGCAAGTTCCTCCTCATCGGAGGATAATGTCGGATCAGCAGTGCCTAAAATAAATCACCGTTAGCGACCAAATAAACCACGCAACATTTACCATCTTACCACTACTCAATCCGGTTCCCACAGCAGCATCCCCACGGCCACTAACACCCCCAGTTGCCGCAACACCGCTCAGCCCGCTTACACCAGCGCCAGCTGGATGGTACTGATAATGATGATAACCCCCGACACCCGTCGTTCCAACAGCCGTCGAACCAAGTCCGACAGTGGAGTTTCCGGTCACCGTTGAACTACTGGCCGATGACCGCTCCTTTTGTATTTTGTGCTTTCGTTTCTTGTACTGCCGTTTCTCCTTTCGACTGCTGCTTAGACTTTCACTGTCCCGCTTGTTGGAACTGGATCCTCCGACGTGATGGTATTGGGCCGAAGAAGACGATGGACCATGGTACGTCCCAGACCCACTGGTTCCTGCTCCTGCCGTTCCGCTCAGCGCAGTGTGATGCGCTGAATATTGATTAGAGTAGATTGGAGCAAAGGCGGGTCTGAAAAATAAGCACGGTTAAATAATATGTTAATGAGTAAAGCAATTTGTACAAACCTCGAAGCCTTAGTCGCGTTGGCTGTGAACTCAGACAGAAGCTGTCCGTTAAAGTCCTGCGTCTGGTACCGTTTCTCGTAGACCTCAATGCCAAGATGCAACTGTTCACGTTTAATCTTCTCCCGCCTTTTGATCATTTCCAGCAGGGTGACCGCTCGGCTCAGGTCTCGCCTGTAAGTAAAACTCTTAATTGTATGTCAGATACAAGATGATTTTCAGCAGCTACAAACCTCAGCTTCAACATCTTCTCGTAGGAGGATTCGTCGTTCTTTCGATTCTTTCTGGTCTGCATCTTTTCAGTTCGTCTCCGGAATGCCAGATACGGATTGTTTGGAGTGGTGTTGCCCCTGGTTTCCGTCTTCACCGAAAGGATTAGTGGGTGTTGCTAAAACAAGAATATACCATGATTACAGCAAGATCGAAGAAAGCGATTAGATTAACACCCGTACCGTTTTCAGTCGCTTGTTCAGCCAATAATCATACACCGCTATACTCAGTTCGTCATCCTGTTTGAGGAGGGCTTTGGCTTCGTTGAGCGTGACCACTGTCTGACCGGAACTCTTCTCTAGTCGGTCCATCATCGTTTCAAACTTGAGCGAATCCAGATCCAACCGCTTACTTTGAGTGGTTACCCACTGCTCATCTGCGCTGTCCATGTCGTAATCGGGCACGTCCTGTTCCAGGTTGAGCGCTGCAAAAAAAAGGAAATCATTGGGTAAGAAAGAGTTAACGCCATAAGAGACAATAGTTCGGAATCTTACGTTGCATGTGGATCATCTGTTTCGGCATTTTGTAGTCCGTCGGGTAATATTTCTCGTAAAACTCCGAATCGGTCGCCTCGAACACCTCTGGTGTTGGAATGATGAGTCCAGTGCATATCGCCCGTTGCAAATGATGTTCCTAAAATAGAAGAAGAAGATAGTAATTAGTCATTGAAAACAGTTATTAATCCAACAAGCAGCAATAGTGCCTTTTTCGTGCATTGCCAAAAACTGTGTTTTGGCCAAAACTTTTAGGCCCATAATTGGGTACCAATTGGGTGCCAAGCCTTGACAGCAGTAGTTGAAAGTCTTGACAACAACCTTGTTCTCGGCAAATTATGGTGCTCGTCACTGAGTGGCTATTCAGGCGTTTCTATCTGTTGTATTAGACTTTTTTTTCCTTGTTGGGTACATTTTCCACTGCGACCAGTTGGTTGATATGTATTAGACTTGCTACACTATGGTTTGTAATTTTTACTATGAGTTCATAGACTCCGCTCGGGATCTTCTTCGGAAAATCCTTCAAAAATTCATTTGTAAATTCCTCCAGAAATACTTTCGGGAGCTCCTCCAGGAGTTTCAAATAATTTTCAAAAAATACCTTCAAAAAAACCGTTTGAAATTTCTCCAGAAGTTTCTTCAAAAGTTTCTACTCGAAAAATTCTAGGAAATCCATAGAAAATTCCCTAAGATTTTTCAAAAGAAATATGCTGGAGGCATTTCTAAAGAAAGTTCTAAGGAAAATTTAGAAAGAATTATTAGAAGTCGTTCTTTGGATTTTTAAAGAAATATCTGGAGGAATTTTCTAAGATATTTCTGAATTTATTTTTGGAGTAATTTCAAGAGAGTTCTTTAAGGAATCCCTGAAGGAAATTCCGAAAGAATCCTTGGATGAATGTCCAAAGAAATTCTTAAAGAAATTTAAGAATTACGAAAATTCTTTTAGAGAATCCTTGAGAAATTCCTTTGAAAATTCGTTTTGGATAAAATTTCTGGAGGAAATTCCAAATGAAGTTCTGGATAAATTTCCGATGAAATGGAATTTTCACTGTAGCGATTTCCCTGGGAAGTGGAAAGTTCTGATTGAATTCCTGTAGGAATTTCTGAAAATATTACCAGGGCCCTCCTTAGCCGTGCGGTAAGACGCGCGGCTACAAAGCTAGGCAATTTTCGGATTGGAAATTGTCTCGACTTCCCTGGGCATAAAAGTATCATCGTGCTAGCCTCATGATATACGACTGCAAAAATGGTAACCTGGCTTAGAAACCTCGCAGCAGTTAATAACTGTGGAAGTGCTTAATGAACACTAAGCTGCGAGGCGGCTCTGTCCCAGTGTGGGGATGTAATGCCAATAAGAAGAAGAAGAATTACCAAAGAATTTTTGGAAGATTTCCCTGAAGAATCCTTAGAAGAATTTCTGAACGAATTTCCGGAAGAATTCCTTACGGAACTTATTAAGCTTTTCCTTTAGAAATTTCCGAAGGAATTTTTCGGAAGTTAGTGAAATTCGATAGAAACTCCACCCTCAACAAGGTCTTGCTTTGTAGCCGCACATCTTACCGCACGGCTAAAGAGGGGGTTGGAAACAGTCAGGGTGACCACTAAAAACCGATTTTCATATTCGCGGGTTTTTTTCCGGCTTTTTCCGATAAATTTTGTCAAATTTTCCCAGTTTTTATTTAACTCGAAAAAATAGGGCACGAGTTTTTGAACTTTAACTAGGGTAACGGTTCGGCACTTCATCTCATAGCTCCCATTCCCATCCCATCAAAAACAAAGCAATGAAAAGAAATCTGATTTGTCTTTTATTTTTGTGATTTTTTTCAGCAGTGAGCACGCATGTTAGCAAAAATAAGCGACAAGATTGGTTCTATATTTCTCTGTTTTGCGATGAGATAAATATATGTCCAAAATGGAACGATTCCCCTAGGTGTTTTATGTTCTGACTTTTGAAATAGATACATGAAATAACCAACAACGTGTTATGCGAACTGCTTTAATCAATAGGTACAGATTTTTTTTATATGTTACAAAGTTTCGCAAGTTTCTGACAGTGTCAATGGACGTTGCATGTCCGTCTGGTTCTTCCTTCTTAGAGCATAACGTTCACAGAAAGCAGTGAAAACATATGGTATCTTAGAATATTGTCGAAACATTTTAAATGTTTAGCTTTCGCTTAATTTATTTTAGTATTTTTTGTGAGGAAAGACAAAATTCTCTCTTATAAGGTAAATCAAATTAAATCAGGGTTTTGATTTGACGTTGGACAACGTCTTACCCGAAGGTACTGGGTGTCAAATCAGAATCTAAAATTGGGGTCCGTCACGAAATCATGTAAGATTTTGAACGTAAATTTATATATAATTCGACTCCGAAACTCTCCAGCAATTTGTCAATTTCATTGAAACTTTTGATTATTAACGATAAGCTATTAGAAATTTAAATTCTTGTCCTACCCAGTAAAAATATCAGAACCAACCAACCTTGCATTCCCAACACGGACATCAGAAAGATGTAAGTTACGGGCCTTGTGACCCATCGTTTCATTTTCATTGGTTACCGTCCGTAGCAGAATCACGAACGCGCGTTGGAGGGATTTGCTACAAATATTTATTCGCATGGATGGCAACAGTGGCAGCCAAATGAAATTTTCTCAAGATTCTGATTTGGTTTTGTTGTTAGTGTTCGTGACTGGGAAGGCTAATTATTTGAAATCAATCGTTTTTTAAGGTATCATAATTTTATGAAGAGAAGGTTTAGCCAAGGCGAATTTTGTTTAAAGTGCAAATCATAATCGCTTGGTGACATCAGAATGTTTCCAGCGGCAGCAGAATCACGAGCGCGGGTCTAAAGGAGAAGCTGCAAAAATAGATTTGCATGGACAGAGAAAACCTGAAACAAGTAACTAAAATTATAATCTTGAGGGAAAATTTTACTAGAGTACTACTGCTGCTATCCATGCGAATAATTTTCTGCAGCGTCTCTCTCCGACGTGCGCTTGTGACTCTACTATCGACGGAAACTCTCTGCCTTCACCAAGCAAATAATTTGTACTTATTTTCACCATCGTAACGAAACAGGCAAGGAAATTTCATCTGAGTGCTGCTGATGCCGACGACGACGACCGCACAACTACACCATCGGTGAGAATAAAATATCCGTCAGGAGCTCCGCCGATGCCGATGGTGGGACCGCGGTCTGCTCTTCGTGACATCTTGAACGAAATGGCTCGCGCACGTGGAAAAGCTACTTTCTTGTAATCAATAAAATTAAACCTGTAGCCACGCCCCTTTGGTGAGTGTTACACAGGGAATCAATTTTTCATGGATGCGCTTGCGACACAAGCGACAAAAGAGAACCAACGACAAAGCTTTGTTTTTGTCGGAGAGAATAATGACAAAGATCCGATTTTTTTTGTCAGCAACAAAAAAGAAGACAATTTTTCTTGCTAACTTTTCATCCCGTTATTTTGCATTTGCATCAATATCTCGATATTCGATTCTATGCGTGCCTCATAACACAATACTAATGATGTCATTCGAAGCTAAAATGAAAGTGATCTAGTAACAACACAAACTGGATCTGGGAAAGATATACTTTAATTTGGAACCTTAATCAACACACCATGTACTAAAATAAAATAATTCAGTTAGAATGCGACTGAGCAATAAACATTAAAAAGTAAATTTTTATATCTAGAGATGTCGTAAAATCCCGATTAATCGATTAGTAACTAATCGATTACTCTCGATTCTTGTCGATTATAGAATCGATTAGCCGTTGAGTAAAACTCGATTCAAAATTAATCGATTATCACAACGATGAATGGATTAATCGAAGTAAACGATTAATTTGCAACATCTCTATATGTATCTTGTGTGGCAAGTACAATGAATATACTATAACCAGGGTGTCAAGAATGTTTCTCACCCGAAAACATCCAGAGAATCGAATTCGCCGTCTCCCGATTGGCAATCCTACTGGAGAACCTCATTTTTTTTCTAATATCAACTCAATTGAAAATTTTAAATATAACTTGAGAAAAAAAATGTTTTTTTAGTACATGTCCTGAATTCCCGGTTTTTCCCGCTTTTTTCCAATGACTTCCATTTTTCTGATTTTCCCGTTTTTCCCGGTTCGGTGGTCACCCTGTCAGTTACTATTAAAAATATGTGTAGCAACTGTCATTATGCAGTGTACAACAGTATAGGGCAGCAGAGCGCTGTGCCTATATTATGAATCTCTTTCATTTTGGATTTTCATGAAAGTTAGGATTCAACAAGACCAGTAACATTAAGTCTTGGAGATCTGTCGTGTGATGTCCTGTATACTAGGATTGTGGATAAGCCCCGAAATAGGACGAACCAAAATTTTTGAGTGAATCTGAACTGAGTCGATTGGTATATTCGGTAGACTACACTTATTTGAAACAAATCAAAATCATTTTTTCGAGACGTATACTGCCTCTGATTGCATATCAATCTAATCATTGCTGAGTTTCCTATTTGCATGGGACAAATATGCGATTTAGGGTAGTATACACCCTGAAAAAAAATGCAGAAGCTGCTGTTAAAAATTTAGCCAGATCCGTCAAGTCTAAGTGGATGCTCAACGAGCATGAAGTTTATATGGGAAACATCGACTAAATACATACAACAGCACTGCTTCTTACACGGTAATACTGGACTACTCATTTTAGGAGTATTTTTCAATCACTTTTGAGAATATTGCCCATACGTCAAAATATGCGTACTTTTAGCTATAGGCGGGGGAGTATTTTTTACGCTTTTTGGGGAATGCGAATGGAATTGGAAATGAGTAAAAAATGTACATTCAAAGTAAAGAAAATTTTCATGAACGCAACTTCAGCAATCAGTCAATTGATATCCAACAAGTAATACAGACTCGGTTTGGCGTATAAGGCAAGTATGTTATATGTTTTAAATATTAACAAAAATCAGATAATTCACATTGTTATTCTGTTTAATCAGGAAACGTGACTTCAGAACTTCAGACGTATATCTTCTTCATATTAGCAGCCAAACAAAAAAATGTTTATTGTCGATTCATAGTCTCTTCTGAACTGCTTGGCCATTCGAGACTTTACGCTTTATTGCTGCTCAAATACCGGAACATCATGACGCTGTTCAGCACCAACCTGGCTTCGTTCCGTTCCAGCCAAATCCAGTTTGAAAACAAGACTACAGATGAAAACAGCCAAGGACACCGTTAAGTATTGGTTAAAGGGCAGTACCCAAAGAAGTTTGAGAGCAACGTCTACAAAATGCTACCGCCGACATGTCAGTGCAACCTGCCGTAATGAAGCAAAGCCAGACATCACCATTATTGGAAGCTGTTTAGTGTTTAAGTCCCCAAGAAATATAAATATACTCAAATAAAACTACTTCTCAATGTATGACTGCCTTGTTTTCTTATTAAAATAAATTAAGTTCAGAAAACACCAATTTTTAAAAGCAAATTCATGCAAGGAACTTTAGGGGTAAAAAGTACACATTTCCATTCTATTCTCAGAGTAAAAATTACTCCCTTTTCACTTGTAAAAAAGGAGTAAAAAGTATGCCGATTTTGACGTATGAGCAGTATACTGCCGCGATTCGCATAAGAGTCCCATGTCGATTTTTGACGATTTTGATTTTCTTTCTGAAATATACTTAAAATGAACTCATTTTTAAGAAAAACTGATAAAATAATAGACTTTGTTCTAGAGATTTGAAAATCAAACCCCACTTGTGTTGTCCCATCTTGCTATTTATTCGCATAACAGTCACACTCCACATTTTGATACACTTTCGCACAAAACATCAATGTAATTATAGTCCATTTAATAGTTTCATAGCAATGTATAACGATGAAGAATATTATGCCAAATTTTCAGAAAGATTGCTGGTTCTATCGATTTATTAGAATTTTTTGAATTTCTCTATGTAAAACGAGTTTGAAAAATTCAACGACATATTTCTCAAGTTGAAGAAAACTGACATGGGACGCTTATGCGAATAGGGGCAGTATACTCTTAAATGAGTAAACGAAATTTACTTCTTTTAGGCGTAGTTCCACTTTTCCACGATAATGCGTACTTTATAGTTCTAAAAGAGTATATTCTGAATACCGTGTAGTGTACAACAAGCCAGAGTGTATGTATTGTAGATCCAGTTGAAAACCGAACTGAGCTCTCGCGACAATCACATTTTCTCCCATTTCCGAATGTTGCAACTGCATCGCGAGTGGTGCGCATTATGGTGCACGGCTATGGCATAGATGCGCACCACTCGCGATGCAGTTTCGACATCCGGAAATGGGAGAAAATGCGATTGTCGCGAGAGCTCAGTTCGGTTTTCAACTGGATCTATAATATTGCCATTTCCAGCTCTCGATGGATTTTTGGGAAAATCATAGATCGCACTTTGAGCAGTGATGTCAAATATTTTACAATATCTATTATTATTCCAAGCTTCATCTAAATGCATGAAACTTGGAAATAAACGTCTGTTGAACCACTATTGCAATTGTTGTAATATGCTTCCGCAAAGAATTCAAATTATAACTAACTTGAAAGTAGCGAAAAAATTAGCTTTCACTACAAATCATTATTATTTTTCTAGAGTTTGATCAAACAAATATACTGGCAACCCTGCCGAGCCCACGTGTTTATTTGAAAACATAAACAACTTTCGTTGGCGCCAACCCGTTTCACCCGATTCATCAGCCCGCCATCCGGGAGAACAAAGGATTTTGACATCTCGCACTTATGACTATCTCGCACTTTTGAAGTGCGGAGTCCAACGAGGTGGGAAGTGCGCAATAATTAATGGCGACATGTGCCGCATTTGACAGGTCTCGTGCTCGTTTAGAACACGATTTTGTACGATGAGATGAATTTGACAGATGATTTTTATTCCAATTATGACAGTGACGCCACTCTTAATTAGATACACTCTGCGACAAGCGTGCTTTTTTCGCTAGTGCTGTATTTTTACAACGATGCGAGTCTTCGAGGGTTAAAAGTACACATTTGCTTGAAATAAGGCAAAAGAGTAGATGACTCCTTCTTCAAAAGTACGAATGTTTCCGGAATGAGGCAAAAAAGTATATAAAAAGTATAAAAAAAGTATATATGGCATTTGCCTGGAATAAGGTAGAAGAATTGATTAACCTTTCTTAAAAAGTACGCATTTGCCAGGAATAAAGCAAAAAAAATAACCGTATGCATTTGCCCGAAAAAAGGTAGGAAAAAGTCGAAGCGTATATTTTTGTTTATTTCAAGAATTACACCAACAGACTAGACACAGTCCAAATGATGATATATGGTATGATGTGTATGATATATGACAAATGGTAAGGTGATTCCATCTGTTAAAGCCACCCCCCTGGCGTCCTATACTATCACAAGGGGTTTGACAATAGCCACCATGTCCACGGACGGTAGCTCATTACCGTCCGTTGTTATTGTACGAAAATAAACATTATGTGTTTTGTTTACTATTTGTTTTGGTTAAATCTGAAAATTGTTTTCGAAATAATTTGCAAGATTTACATCTTTGACCATGGGAATTATGTTATTTGATGATAAAATATAATAAACTAACGAATTGGAGTGAATCGATAGGTCTAATCAAACGCTACACGAAATCAGATTTCGTAACTTGTTCTCCCGCCACGAATCAAACAAAAGATATTATTATTGTTTATACTGTGATGAGCATCACAGTTGAAATGGTCCGGGGATGCAATTCGAACAACATTCAATAGTGAAATTGAAATGAAATAAATGGTGTGCAGAAAGATGTTTTAGGATTATATTTACATGCCCATAATAGCTGGTATGATTTTTGAATAATTTGAAAATATGTAGCCAACAATAGTTTGGATAAAATGTAGTTGCTTGTAAACGCACGATTCGGGAGAAGTGCTTTTCAAAATGTATGCTGGACATATTCATGAAGATGTTCGCTACGCTGAAAAGCATGTCTTGCCACGGGGTTGGTTAAAGCACTCAATTTCTCCTTATAATGCGAGAAAACGCACGCATTTGCTTGGAAGAGTTCTAATCATTCCTCCATTCGAAACACGCATTTGCCCGTAAAATGGCAAGTGGCAAGTAAATGACTACTTCTTTGGAAAATCACATTTGCCAGGAATAAGGCAAATTAGTAAATATTTCCTCATAAAAATCACGAATTTACCCGGAATAAGACAAAAGTGTAAATTACTCCATAAAAATATGCATATGCCCAGAATAATGCTAAAAGACAGATGACTCTTATGTCTGATTTTTTTACAATTCTTTTATTTTTATGCCAAATGGCCTCCAAATTATGACTTTCATACAAAAAACGCGACGCGACAACACTCATGGTTCTTACCAAAGTTTACGTTTGGAAGAACCATAATTGGTGTGCCCGGTCTCGCGTTTTATGTATATAATAATAGTTCTTACGTTGGCACATCCTCTAAAAATGAGTATTATGACTTTTTTGCCTTTCGCTTATACTAAGTATACGTAAAGGCTGTAGGATCACTCCAAAACCGAAGGCTCGGAGACCAATAGTGATAGTGTTTTATACCAATCGACTCAGCTCGACGAACTGAGGCACAATGGAACAACTCTGAAAAAAGACGGTCAAAACCTCTTTGAGACGTTTGATACTGATTTAGATTCATGATTTGTTCATATAACGTTCATAAAGTTGCCCGTCAACATCTGGATGGAGCATAAAATCCACTATTGTGTTAGAATAAGGTACCCGAGCAAAAAACAAATTTGAGCTTGAGCTTGTTTGACTGCCCGTAGTTGCTACTCCATTATGACCAGATCAGCTGTTCTTGTACAGAGAACCAACAGATGTTTGCTTGGGACTAGCACTCATCTTCAATGTATAAGTACTGGTGATCTCATTTGTTAGGTCATACTGGCGCCTGCTACGTCAGAATGCAAGTCAATGTAGGGAAGGGGGAGGAAATGATGATGTAATCACTCGCCCACTGCAAGCCGAATATACCTCTGCACTTGCCACGAGTTCATACGGAATTTATTGGAATTTTGGGTTAGGTTCGAGAGGCAGAGGTTCGTCTTGGTTAACGAGCTGCCAATGTTATAGATAGAAGGCTTAACTGATGGAATTTCTAATTGGATGTAGGAAACGAGCTTTTTAGTTCATTTGCAATTCTAGTAGCTACTAACTAGAATAGTCAAGCTGAAGGTATAGGATAGAAATGGAAACGGTATGGAAGCCCATTTCCAGTTCTAGCGATTGCTAGAACATGACAAATATAGAGAAAGATGCAAAGTAGGAGAATGGAACGGACCTGGGATTGAACCCACGACCTCCTACGTATGAGGCAGAAGCAGTAGCCATATGACTACCGAGCCCGTGGTACCCGAGCAAAAAACAAATTTTAGTAAAAAATGTTTTTAGTCAGATTTTTGACAGTGTTCTAGAATATTGTGTTTTGAGAAACTTTGCTGATACTATATGTTTTCCTTCTATTTTGAAGGGTTGAATCTTTGTTTTTTGATATTGTAATCCAGAACTAATGTAAAAATCGATTTTCAATATTTCTGGGGTACTTTTTCAAAACGGCGTATATGTCGCAAATTGTAAACTAACCCGCTTTTAACAGCATATGGCATAAAATTCATCTAAAAATGTGTATATCTTCAAAACTACATGAAAATGTGTTTTTAAAAATGGAAATCAATTTTTTGCAAAACGGTGTAACATCATTGTTGAAAATATTGCACATACACCGCTTAGCTGAAAATGTACTTTAAAAAGTTTTTTTGAACAACTAAATAGTTTAAAATGTGCGTCTTCTTGTACTTTTTCATCACTGATTTCAAAATTAAGCATGTTGCTTGAATACTCTGATTTTCGGTAAGAAAAACATTTTACGTTGTTTTTCTGCAGCAAATGTTGTTACGTCGTGTTAGTAGGAGGAAAACATATAGTATCTTCAGCAAAGTTTCTCAAAACACATATTCTAAACATATTCTAGAACACTGTCAAAAAATCGAACAAAAAAAAATTGGAGAAAAAAATTGTTCGGGTATCTCAATAAAATCTAAATGTGAATTTTACGCTCTTAATGTTGTCAGGCGACTTTATGAACACATTCTATGAACAAATCATGGATCTAAATATGTATCAAACGTCTCAAAGTGGTTTTGGCCGTCTTTTTTCAGAGTTGTTCCGTTGTGTGAGGTGATGTCTGTATGTGTGTATGTATGTGTGTGCACACAAAAATGTGAGACAAACTTTTTTGTACTTAGCCTTATCTGATTTGCTTGCAGCAGGTTGCATTAGACGCTATTGGAAATTTGTCCTGAGTTATTGAAAAACATTGTTTTTTTTTTCAATTTTCTTCAGGTCCCCCTCCCTGGGAAAAAGATTCAAAATCGAAAAAAAATGTTTTTTTTTTATCAAAAACTGCCGCAAAGCATTCAAATAAACGTAAATAAATATAAATTGATGGAAATAGTTGAAACTATTTCCCTAAAATGCAATTTTGACAACCTGGCTTTTTAATACACGAGAAAGGCACCCATGGATTTTGGGTTTTATTATTCCAAACGGTCGTTATGCCAAATGGTCTCTATGCCATTTGGGGTAGCCCCATACCTGATGTAGCAAAAGATCAGAAAAATTAAGAACCTCTCTATCTCCCATAAAAGTGGACATACTTGATAACAACCAGCATCCCGGCGGTCCCAGGTGCGAATTTAAATGAGTTCGATCCGGATAATAGCTTCCTTGAAGAGCAAAACTGGTAAAGTGTCGTTCCTCAAAAGCAATAATGATCCACAGTTTTCGCAACAACATCTAAAGCATACTATCAAAAATATTGGGAACACAGTCCCGCCAATCCATGTTAATTTTGTCAGACCAACAGACAATCTATTTAGTAACCACGTAACAGATATTTTTAGGATGTAATGTGTTTCGATCCCAAAGCTTAGCTTAGCTTGACAACAAATATTCACTGCTCACCAAATGGATAACCTTCTTGGGATTAAAAAAACTTTTCTCATTGTTAAAGTTTCATCAATTCAAGACTAATAACGATGCCGACAACGTCCTCAGAGTCAATAATTTAGGAGAGAAAAAAAACAGTTAGGTATGTCAGAACCAAGCATTCCAATGATCGCGCGATCGTTCTGCGTCCGAGCAAACGCGCACTATTTACTTCGCGACTGCATAAAACAAAACTAAACACCCGGATCCGCGCCCTATACGAAACACGTTCAATTGCGAACTAATTGATTTACTTTCCAACCGCACAAAACAGAACTCAACACCCAGATCCGCGTCCGACACGAAACGTAATCAATCGCAAACTATCTGTTAATCTGTTTCGTTTCCAAAGTATTGCTTGCTTAGAGTACACTCGAATAAAAAGGCGATTTTTGAGAGACTGCAAATATAAATCCGCGAATTTCGCGACAACATTTGAAGGAACCGCGATTTTCACGACTGGAGGAGCGAATCCGCAAAATCCGTGATTTTTGTAACAGTTCTGTGAGTTTTTAAATATACCTAACATCTTGTATTGCACACGTTGAATACACGTAGCCATAAACAATTAAAATAGAGCGTAATAATCAGTTTAGCATCACTTTCAACATTTCGGTGCAAAAGCAAACGCAATATAACTCGACGTGCAAATTTCATTGAATAAATAGAAATTAGAAAAATATGAGTATTAATTTTTTTTATTAGTTAAGCCTGTTTTGTTTTTTTTTTGGGTTGACAAAATCTGGTCGAAAACGTGAAAAATCGGGGGTAGACAAAATCGGGTTAATAGTATAGACACTGTAGATTCCATAGACGAGCTGAGGCGAAGGCGAGTGTAGCCAAACGAACTGTCAGTTAGTGTAGCCAAACGAGCATGACGTCACGATTGCAACCCAAGCAACAGAGCGTGTGACGTCATATTCGCGTGGTACACTGTGAAAAAATGGAAAAACACACTAAATCGAGAAGATTCAACCGTGTCTCCGCTCGTCTATGGAACCTATAGTGTCTATAGTTAATAGATATGGTAGGTAGGTACAGACCTTATTTTCAGGGCAAGGAAATTTATATATATATTTTTTAATATAATATGGAAAACTAAATAGGGGAACTGTTCCGTTTTCCATCTCACCTAACATACACCTGTGTTCAGAATAATAGCAGCGGAAGCCGTTTTTCATACAAAATGGTCAACTTTGTCAAGCTGTAACTTTGTACCCCGATGACCGATTGAGCTGAAATTTTGGCAGTGAACTACAAATATGTTGAAATTTACACATACTAAGTAGCATTTTTTCGAATGACGCGTTCAAAAATTACGCACTAGGTCAAATTGTTCAAAAAAATAGCAGTTTTTGTTTTGGAAATATCAGAAAAACTATTGATTGGAATGTTATCAATTTGAATTTAGGTACTGCGAGACCCTAAGTTTATAATTAAAAAAATACAAATTGTGGAATTTGACGTTTAAATTGGCCAATACATATATCAAAAATAAAAACTGCTATTTTTTGAACAATTTGACCTAGTGCGTAATTTTTGAACGCGTCATTCGAAAAAATCGCTACTAAGTATGTGCAAATTTCAACATATTTGTAGTTCACTGCTAAAATTTCAGCTCAATCGGTCATCGGGGTACAAATTTACAGCTTGTCAAAGTTGACCATTTTGTCCATCGCAAAACAAAGAAATACAGCACCAATTTTGTTGCTTTTTTTGCTAACATACGTGCTCACTGCTGAAAAAAATCACAAAAATAAAAAACAAATCAAATTCTTTTTCATTGTTTTGTTTTTGATAGGATGGAAATGGGAGCTATGAGATGAAGTGCCGAACCGTTCCCCTATATGGACTAACAGGTTTTCGTGTACAATAAAATAAATTACAAAAAATATAATCAATGTTACTGTTATCAGCACTCATTTCTATATTTCCATTATAGCTTATGAACTTGTATGATTCTAATCACAAGAAAAAAATATTGCGGTATCGTGGAAAATATCTTTCGATTTTGGCTTCAAAAAGTTTCGAACTCGTTCGAGATAAGCCCAATTTGGGTTCCTGTAGTAAATATCTGTTGATATACGCAATAATTACAGCCGGATCTGATTTTAGAAGTTTACACATAAATGATAACATCCAAATGAATCACTCCAAACGTCCAACCAAGCCTTATCATAAGAGAAAAACAAACAAACAATATCCCACTAGTCAGGACAACAACGTCCATTTAATTCGGCACAATAATTTCCTGCTGATGATGATGCTGTTATTTTCCAATATTGGTAAATAAAAACACACCTCCCCCGGAGCGGGTGGCGCTTGCATGTGATTAGCTGTCAAACAAAAATAAAAAAAAAATCGTGCATTTTTAGCGCGCCAAACGGTGTTCAATGTACCGGGCGATGTAAACAATGCATATTTCCCGGTGGTTTCCCAGCCCAATCGAAAGACCGATAAAATCCACCCGACAGACCGGTCTTCGCCGAATCGATTCAAGGCCAGTTTCATTGAAAAATCAGAAAAAATCATATCGATCTGGACGGTCTGCTGCCGTCCGGGTTTTGTTAACTTTTGGCAAGATGGCGGCACACGAAACCTCGTTTTTCTCCGTCACTGCGCTATTCAAAGCATACCAACTTTCGAGGACATTTTGCTTACCGATTCCTCCTCCTTTTCCATTCCGCTGGGCATTTGCGGCACGGCACGGTTGATAGCCGAGTATTCCGGTAGATCCGGAAGCTCCTCGGCCAGATAAATCGGCATTGGTTTCGAGGGATCCAGGGCCCTCGCCCGAAACGAAAGCTTCGACATTTTTTTTCCTTCTACGCCTTGCTACTTCTAAGATCGCTATCCCGCTTCCTCCTACTCTGATCTGCCTTGTTTCTTGCGGAACGCCTTTTTGTTGACTGTCTTCCGTCTCTTTCTTTCTTTTTTTCTCACCCACCCTACCGACACCTCACACTTCCCCTCGCCCGATCGATGCGTGCAAAAACTGGGACCTAAACCGAGAAAACCGAACGGAAGAAAAAAAAAAACACGCGAAAATTTCTACTTCCAAGGTCCGCTAGGAGGTCCACCGGGACCCGGTAACACGACCCGGAACGTTTTTTAGTTCATTCCGGTAGTTACGGCGCGCTCGCACTCGGTCACAAACGGGAAAAAACAATTTTCTTTTCTTGCTTCTAGAGCGTGGTTTCGGAAAGCCATAATGGCGGCTCTAGTTGACTACTGGCGCTCGCTGCCTGCTACGCCTTCTAGCTGTGGCCGCAGCCACGGACCAAACACGAAAATTCGTACACTAATACCAATGAATGTCAAACAAAAAATCGACATCCACTGAGTCCGTTCAAACATTGCAAAATGCGTTTCGTGCAAATTTGACAATTTGGTGGGAATAATTAAATCCGCATATTAATGCAATTTTTGCTGAAATTCAGTAAAAATGTATGTTTTTGATTATCTATTAACTGATATTGACTAACTTTCATTCATGATTCTAGCAGCATTCGCACCAATTTTCTTTTTTTAGATGTCAATAAACCTCAACCAAATAAGGAGTGCGTCCAATGCTGATCTGCAAATGACACTTGTAGAAGAGTGTGTGAGTGAACAGTACAGACTGCACGAAAATTCTTTTTTTCTGATAGGTTTCATCGACTTTGTCGACTGTTCCCATGCAGCAATTCTGATGACGCGGATTTCTTCACGCGTTTTCGACGTTTGACAGTTCAAAATGTCAAATATTTCTCGTGTACTATTTGAAAGCGGTATAATGTCAATGTTATGGACTACCTGAGAGGGGACTTGCAAAGAGGATAAAATGTAACTTTATCTGCAACCAGCAAGCGCGTCTTTGTTTGTAAACATTGGCATTTTTCTTATATCATGTTGAAATAAGATTCTAACAGGCATTCGGCTTCAATAAGAATGCATATTGGAATTGGGTTGTTTAGCAAAGAAAAATATGAGGTTTTTTATAATTTAACATAAAGAGCATGTTTTCCTGATCTCCAACATATTTTTATTTTGTCTGTAAACCTTTTATTTACATTTTTGTGCAGCAAACAATAAGCCATTTCAATCGATAGAATGGCACTAACATTCATAGAATGACATTTGGCCCATACAGCATAAGAACAAATTTTTAGTCCCATACAAATTTAAAATTCAAATTAAAAATAGTTCCGGGGCTCCAAAAATTCTGAAAAATTGGGGTTAGGCCAGGGGGATAGACACTTGAATCATTTGATTCGTTTTCATTTTCGAGTTTTTCAGAATCTTTTCGAATCATTTGAAATCTTTTGAATTTTTTTTGAAATCTTTTGTTATATCTCGCTTGATCGCAGTAAAATCCCGCCCATGCTTTCGTTTCAGTGTATACGCAATACATCTGTCAAAATTTTCGTGTCGATCATCGCAAAAAATGTTGTGAAGTGCAAGGTAAGTTTTTTTTATTTTTATATATAATAGATTCATTTTCATTTATTTAGCTTACATCTAAACAGATAACACTGAATCAACCATTTGACGCCACAATACACGGTCCGCGGCCACATTTCTCCATCCTCGATTGCGCCACACGCTCGCTCATTCTGCACCTGGTCCGCCCACCTCGCTCGCTGCGTTCCACGCCTTCGTGTGCCTGCCGGATCGGAAGCGAACACCATCTTCGCAGGGTTGCTGTCCGGCATTCTTGCAACATGCCCTGTCCAACGTACTTTTCCGGCTTTGGTTACCTTCTGGATACTGGGTTCGCCGTAGAACTGGACGAGCCGACACACACCGTCCTCTTGCACACCGCCAAAAGTTGTCCTAAGCACTCCGAGTGCTTGCAATTCCTCTTCGAGCATGGTCCAAGTTTCGTGCCCGTAGAGGACTACCGGTCTTATCAGCGTTCGGTACATGAGTATTTCGGTGGATTCGACGCACCAGTACCGAGGACCTACCGAGAAAAACCATCCTGGAAGCAGGAGCAGCATGACGTGAGTCGCAAAGTTCAAGCCCCATTCGTGAACACTCAGCTGATTCCGAATGTTCGGAAGAATGTCTCCAGCGTCCCGGCATCGATGCCGCAAGTTTTGATTAGGTAAGCTTACCAATCGGAAGAAATTTCAATTAAATCTTTCAAACATATTTTCCTATAAAATAAAAAAAATATATTTTAATTTTAACCGTTTTGAATTTCAGTGGATGGCCGAATCCCATTTGCGTCAATTAAAACTTGTAACCGATCCACTTTGTCCATTTCCTGCACTAAGTAGTGGCAAATTCGCTGCGCCACCTGCTTCAATGGTAGGTGCGACATTGCGAAACTGTTCAATTTGGCCGCCAAGGAGAACGGAAGAGCCCTGAATGACCGAACCTGTCCGAAATGTGTCACCGCTATTAAAGATACCCTCGCAGTTCAGACAACGGACAATTTCACCGTGAATAAATCTGAACCCGATGACTAATCGAGCGGTACCGAACCCGCTTGAGCAATTTGTCCGTCCCACGACAGGGATTGCAAACTTTTCTGTACAAATTGTAGCGTGACCATTTGCGGGCTCTGCATCGACGAAGGCCAGCCGCACGAACTGCACCACATCGATAATTTTTCCATCGTCTATCGGGAGAAGATGTCCGAGCTGGAATCAGGCGAAAAAGTCTGTTGAAGCGCTGGGCGAGCAAACCTGCGATCTGTCAATGGAATTTGGAACTGCTAGAGAAAGAAGGAGCCGTTGTCCTCAGAGAAATCGACGTTGTTTCCGAGTCGTCTAAGCTGAAGGTGACTCGCCAGACGAGTATTCGGAAAAAAAGGCTCCAAACACAGCTGCGATTTTCTGCCGAGAAGTTGAGAGCTATATCGCGCACGCTGGAAAGGATCAACACGCTACCTTCGAATGACTTCTTGAAGGATCTGTCGGAATTGGAACTCCACGCATCCGGATAACACTCCGTTGAAGGTGGTGGACGACATTGAGTGTGATTTGGTTCCGTCATACCAATTCGGAAGATACACAGCGACTGCTTTCTTCCAAGAAGGGGACACTAATCACACATTTTCATCCCGTGATATTGTTTGTACCATAAGGGCCGACGCCCACGTAGCGGTTTTACAAGCTACGTTATCGCCGCGTCTACGCAAGGTACCCAGCATCAAATGTAGTCGTGCACACCGCACACGTATACGTGTGCATTACTCTATTTGATGCTGGGTACCTTGTGTGGACGCGGTGTTAACGCAGCTCAAAAAAACCGCTACGTGGACATCGGCCCTAAATCTGCTTAGATCCGATAATGTTCAAGTAATGCTCAGTCCAAACGACCCGGAATAGTTGAAATTCCCCCACAAGCTGATAGTGATAATACCGATTGTATGACAAATTGTGTAATGCCATTCCGCAGTATTCCATTTCGCGGAGTCCCACTATGCGGGAACCCATGTCCCGGAGTGTGACATTGCGCGAAATGATGCATTTCGCGGAACAACATTTCTCGGAATGACCCATTTTGCAGAAAAATTGAATAAACTATTATTTTGTGCATTTTGAAAAAGCAGAACCAGTTTTTGTTATGATTGGGAGAACGAGTTCATGTATAGAAGGCCAATATAAATATGTTTCAATATACCGGGCAAATGCGCGGTCATTCCGCGGTATGTCATTCCACGAATGGTTAATTTCTGCGCAATGTATTGTCGCGCCGCCACTAAACCGGACCGCGCGATTGAGCACTCGCGCTGTGAAGCGAGTCGCGATAATTCGAATTACGTTATTAGTAGTGCGCATCATGCGCACTAATCTAAATAAAATGCGACGTCTGATAACTGCAGATATTTTAATTTTATTGAAAACATATTTCCGATTTTCTACCATACACGGAATACGTTCCGTGAATTGATTTTCTGGGAAATGTCACATTCCGCGGAATTGCATTCCGCATTGTCATACAACCATAATACCACATATGGACTCAGTTAAAGGACATTCGAGTTAAACAGAATAATACTGCATTTGATGTTGCACCACTATCTAAACTCATTGAACTTATATTCAACGATGATTTGGTGATCAGAATAGGAATTCGTCCTTTGAATGTTGTGATCGAAAATCAACTACTGAACTAAATATTAGCAATTGCAGATAAAGAAAACGAGCGTCGATTCGAGTTTGCTCAATAACGAATTGAAGTAATAATGAACAATCCTGCCCTGTCCATGGATAAGGGGCTTGACGTTGATATTTCAAGTGTCTTAAAAAGATTTTTATTTTATTTTTATTTTTGTTGTTTAATAGAGTGCTTTTTTCAAAGGTTAAGTTCAACACTAAATTAAAAAATTAAGATATTTTTCCATTTTTTATATCTCCTTCACAAGAATATCGTTATTTTAATGGTAATGGTTTGAAAATAAGCTCCGTAGAGAAACTTTTATCACATCTTACTTAAATAAGGTCAACAGTTATACCAAACACTTGAGGTACCATGCCTCCAAATTAACTAATGGTTAGTGTCGCACGATCTAACAACAACTGCCTATTGGTAAATTTGGAGGTGCCGGCAGGGCTCAGTAGGGGTCTAACTAACATAACTCTAATACTAACAAGACCCTGAAACAAACGCTTATCCAAATAGCATACATCTATTTATACTTGTAGTAGTAGCTAACAATAATTCATTTTGTACCCGTATACTGCCGTCATACGTATGTTTGTCCCATGTTTGCTGGGATTCCCTATATACATGGGACAGTTATGCGTATAACGGCAGTATAGCTGAAGTAGAAGTAGAATTTTAGTAGTGAAAAGTAGAATTTGTAGATTTACTAATTTGGCATTGGAGATAGTGAATGTATCTATTATATCTTCTCGATAATCTTTTTATTTTAGTCTCTCTAGCTGCATGGATCAACGCAAAAAAAAACTGTTTCTCTCTTCCTTCTATTAGGTTAGTTAGAAAATTTAGCGGATATATAGGGGACATGACTTAGTGTTTCTCGTATTAAGACAAATTCGCTGACCTTTACCTTATAATAAAATAAATGACCGATAGTAAAATAAATGACTGAAATTTAATGATATCAAATAAATAATAAAAAACGAAAATACACCCAGGTTTTTTTTTTACACGGTTGGAATTCATTAATTTCTCGGTTAACCTGAATTTTTACAGCTTTTTAAATACATCCTGAATTTTCTTTGATTTTTTGTAAATTTTTTCGTGGGGTTAACTCATTGTTTCATTGACGCTGAAGGTCTTAAACGACTAAAACCAAACCGTGTAAAAAAAAACCTGGGTGTAAATACACGACCATCGGTGGACAGAAAGACAAGAGACAGAGTTCTGTTTAGAATAGTTAATTGAGACCATTGCACTCACAAGATAGAGAATAACTAGTACCACTATTATTGCTACAAGACTAATAACTTGACCACTTACGGAAATGAGGATAGACCATGTGATGCGTTCATCCACTATTATATTGAATATTGTATACCCTGAATCTGAATAACTGAATTTTAGACCTCATTATTTTAATAAATAATAAAGGTTTGAATATTAGAAAAGGGAATAGAACTTGACAAAAAAAAGCAATTATGGAACAACTGGACAGAAATTTTGTATAATGATCACTATTACACTACTGAAACTTTAACATATGACATTACTGTGACTGATAGGATACAATTAACTCGACGACGTATTGACAAACATCCGATACTCAACCGTGTTAAAATAAGGGAAGCTCTTCAATGTGTCCATTTATTACAATAGTACTTAAATTAATCTATTTTGAAATTACCCTACCAGAATGATATCATTTCATCTTTATTCGAAATTGTTACTTGGAAATGGCAACAGTACCACCCGTTGTCAACATAGACTACTATTAGGTATTGAATGTCGGCTCCAAGTAACTAATAATTAAATTTACATGTTAACTACTTATTCAGAAAACATCTATGTACATGTTGAGCTTCCATTATTTGTTCGGTTTATAATTGACAGAATGTAGATAGTAAAATAATGTATCGGTATGATCACAATACAAACCCAGGCCGCAGTGACCTAGTGAGCAACATAGCTTGAGTCGTCTGCTAGTATTGTGTATCACATGGAGAGCCCAGCCGAGATACCAGTCTATTAAGACTACAACTGGTCAACTCTCAAAAAAAAAAAAAAAATAATGAACAATCCTGGCTACAATCATTTGGATATGCATCACACAATGCATCGAAAACAGCTGAAAAAGTACTGGGATATTTCTTTCTCATAAACGGTGAGGGACGAAGCTGGTGTTTTCACTTGAGTCCAGAGGACGAAATCTGAGGCTATGTCCAGTTGCACAGGGGGTCTGCCACCTACTGCACTTTCATTCATCAGAACTCTTGAAGGAATTCCTGCGGGCATTCTAGAGAGATTCTTTCGGGAATTTTTAAAAGATTCCTACGGGAATCCTTGAGGGATTTCTTCGAGAATTCTAGAATGATTACTTCGGGAAACCTGGAGGTATTTCTTCAGGAAATCTTGAGGGATTCTTTTTGGAATTCTGGAGGGTTTCCTTCGGGAACGCTGGAGGGATCCCTACTGGAATCCTAAAGGAATTCCTTCTGGAAACCTGGATGGATTCTTCTGGGAATCCTGAAGGATTTTTTTTCAAGAATCCTGAAGGCATTTTTTTTTCGAAATCCTGGGGGTTTCTTTCGGAATTTCGAACTAATTCCTTCGAAAATTTTGGAATAACTTTATCTGGAATTTTGGAGGAATTCCTTCAGAAATTCTTATGGCATACCTTCGGGAATTCGGGATGGATTTCTTCAGAAATCCTGGCGGGATTTCTTCGTAGATCTTAAAGATATTCCTCCGGGAATCCTTGGAATATTCCTTCGGGAATCCTAAGGAAATTTCTTTAGGAAACTGTAGGGATTCCTTTGGGAATCTGGGGGTCATTCATTCAGAAACCGTGGAGGGATTTCTTCGGAAATCCTGGAGAATTCTTCAGAAATCCATGGGTGATTCCTTCGGGGATTCCTTCGCGACACCCACAGGAATCCTCCATCGATGTCCACAAGAATTTATTAATGACTAGCTTTATGTACCCGGCCTTGCTCGGAATTGCTAGTTTGGTTTGCAGTTTTCTTTTACAATCGGAAAATTATAAAACCAATTGGTCAACAGGGTAATTGTGTTTACTTATATATATATATATATATTATTTAGTTAACATCTAAACAGATAACACTGAATCAACAATTTGACGCCACAATGCACGGTTCGAGGCCGCATCTCTCCATCCTCGGATACGCCCCACGCTCGCCAAGTCGTTCTGCACCTGGTCTGCCCATCTCGCTCGCTGCGCTCCACGCCGTCTCGTACCTGCCGGATCGGAAGCGAACACCATCTTTGCAGGGTTGCTGTCCGGCATTCTTGCAACATGTCCTGCCCATCGTACCCTTCCGGCTTTAGCCACCTTCTGGATACTGGGTTCGCCGTAGAGTTGGGCGAGCTCATGGTTCATTCTTCGCCGCCACACACCGTCTTCTTGCACACCGCCAAAGATGGTCCTAAGCACCCGTCTCTCGAATACTCCGAGTGCTTGCAAGTCCTCCTCGAGCATTGTCCATGTTTCATGTCCGTAGAGGACTACCGGTCTTATTAACGTCTTGTACATGACACATTTGGTGCGGTGGCGAATCTTTTTCGACCGCAGTTTCTTCTGGAGCCCGTAGTAGGCCCGACTTCCACAGATGATGCGCCTTCGTATTTCACGACTAACGTTGTTGTCAGCCGTTAGCAAGGATCCGAGGTAGACGAATTCCTCGACCACCTCGAAGGTATCCCCGTCTATCGTAACACTGCTTCCCAGGCGGGCCCTGTCGCGCTCGGTTCCGCCCACAAGCATGTACTTTGTCTTTGACGCATTCACCACCAGTCCAACTTTTGTTGCTTCACGTTTCAGGCGGGTGTACAGTTCTGCCACCTTTGCAAATGTTCGGCCGACAATGTCCATGTCATCCGCGAAGCAAATAAATTGACTGGATCTGTTGAAAATCGTACCCCGGCTGTTACACCCGGCTCTCCGCATGACACCTTCTAGCGCAATGTTGAACAACAGGCACGAAAGTCCATCACCTTGTCTTAGTCCCCGGCGCGATTCGAACGAACTGGAGTGTTCGCCCGAAATCTTCACACAGTTTTGCACACCATCCACCGTTGCTTTGATCAGTCTGGTAAGCTTCCCAGGAAGCTGTTCTCGTCCATAATTTTCCATAGCTCTACGCGGTCTATACTGTCGTATGCCGCCTTGAAATCAACGAACAGATGGTGCGTTGGGACCTGGTATTCACGGCATTTTTGAAGGATTTGCCGTACAGTAAAGATCTGGTCCGTTGTCGAGCGGCCGTCAACGAAGCCGGCTTGATAACTTCCCACGAACTCGTTCACTAATGGTGACAGACGACGGAAGATGATCTGGGATATCACTTTGTAGGCGGCATTAAGGATGGTGATCGCTCGAAAGTTCTCACACTCCAGTTTGTCGCCTTTCTTGTAGATGGGGCATATAACCCCTTCCTTCCACTCCTCCGGTAGCTGTTCGGTTTCCCAGATTCTGACTATCAGTTTGTGCAGGCAAGTGGCCAGCTTTTCCGGGCCCATCTTGATGAGCTCAGCTCCGATACCATCCTTACCAGCTGATTTATTGGTCTTTAGCTGTTGAATGGCATCCTTAACTTCCCTCAAGGTGGGGGCTGGTTGGCTTCCATCGTCCGCTGAACTGACGTAGTCATCTCCTCCGCTGCCTTGACTTTCACTGCCTGTACTCTCAGCGCCATTCAGATGTTCCTCGTAGTGCTGCTTCCACCTTTCGATCACCACACGTTCGTCCGTCAAGATGCTCCCATCCTTATCCCGGCACATTTCGGCTCGCGGCACGAAGCCTTTGCGGGATGCGTTGAGCTTCTGATAGAACTTGCGTGTATCTTGAGAACGGCACAGCTGTTCCATCTCCTCGCACTCCGCTTCTTCCAGGCGGCGTTTCTTCTCCTGAAAAGGCGGGTCTGCTGTCTCCGCTTCCGTCTATAACGTTCCACGTTCTGCCGGGTACCTTGCTGCAGCGCAACCGCCCGCGCTGCGTCCTTCTCCTCCAGAATCTGTCTGCACTCTTCGTCGAACCAATCGTTCCGTCGACTTCGACCCATATACCCGACGTTGTTCTCCGCTGCGTCGTTAATGGCTGCTTTAACTGTACTCCAGCAGTCCTCAAGAGGGGCCCCATCGAGCTCACCCTCTTCCGGCAACGCTGCCTCGAGATGCTGCGCGTATGCAGTGGCGACATCAGGTTGCTTCAGTCGCTCTAGGTCGTACCGCGGCGGTCGTCGGTACCGAACATTGTTGATGACGGATAGTTTTGGGCGCAGTTTAACCATCACCAGATAGTGGTCAGAGTCGATGTTAGCGCCACGATATGTCCTGACGTCGATAATGTCGGAGAAGTGCCGTCCATCAATCAGAACGTGGTCGATTTGTGATTCTGTCTGCAGTGGTGATCTCAATCAGAACGTGGTCGATTTGTGATTCTGTCTGCAGTGGTGATCTCCAGGTGTACCGATACGGGAGGCTGTGTTGGAAGTAGGTGCTACGAATGGCCATATTCTTGGAGGCGGCGAAATCAATTAGTCGTAGGCCGTTTTCGTTCGTCAGCCGGTGAGCGCTGAACTTTCCAATAGTCGGTCTAAACTCCTCCTCTTGGCCAACCTGAGCGTTCAAATCTCCTATGATGATTTTGACGTCGTGTCTTGGGCAGCTGTCGTACTCACGTTCCAGCTGCGCGTAGAATGCGTCCTTATCATCATCAGTGCTTCCGGAGTGTGGGCTATGGACGTTGATTATGCTGAAGTTGAAGAACCGGCCTTTGATCCTCAACCTGCACATTTTTTTCATTAATCGGCCACCACCCGATCACGCGCCTTTGCATATCGCCCATCACTATGAAAGCTGTTCCCAGCTCGTGTGTGTTGCCGCAGCTCTGGTAGATGGTATGATTACCTCTAAACGTTCGCACCATTGATCCCTTCCAACAAACCTCCTGCAGCGCTACGATGCCGAATCCACGGTCCTTGAGCACATCGGCGAGTATGCGTGTGCTCCCGATAAAGTTGAGAGATTTGCAGTTCCACGAACCGAGTTTCCAATCGCTAGTCCCTTTTCGTCGCAGTGGTCTTCGCCGATGGTTCCGGTCCGTACTCTCTTGTTGATTGTTCGTTGCTTATGATTTTTTAAAGGCTGGCTTGCAGGGCCTGACACCAAACCCCCTAAATTTCCGGAGGACCATTCCTCCTTATTCCCGGTGGACCATGGTGCACAGTTTTACTTAGAGTCCCTCGCTGGCACTCGGACGATGATCAGCCGCCCCTAACATGGAGAACAGACGCTGTTGTGAGCCGATCCTGACATGGAGAACAGACGCTCAATAAGATTTGCACCTCCGGAGAGGAGCAAACCACATCTTCCCTGTCATCATACGACCATAGTTCCCACCGGGGTTGGTTACCCGATCTTCCCTAAGGTTGCTCGTATCCCGGCCAGCACCGCGGGGAGGTAGGGATAGGAGTTGCTGGGTAAGAGGCTAAGGACCGCGAGATGGGGTCTATTTTATTCCTTCAGGTACGCGAAGTACCAATGGTACGCTTTACCCAGCATTTGCCGTGCCGCTACGCTTTACCCAGCATTTGTGTTTACTTATTCATACTTTATCATTTGATTAAAAGAAGGCTTTTGGAAACATTGACTGATTTTGAAGAAGGGGTTTGATTTCGTGGGTTTGAAAGGTCTTATTCCGGGCAAACGTCTATTTCTAAAAAAGGAAAAACATTCATCGATGCCATATTCCGGGCAACGCATAATTTAAATAAGGGATCACACCCACCATTGTTTTATTCCGGGCAAATGCCTACTTTTAAAGAAGCAATCACATCCACCATTCAGAAGGAAACACATTAATCACTGCTTTTCATTGGGCATACCATTATTCCGATGAACAGTAATACCCCCCCCCTCCCATTTCAAAAATCCCTTCCAGCCTCTCTATAATAGTTTCCTTTGGGTAGGGATTACGTGTTTACGTATTTGGTTTGAATTGACCTATGCGATAAAAAGGTATACTAAACTGTTCGTTTAATGAATATACCCTCTCTCTCATTTAGCTATGGCACTCATACCCAGTCTGATATAGTCTTCCTTAGACAGATAATATGGGTTCCAAATTTGGTGGACACCGATAAATGGGTTCAGAAGTCATGCTGAATTGATCGATAGCTAAACAGTACCCCTCTCCCACACTCTCCCCCTTTTAAAATTACTTAACCACATCCACTAAAATCGCTTCCTTAGGATAGACAATAGTTGATACAAATTTGGTTCAAATCGGTCATGAGGCTAAGGATTTACATTGAGTTGATCGATTGCTAAACAATACCCCTCCCCCCACACCCTCCCCCTTTTGTAAACAGCATCCCTAATCTCCTATCAACGTCTCCTTATGACAAAGAATTTGTGTTCCGAATTTGTTTGAAATCGGTCAAGGGGTTCAGAATGTACACTGAGTTGATCGGTAACTAAGCAATACACCTCCCCTCCCCACTCTCCCCCTTTCTAAAGAGCATGCTTAACCCCCTATCGTCCCCTTCTTAAGATAAGGAAATTGTGTTCCAAATTTGGTCGAAATCGGCCAAGGGGTTCAGAATTTAAACTGTGTTGATCGATAGTTAAGCAATACCCCTCCCCCCATACCCTCTCTCTTTTCCAAAGAGCATGCTCAACCCCCCTATCGTCCCCTCCTTAAGATAAAGAATTTGTGTTCCAAATTTGGTTGAATTCGGCCAAGGGGTTCAGAATTTAAACTGCGTAGATCGATAATTAAGCAATACCCCTCCCCCCATACCCTCCCCCTTTTCCAAAAAGCATGCTCAACCCCCCTATCGTCCCCTCCTTAAGATAAAGAATTTGTGTTCCAAATTTTGTTGAAATCGGCCAAGGGGTTTAGAATTTACATTGCGTTGATCGATAACTACGCAATACCCCTCCCCCCATACCCTCCACCTTTTCCAAAGAGCATGCTTAACCTTCCTATCGTTCCCTCTGTAAGATAAAGAATTTGTGTTTCAAATTCTATTGAAATCGGCCAAGGGGTTTAGAATTTACACTGAGTTGACCGATAACTAAGCAATACACCTCCCCCCACACCCTCCCCCTTTTCCAAAGAGCATGCTTAACCCCCTATCGTCCCCTTCTTAAGATAAGGAAATTGTGTTTCAAATTTGGTCGAAATCGGCCAAGGGGTTCAGAATTTAAACTGCGTTGATCGATAAATAAGCAATACCCCTCCCCCCATACCCTCCCCCCTTTTTCAAAGAGCATCTCCAACCCCCCTGTCGTCGTCTCCTTAAGATAAAGAATGTGTGTTCCAAATTTGGTTGAAATCGGTCAATGGGTTCAGAAGTTATGCTGGAACATACATACAAACATACAAACATTGAGTTTTATATATATAGATAGATAGATAGATTGCCACAAGAATCCACCAGCGTCGCCCAGTGGGATCCACCAACGAATCCAACAAGAATCCAGAGATTTTCACAGGAATCCCCCACCGGAATCTGCAACCGATGCTCACATGAATTCGTCAGCGATGTCCACAAGAATGCTCACAGGAATCCACCAGCGTACCCACAGGAATCCACCCGCGATGCCAATAGGAGCCTGCCAGCGATGCCCACAGGAATACACCAGCGATGCCCACAAGAATCTGCATGCGATGCCCGAACGATGTCAATAGGACTGTCATGCCCGCAGGAATCCAACAACGAAATCATAAGAATCCGTCAGAGGTGCACACAGTAATTCACTAGCGATATCCACGGTAATCCGCCAGCAATGCCCATAGGAATTCTCCAGCGATGCCCACAGGAATCCGCCAGCGATACACACAGGAATCTTCCTGCGATGCCCAAAGGAATCCACCAGCAATTGTCCACAAAAATCTATCAGCGACGTCCAACGATGGTCACAAAAGTTAGCCAGCGATGCCCACTGGAATCCACCATCTATGACCATGGGAATCCTGCAGCGATGTCAACAGGAGTCCACCAGCGATGCTTACAGGTATCCGTCAGGGTTGCTCACAGTAATCCGCCAACGAAGCCCATAGGAATCCTCCAGCGATGCCCACAGGAATTGCTCACGATGTCCTCAGGAAACCGCCAGCGATGTCCTCAGGAATCCGTCAGAGTTTATCACAAGAATCCGCCAGCGATGCCCACAAAAATTCTCCAGCAATGTCCACAGGAATCCGCCAGCGATGCCCCGAAAAATCAACCAGCGAATCTATCAGAGTTTCTTACAGGAATCCGCCAACGATGCTCACCGAAATTTGTTAGGGATGCTCACAAGAATCTCCTAGCGATGCCCGCAGAAATCCACCAACGATGCCCACAGGATTTCGTCAGATTTGCCCACAGTAATTCGCCAATGATGCTCACAGGAATCCGCCAGCAATGCCCACAGGAATCCGTAAGTGATGTCCACAGGAATCCGCCAACGATGTCCTCAGGCATCTGTCAGAGTTTCCCACAAGAATCCGCCAACGATTCTCACAGGAATAAGCCAGCAACGGAATTCCAATAGAAACTTTACCTAAAATTAACAAGACACGCACACATCACCTAAATTCAACCAGTTTTGTTGATTGGTATATGTATAATACTATGGATCTCAGAGCCTCTTATGAAAATCGTTTTCGAAATGATCCTATACTGCCGTAATCTGGAAAAGTGACGTATTAACCATTTTTCCAAAAATGGTGTTAACGAGTAGTACTCATCGAACTATTTAACAGAAAAAAGAAAAGCATGCATGTTTTAAAATATAGCGCATACGTCAATTTTTCAGATTACGGCAGTATAGCCTTTATGTACACATGTGTGTACATTGTGTATGAGAAAAGCAAAAATTATAGTTCTATAAAATATACATAAAATAAAATTATTGCATGATATGCATTATGCTTAAGAAAACTTGATGAAAGAAAGTTTACGCAAACACTAAATTCAACAAATGCTTTTTCGTCTTTTTTCCTTTGTCCTTTCTTTCTTCCTTTTATATTATTCCTCCATTTGTTTCCTTCTTTCTTTTTAGTTTTATCCTTCTCTTTTCTTCCTGACTCTTTTTTGCTTATTTCTTTTTTCGTATTTTTTTCCCACTTTTTATTTTTTCTTCGACGTAATGACCCAACACTTTCTAGCCGGTGGCCAAGACTTGGAGTTCGTATTTGTAGCTTTAAATCGCTTAGTGGCGCACAGGGCGAAAACAAGCTTTTGGAAGAAGGCATAGTTCTTGATATAATCGGCTGCCGGGAGGAGGTTCATGACCATTGGCCAACTCCCATCCCATCTCCACGGATGGTTCGTTTTCCGGAAAATGTTCTTCGGTAGTATCCTGCCGCGAATCCTGTATCGGCAATGGTTTTCAGCATCTCAAAGCAACAAGGCAGAGAGATGACTGCTCCAATTTCCAGACGACTCCGTAATGGCACGCAAAAGCGCATCAGAAGCATGAAACCAGATGCCAGGAATTCATCGCAGCTTCCAATCTCATCCAGCATCAAGCAACGCTCGTACTGCAGCTCAGCGTCTAGAATTTCACTCGCTGTTCGAGTACCTCCAACGCTTCATCATATTTACCCTGCTGTCTGATAAGATCAGACGAGCATCCAAATGTTGGGCTAGTGAAACAATCTTATTGTAAGGAACGATAGCCTCATTATAGTTTCCGATCGCACGCAAACAATCAGCATAACGCAACCGAATGGCTGCTGGCGAAAAAATTACATCGGAATCAGAAGCTTCAACGCATAATGGTAGTGCAGCTCTTTCATCCTCGATTCCGCAACATCCGGATAACAATCCCCAGCCTTCTCCACATTGATGTTAATAAAAATGTTCTCCTCAATCATATCGAACAGATGTTCGCAATTCAGCAAATCAGGTGAACCAGAGCCACGGTTAATTTTGTACGGAAGTCCAATACCATGTTATTCGGAATGGCCACAGTATAAATCGCTCGGTTGGCATTGGAATCACTCTCTTCTTCATCGTTGGCCATATCATGAACCTCTTCGTTGGTGTGCGCTATTAGAACGTCCAGTGCCTTCCGATAGCATCCGGTTGTGATCAGTAATTCCAACAATAGATGTCTTCCACACTGAATAACTCCGTAACTGTTCCGAAAGCGCGATCCATGGCGCCCATAGCTGCAGCCAAATTACTCTGTTCGTGAACTTCTTGGCCGTTTCCAACAAAAACTCCCCGCTCCTTCGGAATGTACGGCAAATATCATTTGAAAACTTGCTTCCCTTCACCCTTCTTTTCCAACAACTGAACACGTTTCATTCGTAGACCAAAATTTTTCGGATCCGTTTTGATGGCTGGCTTCGATTACCTCGCTCCTCGAATATTTTCAAAAAGCCAACCCACTGTTCGATGTCTGAAGGGATCAGATGGGCAGCGATTAGCGAAAACTGTAGGAACTTTCCCGTTTCGTATGAGGAAACGTGACGAACGACTCGTGCGCTAACGACATTGTCGCACAATCTCCAAACAACTTTTTTAGCCAAAAACCGTCGGTGTCGTTTAATCGTTTGTTCCATATCCCACTTCGACTTCCTGTATCTGGCTGGCCTGGATCATCAGTTTGGCCGCCGGATGTTCGACATCCAGCTCTCTCATGATGGTGCCCGCATCGGAAGTGACGAACTGCTTCTCGATGTGATTGATGATCACCGAGCCGAGCGTACCGAACCGGCAAACTCCGATATACTGATGAAACTCCGATATACTGCTTCCTCCAGGCCGGAATAAGCCTACGGAAAAAAAACTCACGTGAGTCATCGCCATCCGTCCGAAAAAAATTAACAATTTCGACTCAATCCACCAGCGGACCCAGCAATTACTACTTACACTAGCGCCTTCCATGGAAGCAAATCCAGGTGCTTTCGGGATGGAAAATTCTCATAACTACGGTTGCGATCGTCTTCGTACCGATCGCCGCCCCAGCCCCTTGGCGGGGGCGAACGTGGAAATTTGCCGCGGTAATCGTCGTAATGCCCTCGCTGACCAGATCTGCTGTAACCTCCGCCACCGCCGCTCGTGGTTTGCTCTCCCTGTGGAGAATGTGACCGGAGCGGTCTCTCCGTCCATAGGCATCACGCTCCTTCCTATTATAATCATCCGACGATGTCGTACGGTGTCTCCGATCTTGGACCACCTCTTCATATATTTCCTCCTCCTCCTCTTCCGCATGCACTCGCTTCTCATCTTGGCAGCGGCCGCGGCCACAGCTGCCTTCACTGCTGCTTCGTCACTGGACTGCTCGCTAGTTGATAGCAGGACAGTTTGCAATTTAAAAAACCCGGATTAATCCACCTACAGTGAGATTTTGACCCTTCCTTAGTTAGAAGGATTTTTTTCCAGACTCCAGTATTTAAAACGAGATAAAACTACTCAGCTTCCCACGGCGATTTACCGTGAAAGTGACAAAATAATTGCCTACCCAAAGGCGGATATCATGGGTTAAGTGACAACTCAACGAATGATAACGTACTGTACTTCATGCTGCCTATCTATAAGGCGCTCGTCGGATTGAATAACTATTGTGACATGGTTAGTAACTATCGTAACGCTGTTTGCATATATTGTACTCGTAATTTCCAGAGACCTCGATATTAATTAATCCAGAACTAACTAAATCAGTCATTGATCTGAGCGAAACTCAATAGCGTTCAATAATAACATATATTTCGCCTTATGGATGCCTAATTTGGTAAAACTAAACTTGTTCAATACCTTAAAAATGAGCGAGATTTTTATGGTAGTAAATTTCAGAATTTGCACACATACGCACACATACATGCATACAAGTGATCTGTTAGTATCTCAAAACATGCTCACATTTGCTATCTAGCTTCCACTGAAGAAATTTTTGAAATCCCTTTCAATTTTTACGTTTTTGCTTTTCTGAGAAAATTTTGTTGTACATGCTTCTATATGTTCCTCAATTAAAATCATTTATTTCTTTGAAACAAAACAGAAAAATAGGCATAATTCCATATCATATCATTTGTTATAATTATATTTTCAATGTCAAAGTGAATTTGTTTCAAATACCATACATTTTATTTAATAATTTATAAGATTTCTTGATAGATTAAAACGTAACACACCTGCGTAACGCATACAAAGTGAAATTATAGACACTTCCGAAGGAAGGGTCAAAAATATTCCGTCTTTGTTTATGTTTTGATTTTTTTAAACTTTATTTTATTATCAATCTCGCCACACTGAACAAAAACGTCAATAAGGCGAGAAAATAGTCAAAAAAAAATCAATCTCGCCGAATCATTTTAAATCTTTTGAATTTTTTTTAAATCTTTTGAATGATTTGTAAAATGATTAAAGTGTCTTCCCCCTGGTCAAACACAATGTATACGTTTACGTGCGTTTTGCCAGTGTGTCTGCAGCTACATAGTTTTGAAACCTTGCATACAAATCAAATTTAACATGGGGGAGGGTAAGGATTACAAATGGTAAATTTTGGCGTTATGTAATTTGTGAATGAAATGTTAGCGATGTTTTTCAGTTTAAGTGAAGGTTTAATTCTTCGAATATGTAATTGTAATTGTTGTTTATTAGGAAAACGGATCCTCTTTGTTTCGTATTCAACTACATGGTTAGATATTTAATAGGTATACACGGTGTAGAATAGATTATTTACTTTGTTTCATGATGCCATCGGAACTGTTGAGAATCGCCTACTGACACACATCATCGTATCCTGTCGGTCGTCAATATTGGTTTCGCTTCCAGAGTAATCAGCCGCTGCATACTATGTATTTGATTAGCGCATTATTGTTATTTGGTACCGCCTTTATAATTATTAGCGCATGAAAAATTCTGGGAAGACCAGGCCGCTGACGTAGCTTGTGATCGATTTGACATACTTTAGGACCAATCTATTGATGTAGTTTTCGTTCACTTTCTTGGAACGATTAAGGAATAATGAAATAAGGAACGAAGCCAATTTTGGTAAGCTGTCTGCTCCGCGATGCTGCTGCTCCTGGTCGCAGGGCGTTGCTTTCTTCGGGAAGTACAATGTCAGGTGACCGCTTACCCCCAGGGTGTTCACTTATCCAGCAGCCGTGTACGGGCGCACTATTCTATTGTTTTGGCACACGTGTGTTTTCCGCAAAACAGGCCCACTGCTAGTGCTCAGTTCAAAAGCTCCTGCCGACATCCCTCTCGACCGGAGATTCCCCAGCGAATAGCAGTTTGGCACATCGAGTTCTTCCTTGGAGAACAGTATTCAGGCTGAGGTAAAATTGTTGGATTGCTCTTTGGGTCATTTATCAAATTCCGGCACTGTATGGTCAACATATTCACAACGTCTGCGAGCCAGCTTGTGAAGCGGTGTGTTGTGTTCGATGTTTGGTTTGTTCACGTCGGTGCCCGGCAGCAGAAGGAACAGCTCCTAAAAGTTTGTCAGGTTCCGCAAGCACATGTATGACATGGCCGTCTTTCTGCTTTGTTCTGTCGCCTTGGAAGACAGTAAAATGTCGTATTCCAGGATGTCCAGGATGACCTATATAGGTACTAAAGTGGGTACTAGTTCACTTTACGGAATCACGTATGAACACCCTCAGCAGAGTGGTTTTGTGTTTGTTTATTTATGCCATTCTTGTTTCATTTCAAAAGCATGACATCCTTGCTTGACACTGACAACTTAACTGTCAAAACTAGAAAGGGTGCCCAAATGTGCCGAAAGTGTGCCGTACTGTGCCGCGGGCACATTGTGCCGAGTGGTTTACCCCTTGAAAAAACCTCATATTTTTCTTTGCTAAACAACCCGAATTCGGCGAAATTACCGAATTCGGCGATTTATTTTAAGTGTGTACTTACATACTTACATGCATACAAGTTCACACATGGATACTATGACCCACATGGAAAGTATGTGTGAACGTACATGCAATGCATGTGGGCGCATGGAATATATGTGTCGAAAATATGGAATTCATTTCGCTACCCCCAAGGCTACCCCCATTGCAAAAATCCATGTGTAAACTCATGAATATAATGCGGAGTTTTTTGTGAGTGTTCTTTTCTTATTAATATAACGTGTTTCAACTGTGAAAAAGTACAGTGACAAAACACGTTCGATTCTCGTGCAGAAGAACATTTCTAGAGTGCTTTGAGAATAGGTCGTATGTGCAAAAGAGTGCCTCTCTTCGGTTACATTCTCTTTCGATTATTACAAAGCTATACACAAATTTATGTTGGATTTTTTGGCAGATAGCTAAAGACAATAACTTTGTCTAGCGTGCTAAAGTGAAAATGTAGCAGAAAATGCTAAACTTGCCGATCTATTAGCGAAAGAGAGCGTGAACAAAGAGAATCTCTCTTTTGCACATACGACCTATTCTCAAAGCAATCTAGAATTATGCAATACGGCATTAATATTTTATGATTGTGTTTTAATAATTCGTATCTTTGATTAACTCACTGTTTATTTCCTATTTGAAAAATAATTCTTTAGTAATACATATTTACAGCCTATCCTTCTCAAGTGCGATTCGTTATAATTTAACGTGTTTTACATTTCAATTCCTGATGTTATTCATCTATGTTGATCGTGAAAAATTTTGACATTAGTGACTGGAAATACACGATCCTTTCATATGCTTCTCAATAAGTGAGAATTCACGTGTTAAACCAGTAGTACGAACGTGTATACTATTTTCAATGCATGAAATAGCACATGCTTATTCTGGGTCTTATTTATTCTTAACCTAACACATTTGATTCCCAATTTTCTTTCAACTACAACAATAGCGTTAACTTTGAATATGATAATATGCCAAGGGGTTAGAAACTCTGCCACACCAAATTGTGTTGAGCTGCTCTTCCGTGTGTTTCTGTGTGTCAAAGTGTGTTTCCCGGTGTTGAACGTTAACCGATAGCTGTCAAAATGACTTTTAATATTTTTCGATTTTTTCGGCAACACTGTCCAAAAATGACAGAATCTGAAAAAATCACTCGCGCGGACTTGGAATTTTTTGTTTTTATTTTGAGTTTTTCAAGTTAATCGATAAAAGTTTTAAAAACTTCGAAAAATTCGGATTGTTGACTGGTGTCGTTGTATTGCGGACTTTTCGACCGATAACTCTTTTTACTCGGTGCTACCACAACAGCAGTGCCAGTCCTTAACTCCATCGAAGAACCCAGCTGATCAATAATAACGAATTCGATAATGCTGCATTGGATCACGAAAAACCAACCGCCACTGTGGCAGTTCCCCGGTGGCTATAATAAGTGAAAAGCTAAAACAAAGCCGAAATCATGGGCCAATCCTCCGATGTCACGCACCGTCCCTGCCGGCCAACTAAAAGAACAGTGTCCCCATCCTCAAGCTTATTACATAATTCTCGAAACAGCCACACGAAGAGGTCCAACACGTACAGCGACTCGCCGGGAAATCAGGTAAATGACGGAAGGTAATTGACGGATACAACAGCATCAACGGCGAAAACCATGAGAAACGAGAAACGATTCTTACCCGGATCGTGAATGCTCTGGCTACAACAGCCGATCAATTAATCAACAAATGTCCAATCGACTCCAATGCCATTTGCAGCGGACATCTGCCCTTCGGTGGGCACGGACGGCGGCCCTTCAAACGGCCTTCAGTACGAGAAAAAAAAATAGGCGACAAGCAGCATCACCCCCACCACCAACAGCCACAGGATCTATTGCAATCCGACGACTCCGTTGCAGATCAGTCCGACAGGTTATAAACCGCTGGTGGCGAGCCGAAAAACGTTATTTACAGCGGCAAAGCGTAGATCTACTCGAGGATCTACTACAACGACGGCAAAGGAAGATCGGGCTAGCTCTATATTAAATCGCATACCGTTATTACTCATCCAGCACAAGCATTACCAGCACAAGGTCAAAAAGATCCGGGATAGAGCAAACGTCATGAGCCTGGCGGGAACTACTTGCGCAAACTCAGCAGGATGTAAACAGTGTCGCCGCTCAATATAATTCAACTTGGGATGGGCATTAGACGTAGGATAACCCATAGCTGAGACGTTTGCTCCGGCCATCATCACTTCAGAAGTTCAAATCCACCAGGATGATTATCAGCCGTTTTACGCATAATTGCCCCATGTTATTTCGGAGGGCATTGTTGGGAATCGATGGGTTCACACTTAACCAGAAACTCTGAGTTTTACTGAGTTTATTCGGTAATCAGTCAAATTTCACGTTTTCCGCTAAATTTCCTTGTAATCACCGATACCTGTAAAATGTATTACCGATGTTCGAGAGTTTCATCTGGATTTACCGAAATCTGTGTTTAATCTCACTGAAAAATTTGTAATATAGACATTACACACATTACATCTAGTGGCTATCTTCCTCGCTTTCTGCAATTCATCGATTGGGAGGTAAGTGAATTACTAATCTATATATATAAAAATGAAATGGTCTGTGTTCGTATCCGCATAACTCGAAAACGGCTGGATGGATTTTCTTCATTCCTTCAGCAGATATATTAGTTATCGTTTCCGACGGGTTTATATGATATTTCCTCATGCGAAAGTCAAGGGTAAGATTGATTAAATCGTGAAAAACTAAAATTAAGATTCATATGGATATTTCGCATGGGCAGTTCACACGCGCATTTTCGCCTACTATGCAGGACAACGTCTGCCGGGTCGACTAGTAATATTTATTTTGTGAATTGATTACTGTAGTAGGCGATGAAAAAATGTGTATTAAAGTGTTTAATGCTGATTTCCTGTTTTGCCTGGCAGTAATAATGGAGGTTTACCATCGGTCGAGCCATCGGTACAAAACACCTGACGAATTACATTTACCATTATCGATATTTTCTGGCGCGTAAAATTTTCCTTTGTTCAATGCAAAAAGTAAACAACATTGACGCTTGTCGAAACGCCCCAATTAGCGAACGCCATTCGCTAGTTGGGATGAGGTCGTGCCCCAATTAGCGAACGATCACTGTAGCGGATACAGCGGCATGAAAACAGTAAGTGCGGACCATACATCGAAATTATAGTTATGCTTATGATCTGTTTCGGTTGATTTTGATATACGTAATAAAAATATTCTGAATAACTAAAAGCATTGCGTTCATTCGTTTTTAAATCTGGAGAGGAAATTCAATAAAATAATGTATTTTTATGTATTTATAACCGTCATCTCGGTAGCCTGCAATAACCATAATTACAGAAGTTGGGGATTTCGTTGGACTTTGCTTGGGGATTCTTCCTTTTCTCCCAAAGCTGGACTCCTGGTGGGCACCTATTGGGGTTTCCTGTGGGATTCATTGGTGGATCACTATGTACATCGCTCGGGAGTCATTGCAGGCATTGCCTGAGGATTCCTGTCGGCATTGTTTGGAGATTCCTGTGGAAATTACTAGGGGATTTCGGTGGGCATTGGGGATACCAGAGGACAGCACTGGGGGAATCCTGTGGACATCGCTTGGGAACCACTATAGGCATTGCTCGGGCATTCCTGTGGGAATCGCTTAGATTCCTGTTGGTATTGATGAGGAATTCATGTGGGCATTGCTTGGGAAATCCGGTCGGTATCGCTAGAGAATTTCATTGAGCGGGGGGATTTCTGTAGGTTTTGCTCGAGGATTCCTTTAATTATCATTTGGCATTCCTATGGGAACAGGGAATGTTTGGGAATTCCGATGGGTATCGTTTGAGGATTTTGGTGGTGGTGGCAGGTGAGCCCCGGTCGCGTTGCAATCTGTAACACTGTGGCATTTGGATGAGGTGCTCTTTCGGCTGCACGGTCTAATCCTTTGAAACCAGTCGGTTCAGCACCGGAATTCAAGTTATAATTTGTGCTTCCTGACAGAGATGTGCCCTGAGCTTAAAGCAAAGGAGTGGTATTAGTTCTCGTGGCAGCCCAATAGCTGAAAATGGATTAAAATAATACTACATATAATAATTATATTATTTACGCTTTGCTACCGGCACTACGCATTCCAGTTAGAAGTCGATCAGCTATGACATACTCCACCTGAAGCGAATGATATTGACAGGGTTTATTCTTCTCGCAAAACTTACCAGTATCTGTTAGATCGGACGCGGTCTGCTTTCGAGCTCAGCGCCATCGAACACCAGATTATTCCAACCAGCAACCACCATCCACCGCCTGCGAAAATGCTATGCGAAGGTCAATCAAAATAAACTATAACAAACGTCAAGTGTTATGCAGTGATGCCATGATAATTTTCAATTAATCTGAACAGGTGTGTCGAACGGTGTCGAAGTGTGTTGAAGGGTGTTTTCGTGGTGCAAAAGTCGGTGTTGCCACAAGGTGGCAAAGTTTCTAACCCCTTGAAAAAAGCTCAAAAAACCAAATGTAAACATGTCAGAATTCTATTTTTGGAGGAATCAACTTTCACTTCTACTTTATCGACCTCGCATTTTACACTGGGTAAAATGTGTGAAATAAATCACATTGTTTCTTTAGTCTTGAAATTTTTCACACCATTGAAAAACAATTTAATCTATAATTGTATGAAAAAAAATGTATGAAAAAAGCTGAATTTTGTATTGTTACGATGCTTAACCACCCGTATAGTCTATAACGAAAAATCCAATTACGATTCATTGAATGGTTCATTACAGTACATTGTAATGTGATTCTACGGTTACGTCTACATTACAATTTATTGTGAAATTATTGTTTTTAATTGTAATGTTACATTAGGATATACTGTTTTTGTATCTTATTTTTTATCCGGGTATGTACCCCTAAACTAGAGTCCTATAAGAAGAGTAACGTCGTGTGTCACGTTTGACAGGTCTCCTGCTCATTTGGAACGCGCATTTGTATGGAACTGACAGCCGATTCTGTTCCAATTCTGACACTTGACGACACTGTTATTATAGTCACTGTACCCTAAACAACCCAATTTTGCCCAATATGTTTACGCTTTTGATGAAGTCTTTTTCAAATGTTAAGCGACATTTGTCTTGTCATCAGAATATTGCCACAGTTGATCAATCGAAATGCACTGATGAACGTCAAGTCAAGTTCGCGAAGTCATCTGCTCACGGTTCGAGGATCAAAACAAAATGAAAATGTGTTGCCAGTTACATCGTGTGCTCATGAACTTGATCAAATAATTTTATGTAAAAGTGAAATATTTTTATTAACAAATAATATTATTCTTTATTCGTAGGTAATATTTACTTTGTGTTTGGATGTTGTCACCGAATTCCAAATGAAACGCAACAGAGATGTTCACATAAATATTTAAATCACTGACAAAGGCAAACCGATGAGGAAAACAGAGGGAAACTAAATATTTGATGAAGATCTTTATGATTTTGATTTTGGCAACAATTTTTCTCTCACAAAATTAACCCTCTCGTGTCGCTCGGGTCTCGTCGTTGCATCAGCAGTGCAGTGCAGTCAGGCAGCGCAGCGCTGTCACCGTCGTTGATTTCGTTTGGTGGAGTTGTGTGTGGAGTTGAGTTGTGTAAATATTTTCAAGATGGACGGTCGCGTATCTTTGGGGCTCCGCGAGTAAAAACTGTTTCTTCTCAAATTTCTGTGTGTCCTGTGAATTTTTATGTGTTCTAACTCGAGAAAATCGAAGTGATTTTTTATCTGTGCAAGAAAAAATATCCAAATGTTTCTCCAAAGTGCGAATATTGCTATAATTTATAAACATCCAACGAACGAGTAGACGGCCGCAGAGTTCACGCCTCTACGCAACAACATAGGAGCAAATTTCTGATTGAATAAAAGTGTTTTGGGATTTTCATTACGACGGAAGTTCACCTGGACAAGAACCGGGAGAAAACGAAAATTTTAGGCTCATTTATTGAAGGCTGCTTTGCTCTGCGTTGTTTGTTATTTATCTGTCAAGTATCCGAGCTTTGGTGAATTTTCGTGAAAAACAAAGACGGATTACGAACAGATGTTCCTGTCTGAAACGAAAGAGGATTGAATCTGGAGTTCCTGTACGAGGAGTGAAAATGTGAAATTAAAACACAGTAAAAGTAAAATAAGTGAGCCCTGTGTTCGGTTGACTGCGAATTTCGTGTTTCGGCAAAGAACACCCAATCAAGTGAAAGTGGATAGAGAAAATTTCTATTTCCCACACCACTTAGAACTTTTGTCCACCTAGTGGATGCTGACCGTGGTCTCGTGTCGTCGCCAAGAGGAAAAACTTGAGGCCATCGGAAAATAGGTGTGTGCGAGTGTTTGTGCTGTGGTGGAGAAAATTTTCACTCCGCGATGGGCGGGCGATGTTTCGTTTGCTCGTTAAAAATAGCTGCCCCGACAAGAGTGTTGTAGAGTGCGAAGGGACGGCTGACCGAACAGAAAACGGCAGGAAATTCCTGTCTTGTGCGTTGAATGCTGATGATGGGGAGCTAAGCCAATGCCTAATTCTTCACTACTTTGGGAAAAAAGGGAAAGGAAGTTGTTCGGTGCGGAGAGTCGCTTGTGACTTGTGATAAGCGGTGCATTCAGGGTTTTGAGATATGATTGGAACCTGTATTATCAAAACCGTGTAACTTGTATTATTAACGCCAAAAGCAGTTCAACTATTTTGATAGAGAGCCCGAGCAGGCACAGATCTGTGGAATTACAATTATTTGATTACTAGGACGTTAATAAGGTGAGTAAAAATGAATTCAAGAATCCTAATAACAATAAAAAAAGGTATTTTTTTCAAATATTCTATATAGAATTAGATTTTGAATGATTATTGTTATTGACAAAACTAAACAGTATTAAGCTATAGTACAACTTCAATAACTGTCAACTGTATTAATAAAAATCGTGTTTGCGTATTTGACTTTTTGATAAACTTGATTGACGTTTTTATAAACTATTTTAGTGCGTCGAGATCCGAAAGATAAGTTTTTTTTGCGTGTAATTTTTTTACAGTGATATTTTTTTTAATACTTAGTTCAAATATTTCATTTGAATAGCTGTCCTCTTGAATTAGAATTATCGAAATAATTATGGAAATTAGTTCAACTTCACCAAGAAAAAATATTTTTTTAAATTTGATTTATGCAATTTTACTGGAATTTATTATTGATGTGAAGTAGATACAAGTTAGACTCGGATCATCTGAAAATTTAAAAAAAAAAATTTTGAATAAGGTAAACTTTATGAAAATCCATTTGATGTGTATTGCACTTCAATCTGATAGCACAGATAATAAACAGTATTGATCATGAGGATGTTCCGCAAAAGATGTATTGTTTTGCTGATTGGAAGTCAACATACCTATTTTATCATCAAGCAAAAATATAGGTGATATATTTTTAAAATGCTGACTTTTCAAGCAAAAATAATCAAATCAAATAAATTTATTATTTGAATTTCGGATTATCTAATTCAGGTTGCTAAATGCTACGTGGTACTCATTTTGCATATCCGTTTAACAATTGTATACCCAATCGTATTCTCGGCTCATCTATTTCTATGTAATGTTTTCTTCCATGTTAAGATCCACACTCCAACTGACTAACTCCAATACACAGGGCTGGTAGCAAGTCACTTTTTAGTGACTTGGTCACTATTTTGAGCCTAGTCACTAAAAAGTCACTATTTGCATCCAAAAGTCACTAAAGTCACTATTTTTCGGAAAATGGTCACTAAAGTCACTATTTTCGCACCACCGTTTGTAAAAAAAAGTAAAATAAAAAGCATTTGTACCTACCATTATCATCAACCAAATCAAATGTAAATCTATATAAAGTTTGAAAAATTGCTCCAAGGCCGTCATATGAAAGGCAGAGTGGGTTCGAACCATGGACTTCGGGATCGAGAGACACACAGACAGACCACACAGCGAAGCTAGGGCATACGTTTAGGCAACGCCGTATATAAAGCGCAGGATTGTTACGACTACGAGGATTTCGCGATTTTCGTGGTTTTTGCTATTCTCGCGGATTTGATGCGGATTTACATAACGGCTTCGCGCGGATTTAGTTTTGGGTGGAAATTTAATAAATAAGGAGCGTAGGGTTTTGTTTTCGATATCAAAATGTCGTTGAGAAGGGGCTCCACATTTGAAGTCTATGCTTACCCAATTTTTTGGATATTTTCAAGCCATTATTGAATGCATTATACTCACTCGTTTAACAAGCATTATAAGGGTAAGAACTTCACTTGTTGTTATTTTTCATCGTTTATGAGTATCCATTTTTTTTGTCACGTCAATTTTGACATAATTCCGAGATATTTCTTAGTTTCTGAATGATTAACCCCTCTACGACGAACCACACAGCATGATATTGTCGGCATAGCACCGCATTATAATTCGGACATCGGGCCGAACCGAACTTTCTTCCGAAGTTTTATCTGTCAAACTAATTGATGCGTTGTTTAGCGCATCTTTAGGCGAATCCAGCGCACTACTTCCTAAGTTGGGTAAATTGCCTGTATCTAGAGAAAAATCCACCTTCGTTATAAAAAGCTTCCTAACTTTGTTTCTCTTAGAGGAACATTCACTTTAATTTATGTAAATTCCGTAAAAATTCCACCTTGAATTTGGGAAATAATTTTCGGAATTTTTTTCTTAGGAATTCACCAAACAATATCTACAGGAATTCTCATAAAGATTTCTACCGGAATTCATGAAAAAATGCGCTTGTATTTGAAGGAGATTTTTTTCAGGGATTCGCGGAGAAGTTTTTATAGTAATTGACGTGCAGTTTCCGCGGAAATTCCTGAAAGACAGCAGGAATGTCTACAAAATATTCTGCCTTGAATTTATGGTATGGAAGAATTTCCGGAAGTTTTTGTGCTGACATTCGTCATCGGATTTCTGTTGGAATTTCCGTTTGAACTCCTGGAGAAAGATCTCACAAGGATTGAAGTATTTTCAGCACAATTTCTGAAAAAAATATTAGAAATTTTCACAAGGTTTTGCACAGAAAATCAACTTCTGCTGAAATTTCTGAAAAAGTTTTCCAAAGCAATTTCTGCATCAAATTCAAGATTTTGGATCACATTTTTGGTATTTATGATGGTGTCGCCAAGTCGGTTGTCCCCTGCTAAGATCCATCCTCTCCCTAGTTACGATGAAGATGCACACGGCCAGCAGTAGTAATCCTCATGATTTTGTAATGTTTGTCTTTTCTTGATTTCTGATAGCATTCTAATAAGGATTTGAAAAAACATGATATCCCTAGTTTTCGATCTACTACGAGTTACACATTAACAATACGAATGCAACTCAGCTCACTACCTGGTTAGTACTTTATACAAAAGTCACTATTTGGTCACTTTTTCTGCTTCTGAAAGTCACTATTTGGTCACTTTTTTCGTCATCGTTGGTCACTAAGTCACTATTTTGAACGGCATTTATCGCTACCAGCCCTGAATACACGAAGTCCGTTCTCCCTCCCATAACGTGACCCACTTCTCCGGCATCTAACCAACTTTCGGATTCAGGTCACATGTCAACGTAACGTAAAGGCCTAATTTTTCGCTTCCAACCTTTTCTTCTAATTTCCTTCATGAGTCATCGCTCCTGACAAGGGCTATCTACTTCTCCATCCATCAAACTCACCAAACTTACTATTCCTTACGTCCCATTATCCTAAATGCAGTTCGAAAAATAAAGAAGCGAACCCAAACACATCGACTTTGCCACACAACCCATCCATTTCATTCCCCTCTATCTTACACATCTCTGAAATGGTAGAAAACATAACAAAGCGAAACACCAACAGGCAACTAACCAGCAGAAACCCCCCTTCATCGAGAACTGAAAACACAGAAAAAGCCCATTTTTCTCGGTGACTAGCATTGCTTCCAATCTACCGTCTACCGATTGCTGTTTGCTGCACCCGGATATTCATATACTGGAACGCCACGCGTAGCAGGCAGATGTGTGGGTTGGGAGACCTGAATCGTCCGGTTCCGCTTGGAAGCGCATCCGTGATGCGCGAGAACCTGAACCTACCGCCGCGCCGAATTCCGCTTAGGTTGTAAAGTAGGTAACAGATCCGATTGTGCGATAAAATTTTTCAATTTGTTTCATGCCAAAAGTACGAGCACAGAAAAAATGTGTTCCGCAGTCGAAACCGTCAAAACTGAGCGACCTTCTTTGTATAGACTTGATGACACATCGATTCTATCGAGGTTGCCGGTGACAGGCACACTATCCCGCTGCTCCCGAGCCGGAGTATTGTCGAAAACGAATCATCAGAAATGAGGGCCTTTGCCTTTCGGCCGTGGACATGCAACAGAAAAAAAAGAACTCGAAAACATACATATGGGTGGAAAATCGAGATTCGTTTACGCAAGCATCTCTTCTCACTTCGGTTGTTTGAACGATAATAATGTGCGATTGAGTTTGACAGCCGTAACAATCGTCAATGAAAAGATGCAAACAAGCATAGAAGCGGCGGATTGCATAATATGTAGATAGCAACACAGCAATATCGATTTTCTTTGTCATTTTATGGCAGTAGAAGGAACGAATGTGCAACAGATGTTTTCGTATTAGCTGTCATGACATTCTTATAAAAAAATGCAATGATATTCTGCTTTTTAAGTTCATCAGAGTCATCGAAGGACAGTGAAGAGAAGGAGTGCAAAAAGCTGCAGAAAATCAGCTTTGCGAAGTCTTATTATAATACTGGAAATTTACTCGTACTTTCGTTGTCTCATGTTGCTCAAATTCCAGAACCCCACACGTTGGCGACATCAGGATTTCGAAAGCTTTCATTCAATTTGTTTTTTCAGATAGATTTTCCATTGTTTTGGTAAATACTGACCTTAAACTAATACAGTAGTCCCCTCCCCGCTCATTAGACTCTCGTTAATCTAACTACTCGTTAGTCCGGCACTTGCTAATTCACAATTTTCCGGATTAAAATTAATAACACTCATTTAAACATTATGCTGTCGGTTTTCAAAATTGTGCTGTGCGATTGTTATGGGTATTTTGTATGGATTTGACATGCAAGATGAACAAACAGAAGAAGAATTGAAGAAGCATAAAATGGAAGTCGCCCAACTACAACTAGAGGAAAATAGAAAGTTGTTGGAAATCGTTTTCATAATCCAAATCTGCAAGAAGAGATGAACATTTTCGAGAAGCGATATGTTATAAGGCAGCAAGCCATGGAGGAAAAGAACGAGCTCTTAAAACATTGTTCAAATATTGATTTTAACGAAAAGATTTTATCGTGCTTAGAAAAGCAGGATCAACTACAAACTACAAACTTTTTCCGTCCCATAATTGGTAGGGAGAGCCTTCACTCCGCTACCAATGACAACGGCATACGGCTAGTAAATTTCGCTGCTGCCAGAGGAATGGCCATCAGTAGCACCTACTTTGCACGAAAGAATATCCGAAAGCACACCTGGAGACACCCAAATGATGAAACTTGCAACCAGATAGACCATGTTCAGGTGGATGGGCGCCATTTCTCGGATGCGTACATTTAGAGGTTTGAACATTGACTCTGATCACTACCTCGTTGTCAGTAAAATTCGATCACGGTTGTCAACTGTATCGAACGAAAGATCACAGCGAACGATGCGTTACAACATCCAGCGATTGTCGGCGGAAGGAGTATCGGCTGAGTACCGACAGAAGCTCGACGAACGAATAAGTGCAATCAACGTTAGCGACAACATCAACGATCTATAGGAGTCGATCCATGGAGCGGTGAGCACAACAGCACGAGTAGTGGTTGGAACTGCTCAGAGGCGACCCAGGACGGATGTTGGTGTCGGGCACCCGATCGAATGGAGATCGGTACAAGGAAGCAAGCGCAGCCAAAAAACGAACCCACCACAGGAAGAAGAAAGAATATGAAGAGCAAGTGATTAGCGGAGGTTCTATAAGTCTGTCAATGGCGTGCGAAGAAAGACATCGCCATCTCCCGTCATGTGCAACGACCAACAAGGGAATTTGCTGACAGATAAAACTGAAGTGGGCCCCAGGTGGCAGCAACACTTCGAGACTTTGTTGAATAGTAGAAGTGACGGTGCATCGGTAAGCAGGATAAATATTAGCGACGATGGACAAGCTGTGGTGTCGCCTACACTAGATGAGGATAAAAAAGCTGTTAAAGAGCTGAAATACAATAAGGCTGCGGGAAAGGACCAGCTCCCGGCTGAACTTCCCAAACATGGCAGTGAGCAAATACAACGTCCACTACTTTTTGAGATTTCTAGAACCCCTCCCTCCTTTGTCACGCTTTTTTGTATACCTAGTGCAAGTACTGTCACAAAATCTTACACTCCCTCCCCTTAGAATTTCATTTTTGAATTATTATTTATTATTTATTCAGACTAAGGCCGAAGTGGCCTGTGCGGTATATAAGAGTCTTCTCCATTCGGCTCGGTCCATGGCTACACGTCGCCAACCACGCAGTCTACGGAGGGTCCGCAAGTCATCTTCCACCTGATCGATCCACCTTGCCCGCTGCGCACCTCGCCTTCGTGTGCCCGTCGGATCGTTGTCGAGAACCATTTTCACCGGGTTACTGTCCGACATTCTGGCTACGTGCCCGGCCCATCGCAGTCGTCCGATTTTCGCGGTGTGAACGATGGATGGTTCTCCCAACAGCTGATGCAATTCGTGGTTCATTCGCCTCCTCCACGTACCGTCCGCCATCTGCACCCCACCATAGATGGTACGCAGCACTTTCCTTTCGAAAACTCCAAGTGCGCGTTGGTCCTCCACGAGCATCGTCCAGGTCTCGTGTCCGTAGAGGACTACTGGTCTAATTAGCGTTTTGTAGATTGTCAGTTTGGTACGGCGGCGAATTCTATTCGATCGGAGCGTCTTGCGGAGTCCAAAGTACGTACGATTTCCAGCCACTATGCGTCTCCGAATTTCTCTGCTGGTGTCATTTTCGGCAGTCACCAGTGAGCCCAAGTACACAAATTCTTCTACCACCTCGATTTCGTCACCACCGATGCAAACTCGCGGTGGGTGGCTCACATTGTCTTCTCTTGAACCTCTGCCTATCATGTACTTCGTCTTCGACATGTTGATGACTAGTCCGATCCGCTTAGCTTCCCTCTTCAGTCTGATGTAGGCTTCCTCCATCTTCTCAAAGTTACGTGCCATAATATCTATGTCGTCGGCGAAACCAAATAGCTGGACGGACTTATTGAAAATTGTACCACTCGTGTTAATCCCTGCTCTTCGTATTATACCTTCCAAAGCGATGTTGAATAGCAAACACGAAAGACCATCACCTTGCCGTAACCCTCTGCGGGTTTCGAAGGGACTCGAGAATGCCCCTGAAACTCGAACTACGCACATCACCCGATCCATCGTCGCTTTGATCAACCGTGTCAGTTTATCCGGAAAACCGTGTTCGTGCATTAGCTGCCATAGCTGGTCCCGATCGATTGTATCATATGCGGCTTTGAAGTCGATGAATAGATGATGTGTGGGCACGTTGTATTCGCGGCATTTCTGCAGTACTTGGCGAATGGCGAACACCTGGTCCGTGGTGGAGCGTTCGCCCATAAAACCCGCCTGGTACTGCCCCACGAACTCCCTTGCAGTTGGTGCTAGTCGACGGCATAAAATTTGGGAGAGTACCTTGTAGGCGGCGTTCAGCAATGTAATTGCGCGGTAGTTGCTACAATGCAGCTTGTCGCCCTTTTTGTAGATGGGAGGGACACACGACACCTTCCATCCACTCCTGCGGCAGAACCTCATTCTCCCAAATCTTGGTAATGACCCAGTGCAGCGCTCTAGCCAGTGCCTCACCACCGTGTTTAAATAGCTCTCCTGGTAGTTGGTCAACCCCGGGGGCTTTGTTGTTCTTCAGGCGTCCAATCTCCTCCTGGATTTCCTGGAGATCCGGAGCCGGTAGAATTATGTCCTGCGCGCGTTCTCCCAGGTCCATCACCATACCGCCATCTTCTTCTGCCACATCGCCATTCAGGTGTTCTTCGTAGTGCTGCCGCCACCTTTGGATCACCTCACGCTCGTTCGTAAGAAGGTTCCCGTTTATGTCCTTACACATATCAGGCTGTGGCACGTGGCCCTTACGTGAACGGTTTAACTTCTCTCATAGAACTTTCGTGTGTTATTAGCGCGGTACAGTTGCTCCGTTTCTTCACGGTCTCGATCTTCCTGCTGGCGCTTTTCCTCCGGAAAATCGAGTTTTGTCTGTTCCGCGCCTGTTTATATCGTGCCTCGTTCGCCCTCGTGCGGTGTTGCAGCAATCTCGCCCATGCTGCATTCTTCTCTTCCACTAACTGCTCACATTCGCCGTCATACCAGTCGTTTCTCTGATCCGGGGCACCGTGCCAAGTGCAGCGGTTGCGGTGCTACCAATGGCGGATCGAATATCTCTCCAGCCATCTTCAAGAGACGCTGCGCCTAGCTGCTCTTCCGTTGGAAGTGCCACTTCCAGCTGCTGCGCGTATTCTTGGGCTAGTCTACCGTCTTGTAGCCGCCCAATGTTAAGCCGCGACGTCCGACTTCGACGCGTGTTGTACACCGTCGAGAGTTTTGAGCGCAGGCATACTGCAACGAGGTAGTGGTCGGATTCAATATTCGCACTGCGGTAAGTGCGGACATTCGTGATGTCGGAGAAGAATTTACCGTCGATTAGAACGTGATCGATTTGGTTTTCCGTCTCTTGGTTAGGTGATCTCCATGTGGCCTTGTGGATATTTTTGCGGGGAAAGAAGGTGCTTCGGACTACCATTCCGCGGGAGGCTGCGAAGTTTATGCATCGTTGGCCGTTGTCATTCGATACGGTGTGCAGACTATCCGGTCCGATGACCGGTCTATACATTTCCTCCCTTCCTACCTGTGCGTTCATGTCACCGATGACGATTTTAACGTCCCGCAGTGGGCATCCATCGTATGTCTGCTCCAGCTGTGCGTAGAACGCTTCTTTCTCGTCGTCGGGTCTCCCTTCGTGTGGGCAGTGCACGTTGATGATGCTATAGTTGAAGAAACGGCCTTTAATCCTCAGCTTGCACATCCTTGCGTTGATTGGCTGCCACCCAATCACGCGTTGGCGCATCTTACCCAGCACTATGAAGCCGGTTCCCAGCTCGTTGGTGGTGCCACAGCTTTGGTAGAAGGTAGCCGCTCGATGCCCGCTTTTCCACACTTTCTGTCCTGTCCAGCAAATCTCCTGCAGCGCCACGACGTCGAAGTTGCGGGGATGTAATTCATCGTAGATCATCCTGTCGCAACCTGCGAAACCTAGCGACTTGCAATTCCATGTTCCAAGCTTCCAATCGTGATCCTGTATTCGTCGCCTAGGTCTTTGCCGATTATATCGAGTCGCATTATCTCTTATATTGTTCGTAATGATTGGTTTTCTAGGCGGCTTATTGGGCCTGCGCAAACCTCCTGTCTCGTCGGAGGGCCGTCGTGTCAGGGCTGTTTAGCGTCCCACCTAACACCAGGACTTGGGCTTGTGCGCTTTGAGCGGCACACGGTCGCTTTGGTGGGGCCTACTTGCGGATACATGCAGCTTTTTCATTTTTGAAAGACCCCTTAATTCGGCGTACAAAATTATGTCCCATATTCTGTTCAACAGATTGAGACCGCTTGAAGAGTCCTTCGTCGGCGAATACCAAGCAGGTTTTCGTGAGGGCCGATCAACGACGGATCAAATGTTTACCCAGAGACAAATCCTTGATTAATTCCGGGAGTACAACTAGCAGACACATCATCTGTTTATTGATTTCAAGGCGGCGTACGATTCAGTGAAACGAAATGAATTATGGCAAATTATGCTTGAACATGGTTCTCCGGCGAAACTAATACGGCTGATTCGTATAACGTTGGACGGATCGAAATCAAGTGTAAGAGTTGCGGATGAAATATCGACATCATTTGTCACCTTAGATGGATTAAAACAGGGTGATGCACTCTCGAATCTACTGTTCAATATAGCGCTCGAGGGAGCGATTAGGAGAGCTGGTGTGCAAAGAAACGGTACCATTATCACAAGATCGCATATGCTCCTGGGATTTGCGGACGATATCGATATTATCGAGAATGATCGCCGTGCCGTGGAAGAGGTTTTTGTGCCTTTTAAGAGGGAGACAGCGAGTATTGGACTCACGATCAATACCAGCAAAACGAAGTACATGGTCACTGGCAATCAACATGGTATGAAAATGCTAATATCATCTTCCAAACTTAGACGTACATGTTCATGATAGAATTAGAGGCGAAAGTATAGAATTGATAGTTCCGTTAGGATACGGCAGCATGAAGAATGTTTTTATAGAAGTCGATTTGAAAGCGAGCGAGGGGCAATATTTGTGATGACACATATCGCACGACCTTCCTTCTGCCAAGCTCCCGTATGAAGGGGGAGGGAAGAACATCAGTGTGGAAGCTGATATATCTCCACTGGCAAAAGGAAGGTGGTTTGATTTGCTCATATGTCATGGAGATATATCAGCTTCCACACTGATATTCTTCCCTCGCTTCCCTTGGACAAGTCGAGTCAAGTACGAGACACTGAAGACGACCACACAGTTGTGGTCGAAATACGTATCTGCAAAGATATCGAAAATTAATTGGTGGAATTAAATGGAGAGTACTTAATTCGTCTTAGACGGTTGAAGCATATGCTTCCATTGGTATGCAAATAAATATCACCACATTGTGAAATTGGACAAAAGTTATGATGATGATGATGATGATGATACTACCATCTATTGTAGCAAGGCACCTGCCGATAGCACTGGCCATATCTGACAAACGATTTGATCATGATTATATTATTGTTTGTATTTCATCAAACTCCTGTATGAAGGGCCAAAAATGGATGGGGTGGTTCCATAAGCAAATACGGTTATGCGAATCCACGGGACGAGTAGAGAATCTCCTTCCAGAAGAAAGTTCGTACAAACCGTACAAGCCCTCATTTCCCAGATTAACCCAATAGATGGGGAGAAGAGCCCGCCCTTTATCCACGAAATGTTAACAATAGGAAGTTGGCAATTCCACTCTTCCTATCCAAATCACTTCAATCGGGTGCCCTGATGGTTATTTTATATGTTTATGGTCATACAGTTTCATTAAAAATACAATTATATATAATGGAATTTTCTCACCAAATTTCCGTGCTTGAAAAATACAGCTTTCATCGTTTGTCCTGGATTAAAGTGGTACTTTCATCACCAACATTATGTTTTAGAACAAATTGTTCTCTTCAAAATATCCTGTTACAATCAGAGGAGTGTTCAAAGCTTGAAAATATAAATCTTGAATCCTAGAACGATGGGATAAAAAAGGGAACAATATCAAACGCAATAACAAGCATGTTAATTTATTTAACATTCTCCATGTTTCCACACCCCATCGAAAATATCGTAAATTTATCAAAATCTGATTATTTGAAACGTGATTGGCCACACATATTTCGCTATAATCACAATTTTCGAGTAACTCTAGCATTAGCTAATAATAAGTATAATAGTATAATGAATAAACACAGAGCGACTATAATAAAGAATTACCGAACCCGAAAAAAAAATGATGAAGTATTATTTTTGTCAATCCTGCTCAATACGTTGAGCTTTTTCTGCAGCTAAAATGAATTGTTGGAGGAATAGTAACATGAAATCACGAGTATATTTGGTTACACTTGCATCCCACGCAATGGATGAATAAGGCAGAAAGTAATAAATATAAGGATCAAATGTATTAAAATCAAAAACGTAAAATCTCCTCTGAACAATCCTGTTTTGCCAAAAATCAACACTTTCTATAAGTAGCTGCATGTTTTATGCTTATATAAAACAATATAGCTATTTCAGAGAAAAGTTAGCTAAGCTCTCTGGATTTTCATAGGTGTTCATATCACGTATAATATTGACTTGAAATAGAGCGAAAAGCGCAACAAGGCCCACAATCATTGATGAAATAGTTTAACAAACACATTTTTGCACCTCCTACCAATAGTAGGCTACCATGTTGTACATGTTGCGTGGTGTTCATTATATCGAATATATTTTAAAGTTAACAAAAAAAAAATTCCATTCCATTTGTTACTAAAGTTTAAAAAAAATGATTCATCTGGTACATCATCAAAACATCATCTGGCTTTATAGTTTTCCGGAAATTGTTTTTAAACTTTCGTTACATGCATAGCAATCATTCGGAATACTGTCTGTACACTATCGAAAACTAATTATTGGTAATGTTTACCATACACATCTCCGAACTTTCAAAATGCTTATTTTGGAAGGGAAGGAGAACATTCATATTGAATAGAAATCAAGGAATTTGAATGGAAGGCCATTAAAAGCGTATTCAATGAACGACGCTATTCATAAACTTTTCAAAGATATGAAAGTACAAAAGGAACGGACTTACCAACATAGTTATACATACTACTCTGTAACATCGTTGTCCATATCCTTCCTTAATCGTCTGCTCGAATTTCACACCAGATATTGATGCCTATTCAAGCTCAGACTCAGAAATATATTGACATCTGCTACGCATTCCCAGCAATGTCTTATGTCTTATGTGAAATTGGACAAAAGTTATGGACCAAAAATAAAAGGGTGCCGACAACCGACACCCTTCCTCCAGTATTGTCAAAATTTTAAATTTTGAACCCTCCCTGCTCACTGCGTAGCGCTTTTTATATGATATATGATTTTTTGTCTTGAATTAGGCGCAACGTTAAGACATACCCGATCAAGAATGCATAATAAAATTATAACAAGGGGAGTTATTTATTTCAGAAAAAATATTGTAACAGAATGTGTTATAAATTTTGCTGGTTAGTTGTTAAAATAACAAAAATTATATCAAAAATACCTCTAGCCGTAACATAATTAAAACAGAGGTTGATACCTTCATATCAACATTATAACAAACGTTGATATAATTTTTCTGTACAAAAATCTACTTTCAAAGTAATTGCCTACACTGCATCATGGATAGAAATCTGGTGCGCTACCACGCCGGATTTCCATCCATAATGTAGGCAATTAACTTTGTTCCAGCTATGTATTAATATCGAGCGGGTTCAAGTTATACAGAAGGTGACTACCTCGGATTTTTGTTTCCAATGTCTACAAAAAATGTAGGCAATTATTTTGTGAAAATATTTAGAACTAATATTGTTATAATTGTGATATGAAATAAAACTGGCCGAAGACACATTTTTATCGAATTATCTAATTATAACACACGTTGTTTCAAATAACAACAATTGATAGAATTGAGTTATAATTTTGTTATGCATTCCTGATCGGGTAACCCTCCCTCTTAAAATTGTGTACGTCGCCAAATTCAATTAAAGTGGCTTTATTGAGTAAATCAGATAAAAATTGAAAAAAAAAGTTTACCTACTGTACCTCAGCCAGGGTTGTAAATATTCGGCAGCACTGGATGAAGGTGATGTTTTTTAATATCATGTTTTTATTTTCTTCCTGCTTTGAAATAAACCTCACATTCCTCAACTCACATCACCCACTGCGCCGCGAAGATGAAATTTATTACAACAAAATGTACACATTCACCCAGCAAATTGAAAAAAATTATCACGCGTTTTAATGGGCCACTCACAGTCATACGGTGAGGCGCGAACTGAGCAGCCTGTCAGAGCGCGAAATTGAATGGTCGGCGTTGGAAATGACTTTTCGGCTGCACCCAGTCCCACTCACCACGGCGGCGATGAAGGCAACTGCAGATTATACTGAGATCCATGTTTTTCACTGCATTGACTGTGAAATATTTCTACCCTGATCTCAGCAACCGAAAAATGTTTACTAAAACTTGGCGGTGCCCACCTCGGGAAAATAAATAAAAAATGCTGAGATCTCGGCGAAGAAAAAGTGTGTGCATATCATGCCGTTGAATGAGGAGTGCATCCTCATCCGCCAAGCAAACGAAAAAAAAAATTAAAATATAATGGATCAATCAATGTAACTCATTTTGCACTCACCGCATCAAAACAACGGCGGCACTGTATACGCATATTTCTATTCATGTGTGTTTGACAGAACATGTCTACGGTGGCGCGATCTGTTCATTTCATAGCGGCAGTTTTTGCTTATTGATTATTATTTTTTTTTTTTGGGCTTTATTAGAGTGATTTTTAAGTTTGACAAAGTTCATCACTTAGTGCTTATTGATTAGTCCATTCTGAAAAATCACTAATTTTTATAAACGTTAAGAATAAATAACTAATAAGATAACCAAAGTGAAAAGGAATGAATTAGTTGGATTTAAAGCCTTTAAAATACAGCACAAAAAATATGTTTAATAATATTTGTAAGATTTATTTTGAACTCGAGATTATCTGGCATTTAAGTTCCATTCTAAAAATTATAGATTTCTAATCATCATTTCTATCTAATTCAATTTTTTTTTCTGGCATTCCATGTCGAGCTGAAAATCTGAATAATAAATTCTCAAAAATAAAATAAATTAAACCGCTGTGTTGCTATGCCAGCTTCTTAATTGTCCATATATGCTCATAATATATTTTATGAATCCATAAATGCATATTGCATGCATTCTTCAGGGGAAAGCATCAACCAAAGTCTTATTTTTAAAATTTCCGAATAATTTTCCCTTGTTGGTTTAACAAAATAAAATGTCGTACTACACATTAACCCTCCAATGTTGTAGAACTTCGAAGCAATCGGTGTTCAAATTATAAACACGATTTTTTTGTCGCATGTGCGTGAAACGTTAAAAAATTCATCAAATCGACGTTTGAATCTTTGTTTACAAAAGCAGATAAGTCGTTTTGAAAATTTTGTCTTGATTTCAACTTGACGCAACATTTCGACGTATCAATAATGCAGCGTACGGAGCAGCGTAACATTTCGACGAAAGGAGCATGACCTCGGTCATGCTGACGTATCAAAACGACGTATGTGATTTATCTGTTGCAGAACGTTGTAACATATATTTTTATCAAAATAACTGAAATGTTTACACGCAGTGCAGATTTCGGGGTCAGTGACGATGAACCTTTTCATAATGTATCGTTGAGGTGTATTCAATTGCAATAAAAATGATTAGTTTCTAAATAGGAATAAAAATGAAATCTAAAAACTTTCAAGCTCATTTTCTCAGCTTGATCAAAATGTTACATACGCCGATTTGAAAAGGTTCCTGAGATTTGGTCTCGTCATCGTTGGTCGCTATTTTAAGCGACATTGATCGCTACCAGCCCTGCAGTGCATGCTAACTATCAAACCATAAATTTGTCGGATAAGCGGATAAAAGATGGATAAAAGTGAACAGAGTCTTTAGCAAAATAGCTTAAAATTAACTCCTCTAGCAGGAAAAACAAAATCAGACATGGAAAATCAAGGCCTTATGACGACCCAGAACGTCATGAACACGGTGAGTTTACGAGGAAGAAAATATTAGGTATATTGACAACGGATTGTACTGTTTTAAAATAAGATTTTCATTTAAACTATTTTTATTCTTCCTTGGGCGTCCTAGGCCATCCAAACTATCCTTGAGTTTAGAACTACAGCTGCAAAAAACCTTTTATTTGTTACTTAAAGTTTATTTACATCGCTAGGTAGTTCTGATATATTTTGGGCTATCTAAACTATTCTTGAGTTCAGGACTTGAGATCTACATCGGCTTAGAAGCTTTTTTCAGTACTCCAAGCTTTGATATGCATTCAATTATATTCATTACATCTTCTGAGAGGTTAACAGATATCGTAAGATCATTTTGGGATATTTTGCTTCATCCAAACTGTCCTTGAACTCGACTCGTTTTTTTCAGTTTTTATTAAGGTAATTTTAAATTTTAAAGTAGTTCACGGAGTGGCAATTGAGATCTAGGGCTGCAAGAAAATCGTTTTTCAGTACTCAAACAGGGTGGCCAGTGAGTCGGGAAGTCGGAAAATGCGGGAATCAAAAGTCCATGCGGGAAATGCGGGATAAAGTCGGGAATTTCTAGAAATTATACAAAAAATCGGGAAAAATATCAACAACTGTTCATGTTATTAATTCATGTATAATCAATCTAATCTAAAACTTCGTTTACAATTTCAACTGCGTAGACATACTATTTGAAACTTTTTGAGACTATCCGACTTTGTCAGAAGTATAATGAAAATTATATTGAAACCAGATTTCTTTAATGTCGAGTCTAGATCTCTTCTCGGTAGTGATAATGGAAAGCTTCGAAAGGTTTCTGAGACCAAGGATATTAACGAGTGTCCTAGAAGAAGCCAGTTAGCATCTAGTTGCAGCTTGTGGATTCTTGAAGAAGATGCTTGACTGATACTCTTTCAAGAATCGAGGTTTGTCTGGAGACTTGAACAGTTAATGAACAGTATTTGATCGTAAACCTGCATACAGATGAAGGAAAGTCTGGCATAATAATAAAGTATGATACCATAACAGGATCAGGATTCGTAACAATAGTAGAAATAATCAAATCAATAAATAATTCACTAGTAAAGGTAAAATAAGTCTCAAGAACTGAAAATAGATTGAGAAAAAAATTAGAGATAGGAAACAAGCATTGAAAAGTTTATTGTTATTGTATCTTAATTAAAATGATTTGCAGCCCTAGACTGGCTTATCTCTGGAACATAAAGGTGTTGGAGAAGATGGATGCCAAAATGTTGGCAGAAGCAAACATGTTTATTCGCTCCACGGATTCGTCAATTTATTTAAAGTTAACTCTAGACCAACAATTGAAAAGGGCGTAACAGCCAAAATTTATTTTTCCCGTTTCCCCGTCTACATACATATACAAATAACTGGAAAGAATAAATTTTGGTACGTGTGAATCACGAGATTCAAATATTTTTCAATTGTTTTGGTGTACATTTTATTAACGGATCAATCCGCTTTGCAATTTCGGCGCTTTTTAAACAGCAACATAATTATTTCATGAAATGAAGAATTTTTCAAACATTATTATTAATGTCTTCATTAACGAGATTTTTGGCCATTGGCCGGCCCATCTCGTAGTATTGTTTAATCATGAATATAACACTGCTGGGGAAATCAGCGAGTTTGTTCTATTTTACTCAACTGAATCTTGACTGATTGTACTCTTATATACTTAAAAAAATGGACCTTAAATTAGTCAATAAATTGACTGAGATAATAGAACTGTATAATTTTTTTGACAGTAAACGTCATCTAAAAGCACTTTTAGAATAAAATATGATCATTCACGATGTGTAGTGTAGAGCAATTTTTTTTCCAGTGTAGCGAAATTTTTTTTGCACAGTGTGTACGACAACACTGTTTGGAATCTTCAAAATTATATCGGGAATTTTTCATGAAATATCGGAAAAAAGTCGGGAAATATGCGGGAATTTTAAAATGTAACTTAAGTGGTCACCCTGCTCAAAGCTGTAATTTGCATTCAATTATATCCATTTCACCTCGTGAAAGGTCAACGGATATGGTAAGATAATTTTGAGATATTCTAGGTCATCTAAACTGTCCTGAAAATCAGGACTTGAGATCTACAGCTACAAGAAAATCATTTGTCAGTACTCCAAGCTTCAATATGCATTCAATTATATCCATAACTCCTTCTGGGAGGTCAACGGATATCGTAAGATAGTTTCGAGATATTCTGGGTAATCCAAACTGTCTTTGAGTTTAGGACTTGTGATCTACAGTTGTAAGAAAATCTATTTCTATGCATTCAATTATATCCTTTATGCCTTCTGGGAGGCCAACGAATATCGTAAAATAGTTATGAGATATTCTGGGTCATCCAAACTGTCCTTGAGATCTACAGCTTTTTTATTCTTTATTTTTGTGATTCTTTATATAATATAAGTTCATCACAAGATCTACAGCTAGTTGGAAACTATTTTTGGTACTCAAAGCTTCAATATGCATTCAATTGTATCCATTACATCTGCTGACAGGTCAACAGACAACGTAAGATAGTTTTGGGATATTCTGGGTAGTCCACACTGTCTCGAGTTCGGTATTTGAGATCTACAGCTGCTTCTTGCTTTTTTCTTAATTTTCTTAATGGATCTGACGAGAAAAACTTTTTTTAGTATTCAAAGCTTCAATATTCATTCAACTACATCCGGGACATTTAGGGTAAACTGAAGGCGTAGAAAAATAGGGGCACGGGCACTAAAAGCAATGAAAGCATCGTCCATTTGCTGTAACTCCATTATAGCAGAACATTTCTCCTGAACCTATGCTGTAATACGAATGAGTTATAACAAAAAATGTGTCTTTTTCATTGGTTTTCGAGACTATGACGGGATTTAAAACACAGACGAAAATATCTGCTGTAACTCTGCATTACAATTAATAGATATCTAGATAACTAGTAGCAAAAATATATTTTTTTCCGCACGAGTTGAACGTCATTAAAATCATTAAATTATTGCACCTATTTCATTGACATGGAAAGGTAGACGGTTTTATCACTCAAAGGCGAACTTTAAATCAGGTCTTATTATCAGATATTGCGGACAATATTTTCCTTGAAGTTACAGAGAAATTTTCGATTAATATTATGTGTGTACTGTAAAACATTATTTTTCAGCTCATACCTTTTTCAGTTCACGGTTTATGCGCCAATTAAATTTTACATATAAAGATTTGTTGAACATTATAATTGCACGTACTGCACGTATTACATGAATGCATTTTTATGCGTATTGAATGATGCGACCCAAACAACTTTGACACGTTCGTTCCGAACAACGCGAAAACAATGTTACATTATCAAGCACTAAACCTGTGTGTAAACCTGCTAAACATTAACCTGCTTCTAACGGCAACTTCAGTAGGACCGCTCCGAAACCGTTAATTCGCCTTCATGCGTTTCGCGCAAACATTTGCGTAGCAAACAAAATATAGTCACTTATTTCTTCCCAATCACTAACCAATGCTCTATCCACCAAAAACAAGTTGTTTTTTTTTCTTCTGGTGGACGCATTTTTCTACCGCTACATTTACCAACACATAAAATAAAATATCTCTAGCGTCTCCCAAGACAGTTGTTGAACAGCCGGCCGAAAAAAAAACACCAAACAGGTTCGTTCCTTTCAATTGCTCGGTGTCTCTGGTAGATAGCTCCTATGCATGTGTGCTGCTGCGATATGTATGAATCCCGATTAAAGAGAACGAAGCCGGCCAAGCACAACAAGCTGAAGAAAGGCAGCTAGCAAGCACTGAGCAGGAAAGTGGCCATAAAACAAGTTGATATATTGAAATTGTGATACGGAAACCTGCTCCGAAAATTGTATGTTGCCCTCGATCTCGCCAAGGGAGCAATAGAAGGGATGCACGGCGGATGAACTTCATGGACGTCGTCTAGTGTCTTCCATTAGATTTTAAAGCCCATTTCTTAGAACCGCATGCGGGAAGCAAATTGGACTCGTCCAAATTCGCCGTTTGCCGGCGCAATCCAAGGAAACTATGATACGATGCTTTAATTGAGCCACCCAATTAGATCGTTCGTTGCACACAGTATGGCTATACTTAAACAAACAAAGCTTATATTTGTATTTTAATTTTACAGGTTCTGGTTTCATAAGCTGAATTACGAATTCCCATGTTAGCAAAAAGTCGTACGTTGAAGTCATAGTAAAAAAAAACAAATTTTCAATTTTTTAAAATAGAATGGGAATAACCTATTGATGTAAAATATTAGCACCCAAGAACAAGTACAGTTGAACACCATGGTTCTAAATTCCACTCATGGAAGCAAATTATAACATGCGTCAAGTTATTTTTCGGCTACTGTTCCACATCTGGATGTGTTTTTGATGTTTCTTTCAAGATGAACTCATGGTCAGTCGACTGTATCATGATTAAGATTTCGTCCGAATTCCTCTCGAAGGCCCACCACTGTGTGCGCGATGTGGTGGACATCAGCAGCGGAGGTCTCAATCTCAATTGGTAAATTTTGATCAATCAGACGTCAGATCGGGCCGTATTTGTTTAATTTATCTGAAAAGCCGATTGCTGGTTGTGTACAGCAGCTGCTGCAAACACGTCGTCGTGTCTTTTGTTGTTATTATGATTTATTATTATTCTTTCGCTGAAGTTTTAAATTGACTTGAAATTTGATTCGACGCGTTACTGCTACTGCAACAGCAGTAGCAGCAGGCATATAAACAAATGGCTAATAATACGATACCCGCGTCGACCGTTGTGTAGCGTCTCGTGTCTCATGTCATTCATTGCCGGAGGTTTCGTCAGAATTGGGTCTTACTGGCCTCGAAGCTCTCGGGCAATGGGGTTTCGGTAGTAAACAAAGAGTTAACCAGCAACGAGCGGAGAAATAATTTGTTATAATTTTGATGGTTTGTCGAATGGTGAAGCTCAACTCTGCTGCTGGTTGGGATAGGGAAGTAATCAACAAAGTAATTTTCTGATTTTCTTGGAACGAGAGCATGGCTTGTTTACAAAACGTTGGCCCCGAACGTGTGGGCTGATTGACAGGTTGTGCAAGGGTTCGAACCTAGCCCAAGCAAGCAAGTTATTATTGGGATTCTAGTAGTTGGCCTAGGCAGAGCGATAGGATTGATGGTTTTTGGAATAAATTCGTTTCGTAATCTAGTTGGTCGCAAGCCGTTAATTACACGAACTATGAATTTGGTTCATTTTGTTACAGGTTTGCTTTCTTGATTTTTTGTAATTCGGAATGCAATATTTAAAACTATACCATTTTTGTTTTTTTTTTAATCTTAATCTTTCCACTACTTACGGATCCTGTACACCTCTGGTGGTGCAAAGGGCCGACTTGAAAGATCTCCATCCTGAGCGTTGCCCGGCTATCGCTTTAACCTGTTGCCAGGTTAGATTTCGGTCGACTTCTTTTATTTCTTTATTGAGGCTTCGCCGCCATGAGCCTCTGGGTCTGCCTCTGCTGCGATGTCCCGCTGGGTTCCAGTCTAATGCTTGTTTACAGATTTCGTTTCCGCCCCTACGTAGAGTGTGGCCGACCCAGCCCCACTTCCGATCCCGAATTTCTGTTGCTATCGGCCTCTGGTGACAACGACGATGGAGCTCATTGTTTGAGATCCAGTTGTGAGGCCACCAGGCCCGAATTATATACCGCAGGCATCTGTTAATGAACACCTGCAGCCGTTGAGTGTTCTCCACTGATACACACCATGTTTCGCTAGCGTATAAAAGCACAGATTTCACGTTAGAGTTGAAAATTTGGTATATTGGTGCGTTCACTTATCTGCCTGTTTTTCCAGATATTTCTTAAACTCGCAAAGGCAGCCCTTGCTTTCTTGATCCGTGCGCCTATGTCGATCTTGGTACCGCCGTCCGACGCCATTTGGCTACCAAGATATTGGAAGCTTTCAACATTCTCCACTGGTTGCCCGGCTACTGTGAAACTGGAAGGAGTCGCCGTGTTTACATCCAACGATTTGGTTTTGTTGACGTTGATGACTAAACCTGCCGAAGAGGAGCGCTCGGCAAGGTCGTTGAGCTTACTCTGCATATCAGAGCGCCGTTGCGCGAGGAGTGCAACGTCATCAGCCAATTCGAAGTCGTTTAGATGCTCCATGGTTATAGGCTGCCATAACAGCCCGCGGTTTGGTTCACGGTCAATCGCATCCTTGCCTCACACCAGCTACGACCCGGATAGGGTCGGACAGGACCCCATTGTGCAGCACTCTACACGAAAAGGCCTCGTACTGTGCTTCGATGAGGCCGATGATTTTCTCAGGAACTCCCTTGCGTCTCAGGGCGCCCCACATATTCTCGTGATTGAGACGGTCGAAAGTTTTTCGTAGTCAATGAATACCAAGTAAAGGGACTCTTGGAATTCGTTGACCTGCTCCAGAATGATGCGGAGCGTGACAATATGGTCCACACAGGATCTTCCGGCACGGAATCCGGCTTGCTGCCGCCGGAGAGTCGCATCGATCTTCTCCTGAATCCGGGCTAGGATAACTTTGCACAGAACTTTGAGAACGGTACACAGCAACATAATGCCTCGCCAGTTATCGCATAAAGTCAGGTCATCCTGTTTGGGCACCTTTACTAAGATACCTTGCATCCAGTCGACCGGGAAAGTTGCGGTGTCCCAGATATTATGAAATAAACGATGCAGTAGTTGAGCGGATGTCATGGGGTCAGCTTTGAGCATCTCGGCTGATATGCGGTCGACCCCTGGGGCTTTATTCGATTTCATGCTTTGGATGGCTGTTTGAATCTCTAGCAGTGATGGAGCTTCGGTATTGACGCGTGTTATACGTCGGATCCCAGGCAGATCATGCCGAGGTGGTGATGGCCTGGCTGGCACTTGAAAAAGTTGTTCGAAGTGCTCAAACCAGCGTTTCAGCTGGTCAGTTGGGTCGGTCAATAACTGATCATTCGCGTCTTTCACAGGCATCGTTGCATTCATCTTCGCCCCGCTTAAGCGTCGTGAGATATCGTAGAGGAGGCGAATGTCCCCGGTTGCGGCGGCTCTCTCTCCTTCGTCGGCCAGAGAGTCTGCCCACGCTCGCTTGTCCCGTCGACATGAGCGTTTTACTTCCTTCTCAAGAGCCGCGTATCGTTGGCGGGCTAGAACTTTGGCTCCTCTGGTTTTTGATCGCTCTATCGCGGCTTTGGCTTCTCTTCGCTCCTCTATCTTCCTCCAGGTCTCCTCGGTGATCCATTGTTTTCTCTGGGTGCGTAGTTCGCCCAGATTGTTCTCGCTGGTGGCGATGAAGGCATTCTTGATGGCGGTCCATTGGTCTTCCACGCTGCCACCTTCCGGAATATCTGCAGCACGCGTCTCCAGTTCTTCAACGAAGGACCGTTTCACCGTGGCATCTTCCAGTCGGCGTGTGTTGAATCGTCGTCCAACTCTTTCCTCCTGCCGACGAATCCGCGCAATGCGCAGGCGTATTTCGCCGATGAGGAGGTGATGATCAGACGCGATATCGGCACTACGTTTATTCCGTACATCAAGAAGGCTCCGTTTCCATTTTCGGCTGATGCAGATGTGGTCGATTTGATTTTCTGTAAAGCCGTCACGGGAGACCCACGTGACCTTGTGAACCGGTCGATGAGGGAAGAGCGATCCCCCGATCACCATGTCATTATTACCACAAAATTCTGCAAACAGCTCTCCGTTTTCGCTCATTTCTCCGAGACCATGGCGTCCCATAATGCGCTCATGGTTCGAGTTGTCGGATCCGATCTTCGCATTGAAGTCGCCCAAACAGATCTTGATATCACCCTTCGGAATTCTATCTACGACGGCATTGAGTTGACTGTAGAAGTTCTCTTTGTCTTGCAGATCGGCAGCATCGGTTGGCGCATAACATTGTATTATAGTAAGGTTTCGGACCCGTGTTCTAAATCTGGCAACGATTATCCTTTCACTTATAGGTTCCCACTTCATAAGCGCAGAGTGTGCCTGAGCGCTTAGTAGGAAGCCAACTCCGCGTTGCCGGGGAGCGTGTTCACCTCGTAAACCAGAGTATAGCAGAACCTGTCCCGACGGCGTTCTGTGTTCTCCAAAGTTTGGCCAACGGACTTCACTCAGTCCCAGGATCTCAAGCTTCATGCGGCGTGCCTCATTGGCAAGTTGTGCCAATTTACCCTGCTGGGCTAGGGTTAAAACGTTCCATGTTCCTATTCGTGTCCGTTGTTTCGCGCTAAGAGTCGTCGCCGTAAAATCAGTCCGTATTCTTTCATTATCGGATTCTCGAACAAATTGATGTTTCGGGAACAGTAGGTTGTTGGCCCAAGGTTCCCTATCCACCGGGATGGGGCTGCCATCTTAGGTATAGCTTCCGGGGAATAGCATTTCATACTCAGCCGCTGGATGCCAGAACAGACGCTGTTGGAGCCGCACCTCCTTGGTGGACAGACGCTCGATCAGTCGAGTCAAATTTGTTTAAAGTCCTACCCAACACCAGGACTAGGCTAGTGCGCTTTGAGCGGCACACGGTCGCTTTGATAGGGCCTGCTTGGGGACACATGCAGCTTTTTATAGAAGTTCAACAGAGCCCACTGTCGAACCCCACCACATCCTAGGCAGACACCACAGGACGCACCCTCTCACTCTAGCTGATGTCAGAAGGACAACAGTGCCCAGGCTGCACTACCAGCTAAGTACGCAACCCTTAGCTGGTGGTCAATTGTCATCGGAAGACCCGTGGAAGCGTGAGTATTGGAACTTGTGAGGACCAGAGCTATGTTAGGCGCCCCTTCCCGGATGTCAACTCACCATTTCGCAGCCACGCTATCCACGCTTAAGATTTAAGATTTAGTTATCACGCTCCACAAGTAGCATTATCTCCATTACCCCGTGAAGAGATTGAAACGGGCTTTGTGTTCATATGGCTATCGCTTCAGCTTTTGCTTCTGGGTTCAATCCCAGGCCCGTCCATTCTCATACTTTATATCTTTCCCCATACTTCTTATCATATTATAGCCATCCATCGCTGGAACAGAAATGGGGTCCATACCATTTCCATTTTCTACTACACTTTCGACTAACTTTTCTAACATTATGTTAGAACTAGTCGACCCGGCAGACGTTGTCCTGCATAGTAGGCGAAAATGCGTGCTGTGAAGTGCCCATGCCAAATTTCCATACGATACTTAATTTTAGTTTTTCATTGTTTAGTCAACTTTACCCGTGATTTTAGCATGAGGAAATATTATATAAACCCGTCGGAAAGGATTACGAACATATTTGCTGGAGAAATGAAGAAAATCCATCCAGCCGTTTTTGAGTTATGCGGATACGAACACAGACCATTTCATTTTTATATATAAGAAAGAAGAAGAAGAAGAAAGAAGAAATGAATGGTAAGCGGTTTCCTATAAAAAGTAAAAGGTAAGCGGTTTCCTATCACATTGGCAACCCGTTAACCAAGACGAACCTTTGCTATAGATCGTTGTCGTAGCCAAGCGTGCTTACGCGTCAAAATACGAACACTGAATAACTCGACTGAACTTTTTTCCTTATTCAAACGCATCTCTCGGATTGATAGTTTCTATTTCTAGCACCCATAACTATATTCGTGAATCCCCAAATTCCAATAAAGTTCCGCATGAACTCGTGCCAAGTGCAGAGGTATACTCGCCTTGCAGTGGGCGAGTGATTGCATCATCCCCCATCCCCGATGACCGTAAGGACGTGCCCGGCGCTGTAATTGACCATTGAAAAGTTTAGAGCTCTCGGACTGTGCACATTGAGGTTGGAAAGCAACTCCCATGCTCCATCCATTGCACAATGGGAAAAAATGTCCATAACGCGAATAAATTCAATATCTCGGTTCGATATGGGTGAATTGCGTTGAAATTTTGACACAAATCGTAGAACTTTCTGGGGAGCGTGCAGAGGTGGTTATGGTATGGTTATGGAAAATAATAGAACGAGGGGTAAAATGAGCAATATTTTAGCTTCTTTAGTCGTGCGGTGGAAAAAATAACTCCACTTGATTCCCTGGAAAATACCTAGATCAGACTAGTAATGTGAGGTTATTGGTAAGCGATTTGAGGAATATGAGAAAGTGGGGGTAAAATCAGAAATGGTTTTCCTTCAGATGGTAATTAGAAATAGTTTGGAATGTCGCATTTAGGACAAACTTTAAACATTGTTAATTTTACAGATGAACTAAAAGGGCATTGGGTGGTCACTTAAGGTAACGAATATGTTACAGCATTGATTCCACTCTCAAATCAGTACCGTTTTGGCTCAAATCTCGAACATGACTCATATTCCGAACACTGGCGTTTTGGCACCCTAAAACTAAAAATTCCATCGGTTTTCAGTAATGATGATCAAGATTACAAATGAATTCAATATCCTATGGAGAGAATTACACGAATAAAGCCAAAATGACCATTTAGATGCGAGTGTTAGGAATATGAGCCATTCTCGGACATATTGGCGCGTGTACGTACGCAAACGCGTCCAATTGTTTCCTCAATTGATTGCTTCGACGAGGTGGTGGACAGTGCTTCCGAATATCTTTTGTGCATCATGTCTTCTCGTTCATTTCTTCCATTATTCGTAATAAAAAATGCTACGTACAGGTTTTACAGTGAAATGGGTAAAAAGTTTATTAATAAATACTTCAAATCGAGTTTTTCAAATTAGCATAACCCTTGAGAATCATGAATACATTATTTGCAGTCTAGCTTAAATTCATTTTACCCAAACAATCAAAAAACAAACTTTTGAATTTTGTCATAAATTTCAATTTAATTACCCACAACAAGCTGCCCTTTTGAAAATGTGATACCGCCGATCGAAGTAATAGATTGTCATTTGCACCCAATCAGCAACCGTTACGATTTTGACAGAAAATCGGTACGATTTTTAATGAATAATTGGCACATCCTATCCTAGATTGGAAGTAGAGTCGTATTTCCATATCTCGATATTGGAGGGACCATCGACATAAGGAGATATCGAGGAAAGTAAAGAAAGTTCCTTGCTGAGGAAAACTACAACAAAACAAATGTAATTTTTTGTTTTTGATTTGATTTTTATTGCCCGAAAGTGTTCTAGTATACACGTAAAGAAAAAAAGTATAAGGTTGTATCCGAGACACGACCGCCAATTGGACGTTGGATTACGTGAAGTGTAAAAGATTTTATTTTGAAATTCTGAATATGCTCCCTGGTGTTGATATTGCGGACTGCGCCCTTGTTATGTTGGCAGTGCCCATGCATTTTAAGGTATTGTTTAATCTTTCCGATACCCGCAGCCGCATGATTTTCATTGGCATATACAAAATATGCTCCGGTCTCGCGCCCCGTCGATCCCGCACCTCGCTAGTAGCCATCATGAACGCTGTCACATGGACTTCACGGTTGAAGCATCTCGGATGTCCAAGATAAATATTGTCTATCCGGAACAAAGTTAGAACGCTTTTTGTACCGAAGTTGGATTTTTCTCCAGATACAGTTCGGTTCGGAAGTCCTGTCTTCCGAATTCTAAGTTGGTGCTACACCGACAATATCGAGGAAAGACAGCTCCTCAGCAAACTCATCATAGATAATGGAAAGCGGTTTCTGATTTTGTGCCGGTGCAAATTCCAGACCAGGCATTGAAAAAAATCAGATCGTGAGTAAAAATCGGCTAAATTCATGCCAACTTGATGCTCTACTGCGGCATAATCGCTGATGCTTTCTAGATCGTTGAAATTTGGCGTTCGTTGATTCAATGTTTAAAGATCTTCATCGCTCACCAATGGGAGACAACTGAGCGAGGCAAATCACTTGGTAACCTAACAATGAGTGTTGTTACCACACGCTGTTAGAAAAATGTTTTCAGACATTAGGAAAATTAAGTCCGCTATGAGAATGGAACTCTGACACACTGCATGGGAGGCTTTGATACTTTCTCTCCTCCATCTCAGCAACTTGAGAGCAGAGTGAATAAAGCAGAACACCTTATGTGTTTTGGTTTTATTCTAGTACAGAAACACAAATGCAGTCGTAGGTTCCCTGGATACCATACCAAGTTTGGCTTGGCGAACTCTGTTGCTCGTTGTTTACGCAGCAACGATCGCTCATAATCGTTGTTTGGTATCCATCTGAGCAAGGCGGTTCACTCACTGGCATAGGACGCTATGATTGAATTAGATCAATGCTCGCCCGCTTCACTCACGCTTTCAATGCCTGTTCCAGACACTTGTCTTCATTCCACATGAGTGTATGTTGTTGTCCAATCATTATCAACCTCGTTCATCTCGTCGACGACTTTAAGGAATACTGCCCTACGTTCCTCCGAAATATCCATCTGCTCTGTTTGTCCGATCGCAGCCAAGTTTTCTTCATTGAAAACAATTCCATTCCGCCTGTAGAGCGGTGTAGTAACCAGATAGTTCAGCCATGCTTTAACGGTACCTTTCTTCACGTAGCCGGACAAGTAACTTGATTTGTGTATGAAGTGTTTCTTGATGCACACGTTGATAGCATAGTCGTCATTCAGTTGGCGGGGAAGTTCGCATACCATCTGGGCCACATCGACTGGAATGTTGATAATTTGGTCGATAATTGCCAAACTACCTGTTGCATGTTAATGAAAATAGATTAGGAAAGTCATATATTTATTTGATGTAATAAGTTTTTAAGTAAAATAACTTTTCCACAAACCTGAAGTATGCCGCAAACGACAAAACTGCATGAAATTGATCCTGGGAGACACCAGTCTTGTGGTAAGTGGGTCCAGCGGAGGCAAATTCGACGGAAACTTGGAATATGTAAAGCCATTCGATTGCGACAACGTGGGAATTGATCCGCGGTTCAGGCTTGTTCGACACGTAGCACACGCCGAAAATCCTTCCACCGTTTCGAAATAATTTGTAACCAGTAACACGGCAGCATTTGAGTTGGAGATTGGTTTCAAATAATTTCTGAACCAGATTCTAGCACACACATCACATGCGCAACCGAAATCGTTTTCCACGAATCGTTTCTGGAACTCCAGATCAGCCCGATCGAAATTGGGTTTGTCTTGTGCTAAAAGCGAAGAAAATATGTTCGCCATCATCAGCGACAGCAGACACGTTTTCTTCAACGTCACTTCGGACTCTATGCAAACGTATTCTGACCAGCCGAAGTCTGGTTTTCTCGGAAAATCGGCAGGACAATTGCATCTCAGCGCCAACCAGACTTCACCGGCGGTGGAAAGGCTGCGGAGAAGGCAACAGCAATGATGGTTGCTACGGGCGATGGCAGCAACAATGATTGCTACGAGCGGCGGCAGCAAGGTACAGAGAAACATCATCAAGGGCGTCTCATCGAAGCGTGCATTATAAACAGCCTCGTAAACGACATCTTCGTGCGTGTCGAGCTGGCCAAGCCAGCCGTTTCGGAGGGTTCCAAAGTCGTCACCAGTAAGGGCCAGCTCTTAGTGAATGAACGAGTAAGTATCTTCACTTGAAACGGCCCTTTTCAGGGCCACAGTCCCACTCAAAGAGGAGAGGAAGTTTCGTACCGTGCACGCTGGAAATCAAAATATTGAAATGAATTTCCACTACTGATGCCACTGTCTGCCAATTTATGATTAAACGTCATCCATTCTAATACATTGTTTTGCAACGTCTCCCTGCAAGGAGCGCATGGGCTGCTACCGACAAAGAATTTTGCCCGTCACCAAGTGATTATGATTTGCATTTTTTGCAAATTTTTGTCTCGGTTCAACCTTCTCTCGTGTAAAAAGATGATTTTGTTTCCTATGACGTGCCTTTCCAATAATAAACAGCAAGTATACCGAAATCAGAATCTTGGGAAAATCTCATTTGATTGTCAGGTTTTTATTTCAATTTTGTCGATTGCACTTTCGTTTTGACTCTGATATATACCACCCTGGTCAACAGGGTGGTATATATCGGGTGGTCCAAACGACCGAGTTTTGCAAGTGTTGGTGAGTGTTTTGCCGTTGCAACGGAAAAAAATCATCGAAAATTTGCCATAAAGAAACCGAATCAGCTGTTGTTTACTTTTTTGAAGAAACCAATTTGAGCAAAATGTTGAAAATTTTCAATGAAGGGACGTGTTGTCAGCATAAATACGACGGAATCTTAGTACTGCATGAGAAAAATCTTGTGCAATACTTCAATTTCGACGGAAAGTTTTTCTTTGTTTTGGTTAGTTGCCATAAGGAAACCGAATCGTGAACATTTTGCCATAAGAAAACCGAAAAGTTCACTGGGTGAGTACAAAATTCACCGAGCTCGGATTACCAACACAACTACACATCTTCCCACCCGTAATGTAGAGCCCTGCCTGTTGACTGCTAACGCAACCCAATGATGTGAGACGTCATCATTGTTTACTTCCCGCACTTTTACTGCTATCTATTCCAACTTTCTACCGTCACCAAGCGGTTATGATGTGCAATTTAAAGAAAATATTTCGGCTCTACCTTCTCTTGTGTACAATGGTAGATTTGACAAGAGTCGATTTTGACCCACAATGCGCTTTTCTAATCATTCATAGACTAACGCAAAATGAACTCCCCCAAGAAATTATGACGTTTGAGCGGGTCGCATAATGAACGCAAAATGAACTTTTGTTCGAGTGGACAACTCGCTCAAATGTTAAAATCCATCGGGTGAGTGAATTTGATGAACTTCTGCATAGGTCTATAACAAACAAACGATAGTCCGTACCTTGCATAAAAATTTCACTTCTCTGCTAAATAGCCACTATTAAGAAAACATTTTCAGTGGCACCACTGGTATCCGGGGACCGTAATCGATGCCATTTTTGCAACCAACTCTTTCTTCTCATAAAATTTTGGTCCTGATGAGAACCGATTTTCTTTCCACAATGCACCACTAACAGTAACTAAACGATAGTCCGAAGATTGTTGCTTTTGGCGATGGCCTCTCGATGTTCCGCTTTCTGTTGAGACTGCTGCTACGGGCGTCATCGTTGTGCCCGCTCTCCGAGAAAATTTAATTGAACTGAGGATTGGAGTCGAGCCCGTGAGTTGCACGATTTTGATTACTTGTCATAAGACGTGTGTCTCGAAGACGGCCTTACTGTTGAGGTCGAAATACGTATCTGTCAAGATACAATTAAGTGGTGGAATTAAATGGGATTGTACAAACTCGTCTTGTGACAAGTGAAGACATTCCACTAAAAAGCTCAAAATAATTTTCTTAACGATTTTGATGTCTGTGCCTAGTAAAATTCAATTTTTTAATAGTTTAGCACCTTGAATGCATTTTTTTGATAGTTGAGCAAAATCTTAAAGAGTTCGTCGATCGATTAACACCAAAATCTTTAAAATCGGTTGAAAGACGGCTGAGTTATTAGCCCATACTTCCTGACCACTTTTCGTGACGGTCTCAGATTTGAAACTGCAGAATGACCCCCCACCCCCTATGTTCCGGAAAGACGTAGTAAGTTTTGGTCAAAAATCATTCGGAAATACTAATTTAATTCATTAAGCATCCCAATGAATAATCTCATACTAAAACCTAATGAAGTTCATCTTCTTCCACCATGCTCGCTTCGCACCTTTGCTTCTTGTGCCCGTCGTATCAATGTCCAAAAACATTTTAATCGGGTTATTGTCCGACATTCTGGTTACGTACCCGGCCAATCGCACTCTTCCGATTTTCGCGGTGTGCACGACAGATGGTTCTCCCGACAGCTGTAGCCTGGACGATGACCGTTGCTGAGTTGCCTACATTTCACTAATTTACCGATGAGATTCTACAGACGCCATCATTGTGGCTAAAATTTCTACGGCAACCACTGGTGAAAGTCGTCACTCGGGACTTGGGACCGCTACCGATGCCATCGTTGCCGTTCAACTCTTCTCACCATTTTCTGTTGCTCCACTTTATTTTGTATAAAACGTTGGTCCTGAAAAGGGAGGATTCAATTTTTATAATGCTTATAATTATGAAAAAAAAAACAAATTTCGCTTGCTACTGACAATGGTCACTCGATTTACGATTACAAAAGAACAACAATCTTTTTATGGAAAATCTTTGGCCCTGAATAGCATAAAATAAATTTTAATCATACGCACTTTGCGTTGCGATGCGTCGTAACGGAATATTTCGTAGATTGTATAATGATAGTTGTCATGTATGTTCTTTAACTTTCTTACCCCAACTGCTTATGGATTAAAATGATAAAGCATGAAAGCTACCATAGATGGCCACGCCCATCTTCTCCGTTACTAGGGAAGGGAAGGAAATGATTATGTGACATCTACTTAACGAGAGGCCAGCGACTCACCGACGCCCTTATAGATGTCCAGGACTTGGATATTTGGGAGGGAGTTTAGGAATATCATCATAAGTAAATGATATAATAAGTTTGAACAAACGTTGGAAGTGACTATGCTAAGAAATTGATGTCACTCCGTTTGCCTGAGTGTTGTATCTTCTGGGATGGGCCAAGTTATTAGACTTGCTCTGGCTAATTAGCCTAGGTTTAAGCGCCGTTACTCGCTCTCTGAAACGAGAAAGAAAAAAAAAGACAATGGATTGAAGCCCCCCTCCCAGCGCCAGCATTAACCATTTTCATGTTCTTTCATTGATTACAGAAAAAATAAGATTAATTTACCTACCGTGGTGGTGAAAAAACACATAAGAAAGGTAAAAACAGCACTTTTGGGGATAGACTCTGCCCTTCAATTCACATCCATTTGCATTCATTCTTATGCATCACTACTGCAGCTTATAAAATAACATTCTTTTCTTAAATGTTGAAGTCCTTTTTCTAAGGAAGACGAAATGAAAAACCAGTCCGCTAAAGGGCGTCTATCACCATCATGATCTCTCCCCATATTTGCAACATAATTGCAACAATGCAGCCTTTTTCCTTTCTGTAGAAGGTGACATGTGACACCTTCCATCAACCCCTCCGTAGAACTTTTCTTCGTGCCTTAATACTTTACTCTATATAACTAATGATTCGTTACTCGTAAAGCAGATGCAAGTGCAAAAAAGTGCCATCTACTATATAGATAATATAATAGTATAATAGTATGTTCCATAGGTTTTAAATTCATCGAAATATTACACATATCGTTCAGAATGCCCTGATCTACTTTACATCATCAGGTGCAATTTTCCGCTGCCATTGGTCAAAGGTTACAAACAACTAAGCACACGATAAAAGCCATTGTCATAACTTTTACCTTTGCGCGACTAGCTGGTGCAATCGTTGCAATTTCACCTTTCAACAGAGACGATAAAATCCAAACGAATGAGGTGATTCATATGTAAATGAGGGAATGCTCTACGCAGTTACTCCTATCTAGCATTATACTGCTTCTATTACGGCAACGATATTTCGTTTTCCCAACCGACTCCGGCAGAAAAATTAGGGTATTAAGTACCGTTCGTCGCGTACGGGCTATAGGGCAGAACATCAAGCGACTAGAACTGCCAGTCACTAAGATTAACCTTTTCAATTGTTATAAATCGCTTGATTGCAGCAGCAACAGCGGCAGTCTTAAGTGCCGCCGTACACTTTCTGCATGCAGCAGGTCGACTCAGTAGATGTGGGTATGCGAAACAAACATGGCGTAATCCCTGCAAAGCTGAAAATCCTTTGGCAAATACAGACAGTTGTTGAAGTTGAACCTTGCCAGAGTGCAACTTTGGGATGGATAGCAGCAGCATGGAAAGCAGACATTGATTCATAGGAAAGCACCCATATCTAGTATTGCGCGTTTGGTAGCACTGAATCAAACGTCTGCCTCGGATAAAATGCATATGCCTCGGAGCTTATGGTGTTTAACATTTTAAATATTGCACTGCTGTAAAGTGACCAAATCCCTTTTATGTTCCTATGGTGGGTCATTGAATATCATTTACTCCTTTTCAAGTTTAATGCCACAAAAGGTGTTTCCAGTTTGATTTGCATTTTGAAAATGTACAGCACGGACAGAATCCGAATTCAGTCGCCTTAGTGATGCGTTCGATTCGAACCTTAATTTTGCGCCATGTTGACCAAATCAAAAAGAACGAGTTTGCCGACGCGATGCGATGCCGGCAGTTCATCGAAATTAGCATCTAAATATGTCCCACCGGTCCCGTGTATCAATGGCGGCTTTAGAACTGGAAATGGTAATCACCATCGACTGCTCACATGTGCAGCTACGCCTCCAGCTCGCTCGCACACAAAAATAGCCTATCCGGTGTTGAGTGTTGATGAAGTCATGGACGCGCGAATGACGCGTCATTTCCATGCTGCATTGTGTCCCATCCCAACGTAGGTTATTATATTATTAGAAGGATCAGATATCATCACTAGTTTTATTTGAGTTTGCGGTGGTCGCACAGCGAACCCACCCACCCCGACGCGGAAGAGGTAACAGGTTGCCCATCGTACATTCGACGTCGTTTATGACTTCTTGGAAGTAGCTCTAGCAGAAATGAAGGCGTGAATAGTAAAAGGAGGAATTTCGTTGTTTCTAGTTTTTCTTGTACCCTTAGTGTTTTTAATGGCTGGACTTTGGACTCAGAAATTTTAGCAAAAAAAAATTTTTTTTAAAAAGAAAACGAGTAAAAAAGTTTGTTGTCATTGTTTTTTATTGAAAATGGGTTAAATTAGATTATGTGTTGAGTAGTTGTAGCCAAAATATCATTTTTATATTGTACTAGAAATGCAACATAACCGCTAGGTAGTAAAAGTAACAAACATTGTTAAAAAAAATCCATCTCGGAAAATTAATTGTCCAAAATTATGAAGTCATTGAAAAAAAATATTTCTCGAGTTTTACGTCCTTATTCTTGCAAGAGCTTGACTTATGATATAGGGCACTGCACGAACTGCTTTGTCTCTTTCTCGCTGCAAAGAAATTAGAAAACAACAAGGCCAGTAAACGTCAAAATTTATGAGGAACGAAAGAGAAAGAGATGTTTCCGTGCAGTGCCCTATTGTCGACTACACTTGGCGGGTTACTACGACTTTGACTTTGACGGTCGAATGTCTATAAATAATATCACGCATTGCTCGAGATCAACATTCTCATAATGCAGCGATGTAGGTCGAACAAAGCGTAATTTCCCCGAAATGCTTGTGTGAAGAGAAGTTCATAATTAGTAAAGAGAAATCCGGTAATGCAACAGGAGTTTTCATGGTTTTCAAATCATTATGGTATTAAACATAATTAATTTAATTCTTTCTTGCAAGTTGCGTGTCCTAAGTTGTTTACCCTACCCGTACAAGGGCCTATTCGCAGCTGCAGTACGTCTTTTATCGTTTATTACAAACATCACAAGCAAAGAAAATTATTCTTTGACGACGGGGTGAATTGGACGTGGTTCAGATATTCATCATATCCACCTCTATCGGAACCGTCGCAGATCCGAACATGCAAGCCAGAGTGGAAAAAACAACAATTAGGCAACTCCAACGAAGGATCAGATGCGATCATGGAGCTCACCCGGCTTGACCTTAAACTATTTGAGGAACGAACGGCACTCAGCTGAAGGGGATTGAAATGAAGCAAGCTGCTCAATTTGAAGCGTTGGAAGGTGTAGTTGAAGCAAGAGGCAAGAAATCCTAAATGGGAAAGGTGAAACGGCCGGCAATTATGTGGTAGTACCCGGTGGTCTTGAAGACTGCATAAATCGACGGAATCAGGTTGCTGTCAGCCAGAAACAGCCAATTTCTACACCGGCAAGTACGATGACGATTCCAATATTGAATTCCGGAACGGGGCTGCAAATCCCATTATGTTACCTGTTTCGTCATCAGTTTCTCAACCCACGGTAATCGTTCGGAGTCATCGACGCCGATTACGACAGCTTATAAGGTCGATCCTGTGACGGGGCTTACCAGTTCCACCCAGTGTCTTCCACAAGTTCCACATGTAATGTAAATGCGGTAGCTACTGTACGGGCGTCCGGAGCTAATAATCTGTGTGCTGGTCTTCAGGATGGCGGTACAGAATTTCTGCGATCGTCTGGAGGTGGCATGTCAAGTCCTAGATCTTTCCAATCCGATGGTGCTCCAAGACCTAGTGGTTAAACCGAGAATTTGAAGCTGTACTGGGTCTCATTCAAACGGCAGTTCCACAGTGGTCGACCTCGGTATACTCAGTTGATATATGGCGAACTTGATTTCGATTGCTTCCGTAGTCACGATTTCGTTGTATCGTAAAGGCTAAATTTTGTAGATATTTGTAGAGATTTTACGAAGTATGCTAATATACTATCTAATCTGCGGAAAACCGAATTATCGTTTGAAGGAGCATAATGTTTTCAAAATAATGAATCGGGATGATCGCTGGAAAGCTGTACACAGTAATTATTTGGGCCAGATCTGCAACGGAAAACATGGCAGAAATCCATGTATATATCATCATCCGATTTTACATGGCGATTCTGGACGTTTTTCAACCACTTCTAAGCCAACACCGTAACTATTCAGGGTTGGCAAAGGAATTGGACACAAAACGAACTTGCATTAGGGTGACTCAAATTAGTATGAGAAAAACTTTTTTTCAATTTTTTTGATGGGCCGCTCCCTTATTCGGTTCTATTTGGAAACTTGATGCTCTGGACAAAATTTCATCCAAATCGGTCAACGTTTGGGCGGTGCTAAACTCGTTGGAAGTTTATATGCAAAAATGTATGCAGAAACATCCAAAAACAGTGATGTTATGCTGAAAACCGCGAGAAGATTAGAGTTTTTTAGTCAAAGATATTAATATTTTACTGGAGTGTTGTAGGGATGAATTTATTTCGCAAGTCGAGCACATCTGTATATAGAGGCCCATATACAGATGTGCTCGACATGCGGTTAGCGGCAGTTCAGTGTTGGTAAAATCGTTAATAAAACTCAATCATTGAGCGCTCCGCGCGAACTAACTCGTTTGCGAATTTAAAATAATGCATCACGTCTGAGTTTTTCATGCTAAAACGGATCATTTCACTCATTTCCCAAGTGTTTATAATAAATTTGGGGGCAATTTATTGTTTACACACGCAAGAGTATCCATTGCTCTATGTGTTGAACGTTAATTTACCTACGATGATTCAAATGAATGATTCAACACAGCCATGATTTTTTAGGTGCTGAGTTGGGTACGTTTCAACTCACGAGTGATTTGAATCGTTCATGAATTTTGAGATTTTGAATTTTTCCCAACCTTTCCCAAGCCTACCAAATAAACGAACTTGGAAAAAACCAACACCGTAGAAAAGTCGGCTAGTGCATCCAGTAAACCAAAATGAAGGCTCACCATTCCAACAGTTCTACAATGTTTCACATGTTGGTGGTTCGGCTCTTAAGTAACGGACGAAGTATCGAAACGCTAGCATTCATTGACAACGGCTCATTTCGGTTCCATTGTTGAAGAAGCGAATAGCTGATGCACTTGAAGTTGAAGGAAATTAAATGCGTCTATGCTGTCTGTGTTGAACTTAATCCTAGAATTAAAAAAACACATTAATAAAGTTCAAAAAAAAAAAAAAATGCGTCTATGCCTGACGTGAACGAACAATATCAGTCAACGTGCGCACAGTTGAATATCTGGCCTTGACAAGTTCGCATAAGCTAGTCGTTCTCACCAAATGGAGCATCTAGCGCTGCGTAATGAGCCAGTTCGATCATCTGGGGCTTCTTCCGTACATTTTCATCCATGATATGTGGCACCTGCACATTCTCGTCGACAGCAGACACTGCGTACGCTTGCGTGGCCTACTTCAGGACCGTGATCCACGGAGAATTCCATTGAGCTCTCCATTCCGACATCTGTAAGCTGTAGGCTGCAACAGTTTGGTCTGCATATTTCGAGGCGAGTGTTCTAGACCGCTTCTAAATTCTAAGTTCCGATCATCGACGTACAGACAATTCGTCCAAAATACTCTCCAAATTCAATCCTTAGGAGTGATGATACGTCCCGTCGCAGATAACGAGACAAATTGAAGAAGTGATCCATCAAATGGAATCAGAGAGAGTCGAAGAAAAAATAAGACCGAGTCATGTCCACCTAGTTACGAAGTCATCGAATGGAGTTGCTTCTCCAAATACGAAATGTTCAGGCGATCAATCGCTGCTAACAGAAGATTTTGAAGCAGCCGCTACAGTCGTCACGCATCGGTCAAGAAGAACTCGTTAAGGCTAGGAACATATTCTAGCAGCCGGTTTAGCATGCTGAATTTAAAAAAATATATATATATATATATATATATATATATATATATATATATATATATATATATATATATATATATATATATATATATATATATATATATATATATATATATATATATTGTTGCCGTTCATTGACGGATTGTGTTTGGATTGTTTAGGTCGGATAGATACTCGCATCGCATAGGGCAATCTTCGTATTGTACGACACCAAATTCTCAATTAGCTTTCCCAAAGAACATCGCCTAACCATCGAACTACGTCAGCAATTTCACGTTCCTTGTCTCCGTACAATGAAGCGGAATCTCTCCTACTTAAGGCAAGACTCAGTCTGTATACTCTGCTGTTCAAGATCAAGGTAGGAAGATCATTGGTCAAGCAATGGGTGACGTTCTTCACTTGCCATACAGTCAGAGCCGTCCATCTGGAGGTGGTTCATTGACTGTCAATGAAGGTGTGTGCAATGCGATTCGTGGTGTAGCGAGATGCTCGCTTGGAAATCCTGAGCGACAACGGCGCCAACTTCCTTGGTGCCAACCGTGAGTGACAGCAGCAGGTCCAGCAGATAAATCAACAACTTTCCGACGTGTTCAATCAAAACAGCCACTCTAACAACCAACCGTAATTCGGGAAACTAAACTCTTCTCACGTTGATGGCCGACGCAGGTGGAATAGTTACAGGTTGACGACTACCTTCAAAACTGGGACTTATCAAGGAATTATAACTTGTCATAACTTTAGCTTAACAAGAAAGTGAGCATATATTATTATCGTTTGTTCTACGTTTCAAATGAAATAATGCTGGGAGGCAGCTTGTGGTGTAAATTATAGCAGAGCGCAAGGTGAGTTAGGTCGGTATTATATGTCACTGGTCAAGTCCGACACTCCAGTACATTCCCTTGTGGTAGTTTGGCAACTACTAAGCAGGTGTGCTGGGTCGTGCGTAAATGCATTCGCCTTAGTAATAAATGAGGGTTCAAATAAGGATTCGAAAATACACGTCATAATGCAATAATAAATGGAGTATATGCCATACACTGTGCCGGAAAAGTACTCTTTAATGGGTAAAAAAGTACCCATTATGAAGCTAAATAGTTCAACTCATTAAAAGAGTAAACAGCGTTTACTCATTAATGAGTAAAAGGCCTGAACGTCAAATTCAGGAGTAATTTTTACTCATTATTAGAAACAAAGTATTCTGGATAATGGGTATTTTTTACTCTTGTTGACCAACAAAAAGGAATTTAATTTCAATTTAGTGTAATCTCTGTAATATTAAAACAAGGGATTCATTTAAATGTGATGCATGGAATAATTCTTTATTCGATCATATTTTGAAAGTAGTGAAAATACGTGTCCCAGACTGGCTTTTTTTTGTTTCCTTTTTTTGTCTTGCCGCATCGCGTATCAAAAGCCTCTTTCGTCCCGGTTCGTTCACCATCAGTCAAAATACCCCCAGCGGCTGTCTCGGCGGTAATTCCAGACACTGGTGGTCAGCGCGACGTCATTCTATTGCTAGGAAAAATCACCAGTTAGATTAGAAAAGCATTTAACTAAAAGTATCAATATTACCGTAAAAAATCCTCCGGATGTTGAATCACCGGCAGCCGAAGACTAAGCAAATAAGCACCGGACAGAATCCCCTGATTTGGTTACATGATGAGCAACAGCCTTGATATATGTGCGAGCATAACATCATGGAGGTCATGGCGAGGGTCATGGAGCATTTCATAAGCGCCAGTGGATGTTCCGCAGCGCTAGTGGATCTGGATGTCCGAATCGCTTGGTGCAAACTTGCAACGGAATCTACCCCAATCCATTCGGCTTCTGTAGCGAATTGACATCTAGCAAACAAACAGTCATTCAGCATCATCTTGACGGCAGTTATCCCGACAATTATCTCCTGCTTCTGGACTGCGTTTGTAAACTAAAATAGAAATATTAATCCCTCGATTATTCCTTTATTATTTAAAATATTGAAAGAAACAACAAAAACTCTTACCATTCTTGCGCACCCAGCTTCTTCAATTGATTGTTTGAATCTTAACTTGTTTTTCACTCATTAATGAGTAAAAGCAAGGAACATGGAAATGAGCACAAAATACGCATTTTTGTCTAAAATAAATTACTAGTTATTTTGACAGCTGCATATATCGGTAGAAAATGTTCATTTTTTACTCTTTAAAGAGTATTGCTGGGTTTACAGTGTAGGGCAATAAGCTGTCCAGCTGTCAAACAACTCGTTTCACACCTGAAGAAGAACTAGCCCATAAGATTTTCTGACGTTTAATATACTTTCTCTTTCAAATGCAGAAGCTAGATAGAATTAGTTTCTGGTGGGCTTGTACAGTTGATCTGGCATCGTGCCCCAGATTTAGATCCACCAATGAATGAATGAATTTTCAGAAGAATGACTTGAAGTATTTACGAAAAGAGTCTGGAGGATTTCCCATCGGAATTTCTGGATGAATTTCTGTTATCTAATTCTCATAAAAAAAATTTCAAGAAATTTTTGGAGGAAGAATTCGTACAATTTCCAAATGATAAAATACAATTAAAATTCTGAGCCATGAAAGAATTTAAGCACCTTAAAAATTGCGTGCCACAAAAAGCTCCGTAACGTTCTGTCCCAGCAATCAGCGTCTGTGGTTCCACAGATTAACCGTCTTCGACTATGTTTACCATGTTTATGATTGAACCTTTATTTTCATCTTTCAATCAATTCTCGAAGTGCTCCTTCCACTAGCTGTCACCCAATTTTGATCGGTCAGCGAATTTCTTTCTCAGTCATTTGAATATGGCGGACACTTTCTCAGTCTTGTGCGGAGATAAGATGATGAATGCTTCTGTTTCCCTAATCAAAACTCTCATGGAACACATACTCAATGTCATCCGATCTACACGCCCGTTTCAAATCACTCAGAGACTGAGTGAAATTGTATTGCCGTCTCTTTTCTTCTCACGGAAATCTTACTCATTTTTCGTAAAAAGTGGAACTACTCAAATTTTGACACTGCACAGGTAGCAATGTTGTCCCGAACAGTTAAACTAGGGATCCTACATTCAGAGATATGCGAAAGCGGCCATCTTGAGCCAATCGAGCATTGAGAACTGTCAAAATCTGAGCCAAATGAACATCGTTATTGTTGCAGATCGAAAATTATTGCGATTTTGGTGGAATAGATTTTATGAAAAGTTTTATCGAATAAACAATTTGTTTTGCTTTCGTAAGTAAAAGTAGTCTAGTTGATTATATCGTGTTCATTCGTATTGCTCTTTAATTTTAGCGAAAATGCACTGCTATAGGATAGATAAAATAATAAAAAAAGTGTCTTCGAATGTAAAGTCATGTGCAAGCCTAAACATTTTTCACTGCGGCAAGTGCTGGCAGCGTTTGTTTACGAAAGTAACAGCGTTGCTAAATCGTCTGGAAAAGTATTCGCACATCTCTTAATATAGGATCCCTAAGTTAAACTATCGAAAGATTTCTTGTCATTCGTATCCAAATATATATTTCTCGCGTGATTTTTGAAAACGTCGTAAGTTCAAAAGAGAGGCTCTCTTTGTTTACTTTCTCTTTCGATTATTACAAAGCCATACTATCGTTTACATTGGATTTTCCAGCACCGATCTGAAGAAAATAACTTTGTCTAGTGTGGTGAGGTGAAAATATTGCAATAAATTTTAAACTAGCCTAGATATTAGCAAAAAAGAGTGCAATGAAAGAGAGTCTCTCATTGGGCTTACGACGTTTTCAAAAATCACGCGAGATTTGGATTATGTGCAGTTGTCATATGTTTTGTACAAATTTGACGATCAGGTATAAATAAATAATCGTAAAATATGCTCGAATTTTTTATAGGCGGCATGTGATCCATGTGATATGCATATGAGGCAACCGAAATGCTGAGGCGCGTTATATTTTACTCTACGATACCGAAACGACGCACTGCCACATGTTGTCCATCACGTGCATTTTCAGTCGAGAACGGTTTGCCATGCATCATACACGCATTACTTTGCATGTGTAGGTCATCTGCTCTAACCGCAATCAGCTATGTATAGGTAGTCAAAGCGTTCGTCGCTGGCAGTGCACGGTTTGGTTCCGATGTACAACACGGTTAGAAAAAAGTACCTAATTTTAGGTACTTTTTTTCTCTTGCATCTCCCTCCCTCTTTCATTTGTTGTCATAAAATGAAGAGCAAAACCACTCAACAAGGGCATTAAAGTGTGGGAACCCAACGTTGAGTAATCTCAAGTTTACAAAAGTTGAGTGAAATTTACCTAACTTTTGGTTAGTTTCTATTTAAAATTAAGTATATTTTACTTAATATTAAGTGAATTTTACTTAATTTCTAGGAAAAAATACTTAATTTTGGGTTCCTACCAGGCTTGACAAAACTCCTCACACTCGCTAGAGTCAAATAAAATCATCATCAGCAATATGCTGCCTTTGCATCCTCACAATTGAGTGGAAGCGTAAAAAAGCAGAGGTACAAATACACAGAGTGAGGAAAAGCAAAATAAAAACACATGTGAGTGAGGCGTCGGGCGAAAGAGCACTCACTGAGCCTCCGGAGCGACGCTTTGTATGTGAAAAAATCTTGGAGGCTGTTTTGAGTGTGAGTGTAAGTGAGTGACGCACCACAAGAAAAAGATGAACAGATAGACTCGCTCTTGTTTTGCGACGCACAAGCTCGGGTTTAATGATGCACAATGTTGTGAGTTTTGATGCTTATTTCTGCTCCTCAAAAAAAACTCTTGCTCTTGCTCATTTTCTACTCGGCGAGGAGTTTTTGGCAAGCCTGGTTCCCACACTGAACCCCCGATTTGAGTGAAAAGTACCTAATATTAGGTACTTTTTTCTAACCGTGAAAATCATATCGGTTTGGTGCCTACAGCGCATGCGCGATTGGATGAAGAGCCGAGAGCGCGCAATCGGAACAAAATAGAAAGAGAAAAGAGGCGGTGATTAGGGGGAATGACGGCTTTAAGGTCACTCTTGACAGAATCCAAGTTTCAAAGTGCTCGCGTTTTCGGGGGCACACCACTCGATACGGAAGCAACGCACAACTGTCATTTTTATTTTTTCACGCATGCATGCGCAGCAAAGCTGAATCAACAAAAATGACAGTCGTCCGCCGCCTCCGTATCGAGTGGTGCGCCCCCGAAAACGCGAGCACTTTGAAACTTGGATTCTGTCAGGAGTGACTTAAGAGGTTTTGTTCTATTATTGTCAGGGGGTTTTCTATAACCAATTATGCTCAAATTTGGCCTAAACATTCTTTGCATATCAAAGAATATTGTGGCCGAATTTCATAAAATTTGGTCAACAAAAACCCCCTGACAATAATAGAACAAAACCTGCCAAATCCGTCATTTCCCCTAAATAAATTTTCTGCTCTCGCAAAGCGTTTCATGGCGAAAGTCCGGCATTGAATAAGCACATCGGAGCAAAAGCATCTTTAATATTTTATACACCCAATATTTGTTTTAACCGTTTGGTATTCTTTTATTCCTCGGTTAACCTGAACTTTCACAGCTTTTTAAACACCACCTGAATTTTCTTTGATTTTTTTCGTTGGGTTAACTCATGGTTTCATTGACGCTAAAGGATTTAATCGAACTCAACCGTGTAAAAAAAAGAAGATTTATCCATGGTTCCACAAATTAATGAAAAATTGCATAAGCAAATGTGTACGCTGATGGAAGGAGGTATACATCTGTAACTGTTCAACATCTGTCCACGTGGTTCGAGAGCAGCCCTTCCGGAGGAAAATTATTTATCAAAGGAATAAACTAAAAATGGAATAATTAATAATTTAGGAATGGTTAGATTATAAACTTCATTGTACAGACGCCATTTTTCTGTTATGTATGTAATGTCTAATCATTCTAAACATATTTTAACTGTCTGGTTAACATATAACAATAAAGACTCGTCTCATTTTACGAAATAACTTGAATTAAAACTAAAAGATACCGTTCCATTGAATAGATAGATAGATGTTTTATCTGTCTATTGAAAAGTAATATGATTCTTTTGGTGGTATTTTTTTAATTTTTAGTTTTGTTTAGTTTGAATTTAAGGCTTTGAATTCGATAAATGGGATGTAGCTTAGAAGCAAGTAGACGGAACGGAAAACACACTTGAAGATGAATCGTTTGTGTTGGATGGGTCATTTCAGGTCCTTTTTATATGCGTTTTTCTCGAAATATTTAAATTTAATCAAACGGTGCACAGGTTGAAGAATTGATCACGCGACGCCTCTGGTTGGATCCTATCGATAACAAAATTTTATATTTTCATGATTTATAATGCAAAACAATGATTTTTTTTTGGGCTGTTTTGAAGCTTTTATATCAAATATGTTCATATATCATTGTGCTAATTTGTTGTAATATTACTATGTATTTATTTTTGCGCTGCAACTTACTCTCATCCCAAAAGAGTAAATCTCGTTTTTGCGAACAGCTCATTATATAAATACTTTTCAATTTCCTACTCCGTCAATTCTGCGGTGCGAAAAATACTTCATCTTGTTATATAACTGACCCGAAGCCCAATGGAGGTCTATCGCAAAATCGACCACCTCTGGAGAAACGTTGCCTCACTACGGAATACAAGTGTAAGTGGCCTACATCGGTTCCGAGAAACTGAACCAATTAGTCGCTAAACAAGCCAACTCGCTTCGCATCTATTGGGTCACAATAATTTCGTTATCGACTGGTGGAACGAGAGCGCAAAAACTTCAACCAAAGAAAGGTAGACCAACCGAGCAAACTATCGGACCAAATGCAGGAAGACGTTCTGCGTGAGGCCCGGTAATTAAATCATTCCGGCGAACGGAGCCATTTCTCGCCGTCATTAATCTATTTCCGCGTGACAAAAGCATTTATTATGGTGACATTTCTCTTTCTCTCGTCCGGTGTGGTGGCTCGAGTTAAGCGCCCAGTGAGAGGTGCAGCCAGCACCGAGTTAGTTCCTCCTTGAGCTGACTGCGCGTGTGCGTGTCTCTAGCTATCGCACAAATGGCAATAATGCATGCAATGCTGCTGAGCACAGCCTACGGAGATTCATAGGCGAACGATATCCTATCCAGCGGAGATCTCCTAAGAAAGCGCACTGAATATGTCTGCCCTGAACACTTCATAGTCATACGAACGCGGAGGATTTTCATTTCCTCTATCTCCTAAGGCGATTGGGAAGGAACATGGTGATATGTACCTTTAATGGGGACTTGATCCCCACTCGCTTCCAATGATTGCATTGACCCTAATACTCCACTGAGGTGAGGAAATTTGCAAAAAAAAACCTTCCTTATTCACTGGCACAGAATACTTGTGCAACCTGAACAAATACGTAGATTATAGCGTGAAAAGTGTGCTTAAAGGTCTGTGACTAGGGTCGAGTGACGATCGCTTTACGTTCATCGTCGTCGTCGTCGTTGTCGTCCACGAGAAGGTGCATTCACATCGGAAGCATCGCGAGAATCCACTTAATGCAGATCACAAGTGAATGTAAAATCAATTAGCATAATACTCTCTTGGTGAGGGAAGGCAATTTATGGAGCTGACAGCTGTGGATATGCCCCGGCGGATGTCGTTGGATATTGTTGGAGTTGGATTTATGGATGAGGGGACGGACCCTCGGCAGATGATGATAACTGCCAATTATTTATTTGTCCCTTCGATTCACCCTGTCGCGGTAGCTCCGACAAAGCCATACGTCGTTGGTAATTGTATTCCACCATGACGTTAACCCATTATGTTGGATGCAGATCGTAGGATAAACTGGGGCCAAATTACCAACGCTCCGAAATAAAAACAGAATAAACCATCTAGCGGTGCTGTTGAGTTGTTCATTAGAAGAAGCAAAGAGCAAACACAATTACACAAGTTGTAACATCTTCTCACGGTAGCAATTACATTTGTCTGGTGTGATCTGACTCCCCCTAAAATGTATTTTTATTATCGTTGGATCCTTTTGCACTCGAATACGCACCGGCGATTGAATCCATCGATTGTCCCCAGGTTAACCTAATTCATGAAATATTTGCTGTCAGCGGGCTTGACCACGTAACATAGGTGGCTCAACGCAGCATATTGCGTTGCCCTATAGATGCTGCAGTTCTGGGATATGGATACAAAAGACAGATCCATGGTACAGCCCACTGTATTTTCGTAACAGCGATCTTTTCGAGATGGGTTCGCCACTGATAAAGATGTATTGTGCTTATCCCGTAAGAACGCGCCATTCATAATTTGCATACCTACCTGTATTGCAAATGCTTTGGAGCTCGTTGCATAAAAAAACTGCACGTAGCTACAAAATGATATATGCAGGTATGCAACTCACTGCACAACAAAGTGGCCATTATTCATATTCTGGGTTTTGCATATTGCTGCGCACAGCTCCAGCAGCAGGCAATGCGTGTTAACAGGGTAAAGTTATGCAACGACAACTGCGGCGCGCCCGCCCCTCCGCGGTCATTTCCATCGTGCGCGTCAACCCATTTGGATGCGTAACGAACAATACGGACGGACCATTACCGACTGAAACAGAGACAGAAGAAAGCGAATTTTCATCTCCTTTCAACCGTTCTTGCTTGCGCTGATATATATGTTTGTATGCAGCTGTAAATCGAATCGAAACCGAAAGGGCACAGCTCCAATCTGGTGTGCGACAGGCATGGTTGAAATCGAAATTGAATTCGTTCGGTAGGATGGAACGACGAACGGTGAGAAGGTGAGGTATGCACATTCGCAGTTGTGAGAGATCACATGTACACGAAATTGCCGCCCCGGCCACAGCATAATTGAAAGTTATGCAAAGTGAATTATTACTCGGTCCGAGAAAGCCTGGATCATTATTCCCAGACACCAGTATGTGCAGTGTAGACGATGACGGGCGATGAATTCATCGAAGCACTGTGGTGATGTGCACCGGTTGTGATTTTGTTCTGAGAAATCGATTTGCTCAGCTGGCATACCTGAATTGAATTCATAAATTTACAATCACGCGCAAATTGAGAGATTATTCACCCGATGATTGCCTCTATAAAATACGGCTGGTATTGGCATTGAATAGGAACGAACATTATAGTAGCACAGGTTTTGAGGTTTATGCGGTTTGATGATGGAAAGTTATACTGACAATGAATCAATCATTGCGCAGCAATGTATTTTACACCCAACCAGTGGCTGTTAGATTGTCTTACAAGTGTATATAAGAACTAGGCATATGCCAAATTGCTAAATGTTTTGTTGTCTTGATAATGGGCTGATCTTTGTACCGAAATATATTAACATAGTTCAAAGTTGTTGCTTAGAAAATTTTCTTAGATTTTGCAGAAGCAATGTTTTGAGAAGTTTTATTGTTTGAAATTTATATATTTCAAATATTCGACATAATAATAAAATGATCATTGTGTCTGTGTTATATGACATTTGTTTTAAAAAATAATAAAAAATACTGTGCGATTCTCTTTTTGAAATTTATCATTCGATAAGAATTGTCTTCATTGCGCTCGTTTAATTATAGAAAGTAACAACACCAGTCTACTTTGTAGGCACTATTAAGCCTAAGTAGATACAAACGTCTTTTCTATACTTCCTTAATTATAGCAATTACTTTTCACACAATAGCAGTCCCTTGCCGGAAACACTATTACACTAACTCACACTCCATCCAGAGCACGCATTCCTCATCCATCCGCTTTGACTGGTTTCTGATGGCTCAAGACGACAACAACCTCTCGAGTCTCGCGTGCTGCAGTGCGCTTCAAACAAAAAAGAAGCTATTTCAAGTAGCCGCCAACCGCCCGCCCAGCGAAAACCCCAATACGGTTCTCCGCGAAGCACTCTTCCCATCCGGGCTATGCAGCAGCGTTCTAAGTCTCCACTAAGAACAAGTTTCCACGCTTTTACGGGAAAGAGTCATTGCGCTGATAAGAGAGTCGCACCGATCCACTTCTACCTCATCACTCATTCCGCACGCGGAACGACATCAACCGTTTTTAGTGCGGTGTCTCTTTTGCGGTGGGAGCGCACAGTTCTTTGGCCTTGAGTCGGCGAACTGCCTAATCGAGTTATTCGTATGCTTCGTCCGACCGGAGTCGATGTCAGCTAGATTCAAAATTACCAGCTGGCAATGAAATCGACAAATAACCCAATGAAATGACGACAACAGTCGAACGTGAGCCGATTCGGTTAGATCAAGTGTAACGAAAGAAAAAGTACACACAAACCGCAATTCGGGAGAAAAGCAAAAGTTTGTTTTTGGAAGCTCGGAATCAGGTTACCCGTGTTGGTCTACTCGATTGTAGTTTTGGCGGTTGCAATCAGAGAAATTGCAATCAAACGAAACTACGCAGCCGCCCCGTAGCAGGTGTTGATTCGATCAATCAATGTTAATTTCCATCAGATCCCGAACTCTCGCGTGAAAAAGGGGCCGAAATTTCGTTTGAATCGAGCACCCGCTGCTGGATGGGAAGAAACGCATTGCGCGCGCGTGCGAGATATCTCTTGAGATTTCTATGGCTCTTTCGCGATTTGTATATCTTAATTACCAACATATGGGATATGATATCTGCAGAATGGTATAATTGGGTGCTAATGTGGAAAACATTAGCTTCCTTTATGAGAATGATGAAAAAATTGCTTTTTCTGATTGAAAATGATTCATTTGCATTGACATAGAATAAACCTCACAAGTCCGGAAAAACACGACGGAATTTTAGAATAAATCGCCATTTCTATCAATGCTCGATATGATGACACAAGTATTTTGGCCAGATGTGCTCCAAATCAATAGAAACATCCTTTTTGCCTTTCTCGTATACTAAGTATACGTAAAGGCTATAGAATCACTCCAAAACCGAACTTTTGATAGAAGGCTCGGAGACCCATATTGTTATATACCAATCGACTCAGTTCGACGAATTGAGGTGATGTCTGTATGTGTGTGTGTGTGTGTGTGTGTGTGTGTCTGTGTGTGTGTGTGTGTGTGTGTGTGTGTGTGTGTGTGTGTGTGTGTGTGTGTGTGTGTGTGTGTGTGTGTGTGTGTGTGTGTGTGTGTGTGTGTGTGTGTGTGTGTGTGTGTGTGTGTGTGTGTGTTAGGGTGGCTCAAATTAGTATGGAAAAAACTTTTTTCAAATTTTTTGATGGGCCGCCCTCTTATTCGGATCTATTTGATGTCCTGATGCTCTGGACAAAATTTCAGCCAAATCGGTCAACGTTTAGGCGGTGCTAAACTCGTTAGAAGTTTATATGCAAAAATGTATGCAGAAACATCCAAAAACAGTGATTTGCAGTTAGACGACACAATTTACGATGAAGAACTATGATACTCATTCAGGTCTTGAAGAATTTAATACAGAATGTTATGCTGAAAACCGCGAGAAGATTAGTGTTTGCCCGGCGAAGTTATTAGCATTTCTCTGAAGTGGGGTTTGAGCAAATTTCGTTTCTTTTACCTTTGAAAAGAAATAAATTCACCCATACAACACTCCAGTAAAATGCTAATATCTTTGCCTAATAAACTCTAATCTCTAATTTTCTTGTATTTAATTCTACAAGAACTGAATGAGTATCATGGTTTCTGATCGTAAATTGTGCCGTCCAACTGCAAATCACTGTGTGCCGACAAGACCCCTCGTTTCGGTAACCCAGGCCGGCACAGCGCTATGCTTCCCGATGACAGTGCGCAAAGAGAAGAAAATTTCCCCTAGTTCTCCTTTGGATCCTCCAACACCGTTCTGCAAATCGCTGCGCGGCAGGTTCTGGGAAAGGAGCTTCCTACCTTTGGAGGGAATCCAGAAGACTGGCCTATCTTCATCAGCAACTTCGAACAGTCCACAGCAACCTGTGGATACTCAGAAGCGGAGAATCTAGTCCGTCTTCAACGATGTTTGAAGGGGCACGCGCTGGAGTCGGTTCGCAGCCGACTTCTCCTACCAGGAAGTGTACCGCACGTCATTCAGACCCTGCGTACGCTTTACGGTAGGCCAGAGCTGCTTATCCGTACTCTGATGACGAAGATCCGCCAGGTTCCAGCTCCTACGCACGATCGAATGGAAAAACTGATCCAATTCGGTCTCTCCGTGCAAAATCTGGTCGACCATATCAAAGCAGCAAACCAGCTGAACCATCTTTCGAATCCGGCGTTGATGCAGGAGCTTGTAGAGAAACTGCCTGGTTCGATGCGACTCGACTGGGCAATCTACAAGAACAAAAACCAGCCGGCGACCCTCGAAACATTCGGGGACTACATGGCCGGGCTGGTAACGGCGGCGAGTGAGGTGTCTTTCGAGCTCCCAGGAGAAAGTGCAACAGCAAGAAATGACAAGCGAAAGTCCAGGGAAACCGGGAACGTCTACGCACATTCCGGTGAACGAATCCCCCTTTCCGCGTCCGGTGGATCAGCTACCCCTGGAGCAACCGGCGGGCTAAATTCTCCAGTCAACACGAAGGCTAGCAAGCCATGCGCAGCGTGCGGTCGGAGCGGCCATCGGGTGGCAGAATGTCATCAGTTCAAGGGTGCGACTTTGGACGAACGCTGGAAACTTGTTCAGCTGAAGGGTTTATGTCGGACGTGCCTGAATAACCACGGCAAATGGCCGTGCCGTTCCTGGAATGGATGCGGCGTCGAAGCTTGTAGGCAAAAGCACAACACCCTCCTACACACCTCTCCCCCTCGGGAAACGTAGGAATGTCAGCGAGTCACGTGTTGTCGGACGATTTAAAATGGCCACTCTTTCGCATCGTGCCCGTCGTTCTTTTCAGCGACAGATCCTCCCAACCAATATTCGCCTTCATCGATGAGGGCTCTTCCTACACTCTGCTGGAGGAATCAGTCGCGAAGCAGCTAGGAGTTAGAGGTCAGGTAGAGCCACTAACACTCCAATGGACCGGCAACGTACAGCGGAAAGAGGCGAAATCACACCGTGTCCAGGTCGAAATCGCCGGAAAGGGTTCCGCCAATCGGCACAAGCTGGTGGATGCTCGTACGGTCAGCCGGCTTGTTCTACCTTCGCAATCTCTGAAATATGGGGAACTGGCTAATCGGTTTCCTCACCTTCGTGGTCTTCCCCTGGAGGACTACGAACTCGTCCAACCTAAGTTGCTGATAGGGCTAGACAATCTCAGACTGTGCGTCCCGCTGAAGCTGCGAGAAGGAGGACCGAAGGATCCGATCGGGGCGAAATGTAGACTTGGGTGGAGCATCTATGGCTGCATACCCGGTCAGCCGCCGCAAACGGCAATCGTTAGCTTTCATGTCGGGGCGGCATCTGATCCGGATCGAGAGTTGAACGAGCAGCTACGTGACTACTTCACCTTGGAGACTGCAGGCGTTTCTGGTCCTCGTGAGATTCCGGAGTCGGAAGAAGATAAGCGTGCTAGACAGCTGCTGGTGGACACAACGCGCCGCGTTCCTCTGGATCGGGGTACGAAACCGGACTGCTTTGGAGAGCGGACGATCACAGTTTTCCCGATAGCTACCCCATGGCTGTACGTCGGTTGGAGGCGCTAGAGCGAAAGCTGCAGCAGAATCCAGAATTGGAACGACGAGTGCGAGAGCAGATCGTGGAATACGAGCGTAAGGGATACGCCCACAAAGCAAGCCTGGCTGAACTGACGTCCGTAGCAGCTGAACAAGTCTGGTATCTCCCGTTGGGCGTCGTTACGAATCCCAGAAAATCCGGCAAGGTGCGGCTAATCTGGGATGCAGCAGCCAAAAAGAACAACGTTTCCTTCAACTCCAAGCTGCTCAAGGGCCCGGACCTACTGTCCCCGCTTCCGCAAGTTCTCCGTCAGTTTCGCCAGTTTCCAGTCGCCGTGTGTGGAGATATCATGGAGATGTTCCACCAAATAAAGATTCGAGCACCCGACTGCCAGTCGCAACGGTTTCTGTTCCGTGACAACCCGTCGGATCCACCTAGGGTGTATGTGATGGACGTCGCCACGTTTGGTTCGACCTGTTCTCCAACCTCTGCACAGTATGTCAAAAACCTCAACGCGGAAGAGTGTTCAGGCGAATATCCGGCTGCCGCGGCTATCAAAAACAAGCACTACGTGGATGACTACCTGGACAGCTTCGAGACAGTCCAGGAGGCGATCGAGGTCGTCAACGAGGTTAAGTTGGTCCACTCTCTGGCTAGTTTCACGCTGCGTCACTTCTTGTCCAACGAAGCAGGTGTTCTCGAGGGAATCGGTGCGACATGCGAAATTGAGCCGAAGAACCTGGACCTAGAACGTGGAGAAAAGCTGGAATCGGTGCTCGGCATGAAGTGGATTCCATCCGACGATGTCTTCGTGTACACGTTCGGCCTGAGGGAAGATCTACAGTCCATACTCGCCGAAGGTCACATTCCGACAAAGAGGGAAATCGCCAGGATTGTGATGAGCTTGTTCGACCCTCTCGGGTTCATCGCCTTCTTCCTCGTACACGGTAAAATTCTGTTACAAGACATTTGGGCGAAAGGAACGGAGTGGGATCAACAGATACCGGAGGACATATATGAGCGGTGGCAGCAGTGGTCAAATCTCTTCGGACGACTGAGTGAGCTTCGAATTCCTCGGTGCTATTTCCGCTCGCCCTTCCCTGCAAGTCTCGACGGTCTTCAAGTACATCTATTCGTCGACGCCAGCGAGTCAGCATTCGCCTGCGCAGTGCACTTTCGCCTGGAGACAGACAGTGGTATACAAGTGGCGCTCGTCGGCGCCAAGACCAAAGTAGCTCCGCTAAAAACGCTCTCTATCCCTAGACTCGAGCTGAAAGCAGCCGTCCTCGGCGTTCGACTGTTAGAGACCATCCAGAACCAGCACAGTTTCACGATCAGCCGTCGCTTCTGCTGGAGTGATTCGGGTACGGTACTTGCGTGGATTCGCTCCCATGATCACAGGCGCTTTCACAAGTTTGTCGCCGTCCGCGTCGGTGAAATCCTGACTTCCACAGAGCAACGTGAGTGGAGGTGGGTGCCTACGAAGCTCAACGTCGCCGATCTAGCTACCAAGTGGGGATCTAGTCCGCAGTTAACCATGGACAGCCCTTGGTTCCAGGGGCCAACCTTCCTTAAAGACCCTGAAGAGGACTGGCCGCAACAACGAACGATCACTTCAACTGACGAAGAGCTACGACCTGCACACTTTCTCTGCACATTTCGATCCGATTGTGGATTTAGCTCGGTTTAGCAGTTGGACCAAATTACACCGTGCAACAGCCTACGTGCTGCGTTTCGTCGACAACATTCGCAGAAAGAAGCAAGGACTTGCGTTGGAGCTTGGCGTTCTCAACAGTGACAAACTACGGCGAGCAGAAGAAATGCTGTGGAAGCTAGCCCAAGTCGAGGCCTACCCTGATGAAGTCGCCGTTCTCGCTACATCTCAAGGTCCGCCGGATCGCCGTCACGTCGTGGTGAAGAAGTCCAGCAATATCTACTCGAAATGGCCTTTCATTGACGAGAGAGGAATTCTGCGGAGTCGTGGTCGAATCGAAGCTGCCCCTACGTAGCGATGGAAGCGAAGTTTCCTGTAATTCTCCCCAAGCAGCATGCGATCACTTTCTTCATCGTTGACTGGTTCCACCGCCATTTCCGTCACGCCAACCGAGAGACGGTTGTTAATGAGATTCGCCAGCGCTTCGATATCCCGATGCTAAGAAGATTGGTGGATAAGGTAGCTGGTAACTGCGTAGTGTGCCGCATCGCAAAGTCGGCTCCAAAACCACCCGCGATGGCTCCGCTTCCCGAAATGCGTCTGGCAGCGTTCAATCAACCGTTCAGGTTCACCGGGTTGGACTATTTCGGCCCAGTGCTCGTCAAGATAGGCCGAAGCAACGTCAAGCGGTGGGTGGCCCTATTCACCTGCCTGACTACCAGAGCAATCCATCTGGAGCTGGTACACTCCTTGAGCACGGAGTCATGTATCATGGCTGTTCAACGCTTCGTTTCCCGCCGCGGACTTCCAAGAGAATTCTGGACAGACAATGCCACATGTTTCAAGGGAACCAGCAACGAGTTGAACAAGCTTACCGAAGAAACGAAGAAAGCCCTGACCGAGAAGTTCACCACAGCGCAGACAACCTGGAAGTTCATCCCACCCGCTACTCCGCACATGGGTGGAGCGTGGGAGAGACTTGTGCGTTCAGTTAAGGTGGCGATCGGGGCAATAATAGATGGACCACGCAGACCGAACGACGAAACGTTGGAAACGATTCTGCTCGAGGCGGAGGCAATGATCAATTCTAGACCTCTGACCTACGTTCCGCTTGAGTCTGCAGATCAAGAGGCCCTGACGCCCAACCACTTTTTGTTGGGCAATTCCTCTGGAATGAAATTTCTGGCTACGGAGAACTTGGACGTTCGTTCGACTCTTCGTAGCAGCTGGAAGCTAGCCAGGTACATCACCGGCGAGTTCTGGAATCGGTGGCTGAAAGAATACCTGCCGGTCATCACGCGCAGATGTAAGTGGCTCCAGGACGTCAAAGATATTGCGGTAGGAGACCTGGTCTTAGTGGTGGATGGGAAGGCAAAGAACCAGTGGATTCGGGGCCGAGTCGAAGAGGTCTACCCGGACGAGATGGTAGAGTACGGCAAGCTTTGGTCCGAACATCGACAGGCGTTATCCGAAGAGCAGCCGCGAAGCTAGCTGTTCTAGATGTCGTGGAGGAACGTAAACCTTTCCCTGGAGTTTCGGATGTTCCTGATCCTCACCAAGGTTTACGGGCGGGGGTATGTGCCGACAAGACCCTCGTTTCGGTAACCCAGGCCGGCACAGCGCTATGCTTCCCGATGACAGTGCGCAAAGAGAAGAAAATTGATGTACGTCGCCAGAGAACACCATACATCTACGTAGTGTACAAGACTAAACAAAAGAGAATGGAATAGAAAAACCACCCATGTCGAAGTTACTAATTCTATTGTCTAAAACTTAATCCTAAAGTAAATATAAACTATTAATTGAAATATTAAAGCTATTGCCTAATTGCTAATAGTACGGATTGATCTTTGGTATGTAATAAGCCTAAATTTAAGTATCGTGAAGATATATATATAATCGAATATGCTATTCCGTAGGCACATTGTTGTAACTGCTTGAGAATCTGCGACCCACACCTCCTTTGTTATCGGTCAACCAAAATTGTAAGTTTTGATGAATAATTAACTGAATTAAACCTAATAAAATCTAATTTAGCTTTAAGCTAACGTACCACACAATATCTGCGTTTGCTGAACGGAATTGGGAATCCGAATAAAACCAACACACTGTTTTTGGATGTTTCTGCATACATTTTTCCATATAAACTTCCATCGAGTTTAGGCGGCCCATCAAAAAAATTGAAAAAGTGTTTTTTGAGCCACCCTAGTGTGTGTGTACAAAAATGTGAGACACACTTTTTGGTACTTAGCATTATCCGATTTTCAAATTTTCAAATGACCGCAAATGGATATGAATTGATGGAAAAAGTAAAATCTATCCCGCTGAAGTGCCATTTCGACCTCTCTTATGTGTTTTTCTTATTTTTTTAATGCGCGAGAAAGGCACCACCAACGCTAGGTGGATTGATTTGGGTTTTTCTATTGTATATAGATTAGGGTGGTTCAAAAAATCGATTTTGCTCCACAGTGCTCATCTGATTCTTTACCATGTTCTGAGTGTCCTCTAAAAATTTGAGCTCATTTGGATTAAAACTGATTTAGCACAAGCCGTTTCAAGTTTGCATGCAAATTAGTATGGGGAAATTTATTTTTTCATTATACTGGTAATGACGCTTCCCCATCAAGGGCATGTTAAAAGAAAACCTACATAGCTAAAAGGAATACTCAACAGCTTTAACTCAGTGAAAACCGCATCTCAATTAATCGTTCCAATAATTAGTAATCGAATTTAATCTATATCGTGGTTTTCTGGAGCTAATTGCATAACTCATCAACAGGCACCATTGCTGCTCGTGGCACGAAAGATAGCACACACAAATTCAGGCTACTATGTTGCACTGCACATTTCAGTGATGCCCTCAAAGAAGTTTAACGATCATGACTAAAGATTCGCAACCTGTCTTAAAATCGATTACTAATTATTGGGACGATTAATCAACATGCGGTTTTCGTTGGGTGGAAGCTGTTGAGTATCCCTTTTAGATATGTAGGTCTTCTTTTAACCTACGCTTAATGGGGAAACGTCATTAACAGTAGAATGAAAAAATAAATTTCCCCATACTAATTTGCATGCAAACTTGAAACGGCTTGTGCTAAATCAGTTTTAATCCAAATGAGCTCAAATTTTCAGAGGAAACTCAGAACATGGTAAAGAATCAGATGAGCACTGTGGAGCAAAATTGATGGTTTGAACCACCCTAATATAGATAGAACTTAACTTTTTGAGTATACATAAGAATGTATTTACCGAAATTTATTAATTTGCAAACCTCATTTTTTCACTTGTCATAAGACAAGTTTGTACCATCCCATTGATTTCCACCACTTGATTGTACCTTGACAGATACGTATTTCGACCTCAACAGTAGGGTCGACTTGACTGAAGACTTGACACTAAAAAGCTCAAAATAATTTTCTTAACTAATTTTTTCGTTTTTTTTAAACGATTTCTGCTAAAAATGCGTGTCCCAAACATTAAACATATTACGAAGTTCCCATTTATTCGAAACACAGTGTTACCCGGGAGCCTAAGCGTCCATTCATTTTTATTTACTTTCCCCAACAGATAGCAGTGCCCAGCCCATCTATTTAAAAAAGAGATTCTCAGTTGATTGTAGGTACGAACGATGTGCGTGCTATTGTTTCGCACTCCAAAGGGTAAAGATCCACTTAACACCGAAACAGGTGAAAATAATAATACTCATGCAACACACTCAAGTAACTTTGAGATTCAGTATTGTTGGCCCACTTTCAATATCGACCTTCGGAGAGATCCGTCTGATTGTTTGCTCACGTGCCTATACAGCCGCAGGGACCGTGAATGAAGAAAAGCGATTTAGTAATGGGAAAATTGTTTCGCAGCGTTGTGATGAACTAATTGCCAATCATTATCATTAGTATTGTTTGTTTGTTTGTGCGAAGGGAACCGTTTTCTGTGATTCGCGGCGCAAGTTGATTGATTACTGTAGTTGTTTTGTTTGTATAAAGGGAAATCGTCCAACATATGGTTATGTTTGTGTACCGAGAAATAATCACAATTCAGCTACTAAACGTTCTTGTTTTTTCAAATTAGTAAATTTGATCTTAATTGATGTTTTTATTTTTACTCGAATTTGTATGAAATGACGCCAATTTAGGGCGTCTTGATGTGACAAATTCTCCGTCCCCATCTTACCTTTATATTCTAATAACTTTTTTCTAATAAATCTTTTTTCTTTCTTTTTTTGCAGGTAGGGAACGATGTACATCGATTAAAATGAAAAGATTTTGCTAGGATCTCAAGGAAATAAGTACAAAATTGGAAAAAGCGGGATTGTTAGGGTAGGTTCTACGTCATATATACATCTTTTCATGGTTTATTTTGTAGTAGTTCCGCCCTAATTGAAGCTCGTTTTTTCGTGTCTGAACAAAACAATCATATACGTTGGAAATAAAAATGTGAACAAAATCGTTTGAAATCAATTATCTGATGAAATTTTCCATGATCTTTAAACGCTTTAAAAGAAGTGGTCATCTATGGACAAATGCTCAGTTTTATTGCTTTTTTATATTTCTTTATGGAAATTTTCATATTTTTTTATTGCTCTTGCTTATTTTTTCCAGGAAAGTTTTTAATTTTTTGTGGAAAAAAATATTTATTTTGTGGAAAATTTTGTAATTGTTCATTACTATTGATTCATTTATAAAAATTTTTGATAACTTTATTGTTGTTTTATAATTGCAATTTTTGCTTTAAAAAGTGCTAATTTATTTTTGTATTGTTTTTAAATTGTTTATGGATTATTACGTTTGCTTTTTAATCATTTGTGGAATTTTATTATTATTTGCATATTATTCGCTCAAATTAGCATGGAATTTTTTTAGGCCCTCTGATTCGGTTCTATTTGGTGTCCTGATGCTCTGGACAAAATTTCAGCCAACGTTTAGGCGGTGCTTAACACGTTGGAAGTTTATATGAAAAAATGTATGCAGAAACATACATGTTTCCGTGTTTTTAACATTTTCTGTGATTATGCTGTAGAGGGCTGGAAAATAAAAAAGTAAACCGGGAGTCAATTGAAATTACAAAATACGAGAAATTGGGAAATGCGGAAACATGCGGGAATTTAGATTCTAAAGGAAAGGCGCGAAAAAACAGATTTTTTTACGAAATTGCCCAAAAATCTAAAAAAAAAAACACCAGATATTTATTTATTAAACCATGTATATTTATTCTCGTGTGAAACATGAAAAAAAAGTTCACTTTACTATTTTGCTTTCGCCTTGTCACGTATCGTTTGAAACGGCTAATTTTGTCAACATTTTTTTTACGAAGGTTACTAATCCAGACACACAACTCAACAATCTCTGGTTGTTCGTTTGCTAACATCTTGATTCTATAACATGGTCCTTAGATTATAGAACAGTGTTTAGTTATAAATCAGCATAAGGATGAATGAAATATTGGCATAAATAATGAAATAAAATACAATGCCATAAAACATCAGGATGTGTAACAATAGGAGAAAAAACAAAACAATCAGAATTCAATACAACCGAAATACACCTGGCCGAAATCAAATAACTTGAAATAGACTGAGAAAAAAATGAAGATCAAGAATGAATGACATGATAGTGATAGAAGCTAAAATATTGACAGATGCACAACGTGCTTATAAAAAAAAGACCTTTTCCATCAAAATTTGTATTCGCTTAATCGATTCTTTCATTTATTTAGGCCAACTTTCGATTTTTAAAATAATTAGAGGCATCAAAATTATCAGCTCTTTGGAAAAGTTTACTTTAAAGAAGTCAAGTAATTGACTGAGAAAATTAAACTAGATGCATTTTTTGAGTTTTAATTTTTGTTCTAGACTTGAATACATATTTTTATTTGAAACCTTATCGGGAGTTTTTCAAAAATTATCGGGAAAAATGTGGGAATTTTAAAAAAGGAGCTAAGTGGCGTTTGTGCGTTTGTCCAGTTTTGCTATCAATTTCTACAAAATTATACAAAATTTCCTAAGGAGTCGGTTTTTAAGACATTGAAACTCATTGTTAAAAATGATTCATGTTTTTTGCCTTTCTCGTATACTAAGTATACGGTAAAGGCTATATGATCGCTCCAAAAACAAACTTTTTATAGAAGGCCCGGAGACCCATAGTGTTATATACCAATCGACTCAGTTCGACGAATTGAGGTGATGTCTGTGTGTGTGTGTGTATGTGCGCACAAAGCGACGCAAAAAATGTCACTCATTTTTCGGGCTTTTATCCTCAACAAATTGCATTCGACGCAGAATCCTTTCCCATTGTTTCCTATTGAAAATTGGCCATGTCGGACTATGGGATCGGAAGTTATGGCCAAAATACAAATTTATACGTAAAAATCACGTAAAAAATGTCACTCATTTTTTGGGCAGTTATCCTCAACCGATTTGCTCGCAACAAATTGCATTCGACGCAGAATCCTTTCCCATTGTTTCCTATTGAAAATTGGCCAGGTCGGACTATGGGATAGGAAGTTATGGTCAAAATACAAATTTATACGTAAAAATCGCGTAAAAAATGTCACTAATTTTTCGGGCAGTTATCCTCAACTGATTTGCTCGCAACAAATTGCATTCGACGCAGAATCCTTTCCCATTGTTTCCTATTGAAAATTGACCAGGTCGGACTATGGGATCGGAAGTTATGGCCAAAATACAAATTTATACGTAAAAATCGCGTAAAAAATGTCATTAATTTTTCAGGCACTTATCCTCAACCGATTTACTCGCAACAAGTTGCGTTCGACGCAGGATACTCTACCATTGTTTCCTATTGAAAATTGGTCAAATCGGACTATGGGCTCGGAAGTTATGGCCAAAATACCACTTTTTGCCTTTCTCGTATACAAAGTATACGTAAAGGCTATATGATCGCTCCAAAAACAAACTTTTTATAGAAGGCCCGGAGACCCATAGTGTTATATACCGATCGACTCAGCTCGACGAATTGAGGTGATGTCTGTGTGTATGTGTGTGTGTGTATGTGTGTGTGTCTGTGCGCACCCACCCAAAAAAAATGTCACTCATTTTTCAGGTACTTATCTTTAACCGATTTACTCACAAATGCATTCGACGCAAGATACTCTACCATTGTTTCCTATTGAAAATTGGTCAGATCGGACTATGGGATCGGAAGTTATGGCCAAAATACCACTTTTTTAATAAAAAAAAATGAGTAAAAAAATGTCACGCATTTTTCAGGCACTTATCCTTGACCGATTTACTCGCAACAAGTTGCATTCGACCCAGAATACTCTCCCATTGTTTCCTATTGAAAATTGGCCAGATCGGACTATGGACTCAAGAGTAATGGCCAAAATACTATTTTTATAATGCACGAGAAAGGCACCATCATCGCTAGGTGGATTAATCAGGGGTTTTTTTTATAGAAAAAAATGAGTAAAAAATGTCACTCATTTTTCAGGCACTTATCCTTAACCGATTTACTCGCAACAAGTTGCATTCGACGCAGAATACTCTCCCATTGTTTCCTATTGCCAGATCGGACTATGGGCTCAATAGTAATGGCCAAAATACTATTTTTATAATGCACGAGAAAGGCACCATCACCGCTAGGTGGATTGATCAGGGTTTTTATATAAAAATCACAAAAAATGTCACCTATTTTTCGGACACCTAACCTTAATCGATTCACACGCAACAATTTGCAGTCGACGCAGAATCTTGTCCCATTGTTTCCTATTGAAAATTGGCTAAATCGGACTATGGGATCGGTGGTTATGGCCGAAACACCATTTTTGCCTTTTTATACGAAAAGGCTGTATGTTCGATCCAAAACCAAACTTTTACAAAAGGCCTGAAGACCCATAGTGTTATATACCAATCGACTCAGCTCGACGAACTGAGATGATGTCTCTATGTGTGTGTGCGCGCACCAAAAGTGCGAAAAGTTTAGCTCACTTTTTTGGAACTTATCCTCAACCGATTTAATTCCAACAAGTTTCATTCGACGCGGAATCCTGTCGTATTGTTTTCTATTGAAATTTTGGAAGATCGGACCATGGGCACAGAAATTATGGCCAAAATATACTATGTGTTATAAAAAAGCGAGTAAAAAAGTCTAGCTGACTTTTAATGGACTTACCCTCAACCGATTTACTCACAACAAATTGCATTAGACGCGGAATCCTGTTCTATTATTTTCTATTGAAAGTTGGCCAGATTGGACTATTACCTTAGAAATTATGGCCAAAATACTTTTTGCCTTTCTTGTGCAAAAAAGTTGTACCGAAAGGCTATAATTTCTTTCCGAAAACGAACTATCGGATGCTTCCACACTGATACACTTCCCTCCCTCTTCATACGGGAGTTTGGCAGAAAGACGGTCATGAGATTTATATCATAACAAATATTGCCCTCCGCTCGCTTGATGGGAATGACATTTTCGTTTTCTTTTTGTGTAGTCGGAGCTTCAGTTCAACTAACATTCAAGAGTGATATCCTTAAAATATATGACTGGGTAAAATAAAACATGGGTATGTACGTCAAAAAGATTGGAAAAGGAAACAAAAATGTCGAAATTCTTATTAGCATATTGTAGATCAAGTTGAAAACCGAACCGAGGTCTCGCGACAATCGCATTTTCTCGCATTTCCGCATGTTGCAACTGCATCGCGAGTAGTGCGCAACTGTGCCATAGTCGGGCACCACTCGCGATGCAGTTGCGACATCCGGGAATGGGACAAAATATGATTTTCGATTTTCAACTGGATCTACAATATCTTTGCCATAAATAATCTGATTTTCATAGAAAGGACAAAGAAATTTGTCTTTTTTACTCCTAGCTACTAGCTCATCTATTTTCAAGCACACACATTTTACGAAAGTCGAGAAAGGCACCATCACCGCTAGGTGGATGATTCTGGGTTTTTTTTTTCAAAATATGTCACCCAGCATGTACCAGTGATTCCCAATAAGGCTGTGATCCGTCAATAGATATGTTTTTTGTCTTTATTTAAGGGGTTTTAAGCCCTGGGCTGGCTCACCTCTAAGCAATTGATATGTTCTTTCAAACATTATAGGAAGGGGAAGGTGGGGAGACTTGATCCCCAGGGAAACTTGATCACCCCTTGTTTTATCAAGAAGTAAAGTAGTTTTGTTATAGCGTATTTTTAGTATAGATCCTCTAGACAAATGACCTTTATGTAGTGAGCTATTTTTTCGATTGACTACCTTATTTATTCTGCAGGGTGGTTTGTTTGTTTTGACCTTCCTAAAGATTTTTTTTATTGGCCACGCAAAATTTGAACAACTTTTCATATCAATGACCAAATGCTTTCGTTTTTCACACCATAAAGCCATAAATATGCTTAATGATCTGTACTGATGAAAATGTCAACATTCCATCAAACTTTTAGGATATTTGGATTTGAAGTTATTGCTTCAATATGGAAACACTTGATCCCCCGTTAGTCACCCATACAAAAATTCGAAAATTCTGCGTATTTTGAAGGAAAAATATTTAAAAAATCTGAGGGCACCTTTCTAATTTTATCAAAGAAAGTTCTTGGAGAGTTATCAATTTCCCCCGAATATTTCAAAAGTCGATTTTTGACAGCACTCCAAAAAATCGATTGTGTATCAATAACAACAATAATTTAAGGATTGTCATACATCAGTAAAGTTAAATAAAGAGAGTCTGTGTGGAAATCGCGTATGTTTATTTATTTTTGGCTGTGATACATCGGAAATCAGAAAAGGGGATCAAGTCTCCCCAGTCTCCCCTACTCTTGTTGGAGTGAAAAATTAAGAAAACTATTTAAGCTTTTTTAGTACCTAATAGGTGACAGGCGAAAACATTGTTTTGCGACTTCAAAAATATAAAAGAAATGGGAAAAGTGGGACATTTTTTCTGTGAAAAAATGAGCATATTCAATTAATCCGATTGATCATTGATTCCAGCTTTTCCTTCTGTATTCGTAGGTAGAGCTGCCCCCAAAAATCTATTTTATTTTTTACAGCAATTTTGTGAATATTACTGAAAACATCCTCCCACTATGAGAGATCCACCTCCAAGCTTTGCGATGCCTTGAGTAAATTCTTGCTGTAGTCCCACAGTTCATGAAAAACTAGTTAGTTGCCATGTCTTTGGGGTTTCTTGCTCAAACTCTCGTTTGTCCAAACAATACTGGTTCAGTAATAAATTGGCTTGGAAACATACTGTGTTGCAAATTCTAGGCTATTATTGATATTTGCTTTCAAATTCTCCTAATTCTTAAAGATGCTTTGAAAGCCACTTTCACTACTTAAGTTCAGGTTAAGTATTCTTTCTATCATCCCTCGGGCCTTTTTAGGAAGTACAGCTAACAAATGCCGCATACAGCAGTCTGTTTAAATACAAGTACCACTTTGTCTTCAACGTCTTGGTTATCGCATCACAATACTGTACGTATTATTGGTTGTTACCATTTTGTGATGACACTGTTTGAACCTCCGAACCATTCAGCAATTTTTCTGTATGTTTGAACCCTTCCATCATCATCGACGATCGATCGACACATTTATTATCTTTTGATAACCTATTGTCTGAAAATTATTGAAATAATGGATGAGGAGTGGAAGTTTTACTCGATTTTGTCATTTATAACTGCTCAATAACTATCTTCAGAAAAGAAAATAAGGTTAAACTTACTTTATCAACCGAAAAAGCTGTCTCACAAGATGTTGCAGAAACTATATTGTTCCCGTTTTTATTATTTGTAAGATGATGATGATGATGATGATTATGACTGACTTGTGATATTTGGTTCATGAAAGGAAAACTTAAAGCATTTCATATACACAATTATGGGGTTGGGGAATATCTGGTACGATTCTTGATCAATTAATTCTACTAAATAAAAACTTGAAAGAAAAATGGGTATTTTTTGGTAGGCGCTTGGTTCGATTCGGCAGAACCCCGGCCAAATACGCTTTAGATGTGCAGAATCTACAACATCAGCTGAAAACCAGTTGGAATGTAGAGTCATTGAAGAACTAGATTTAATACTTACAAGGTTATTTTGGCACATCCTAGATTTTTTTTTAACGACTACTATAAATGATAGTCCGGTAGTCCGAGTACTAATGTATTTTAAAATGCTCCATTCCTCATGTATCTTTTGCATGTACCTTCAGTCACGTAAAAATGCAGCTCCCAATAAAAACAGGCAATTCAACTTTCTTCAAATACCTTATTTAAACGATTCCGATTGCATTTTCGATTCGATCAAGTATCCATCTACAATTGGAAGAGCACTCTTGGCGCGGCATCTGACACGGTATACCGTGCATCCTAACCCGCCCCACGCTATTGGCTACTCACGAAAGCAGCAGATCTTACCGAATGCACATCACGCAAGTCCCACAATAACAGCAGAAAAACGGTAACGACGAAGACATTCGCCGGATGCCGTTTCTTCAATTTGGATCTCTCATCCACATACCAGCCAGCCAGCCGCGCTGCATCGCATCACACTTGCGACTTGTGTGCACGGGGCGAGTTCAACAGCAGTGAGCAGTGTTGTAGACTGGTTTGTTCTTTCCCCAACTTTTTGTAGGAATTATGAACTAGTACCTTTTTTGTCACAAACTTTTTGGTCTCCAGCTCTACAAGAGCATAGTCGGGGCCAGTAATTGTTGCTCAGCCTCCTGTCGAAAATTTTGTTTTTTAGATTGAATATAACTTATAATATGATAAAAATAATAAAAATGGATTGAAATATTTTTACTATTTTGAATTAACTTATTCAAAATCGATACAATTCGTTTACTTTAATCTAACGGTTTATTGAAGCAAAACACATTTGTTTATTTCTATGGACCGGTCTACCTCGAAGTAATTTCAGTAATTGAAATAGGTATTAGACATACGAACAATCACACATGATCTGCTTTTCGTTGGTAGTTCTGGGTTCGGTGGTGATCTCATTCGTGTCAAGCGTCTGACTGTTTATCTGCTGATTGCCACATAGGTCGTATTTATTGAGTAATGATCGTTGCAGTTTTGAAGCATTCTTTGAATTGGGTGCATACATGCACTTAGTACGATGCCATAATAGCTTGAAAAAAATAAATAAATTTAGAAATTAAATTTCATTTTATTATTTTATCAATCCAAGTGTACGATAGTGGTCAAAACAAAGCATGTCATAAAACTTAACTTGAAAATATAATTTGAAGACTGACATCATACTGCAATTGTAGGAAACCCTGGCCGGATGTTATCGCCTGGGAATGTGAGAAAGTAAACGGGGATAGAATGCACCATAAACCATCGGTCTGGATTCGGTAATTGTATCCTTCCGGTGTGTTTCGCTCAATCGATTGAAGTAAATGATTTAACTGAGCATTTTTCAGCTAGTGTTTTTTTTCTGTTTCTGCAAACAGCTCAACGATCGTGAAGCATTTAGCAGACTGCTCTTTTTGCCAATTGCGTAGTTATTGGCAGATCGGATGCGAATAATTGAAAGGATTTTAATGGCTGTTCCATTGCTTCATTGCAATTGAATTGTAATAGAGTTAGTTTCTCATTTTGCACGATTGATAACCACGCAAAGAATTATTATTCCAAATGAAACATTCAATTATTATCACTCGACCCAGCTTGCCTTAAACACAAGTAAACCACATAATACTAAGTTAACTAAACCACAGGTTAGAAAATAGATTTCGGTCGTGTAATAATTCTTGAAGATAAACTACATTTTTTCGGGATTTATGAGCAGGCATAATTAAATGAGCATGAGCATTTTGACCGTACAATTCGTGGTTACTTCGTAATTGAATAGAACTTGCAAAATACGTCTATTGGCATCTTTCTGCTAATATAAGAGTCCTGGCAGAAATTCAGGCAATTTAGTGGTAATTTAAAGGTAGCGCAAATGCAATTTATGTTTACATGGGAATGTGTATGAAAAAAAATTGTTTAAGCCATCCTACAACTATGAAATTGTGATAAGTTCAATTGTACTTTGTCAACCTCCGTTTTTGGTTTTTATATAAACGATATCAGGGGATAACTCATTAATATTGAGTTGATTTAACGGTTTTATTGAATGCCTGAATACGCGATAATTCGATAAATTGGCGCAATTATCCTCTTTTTAGTAATGGAAAATCAAACTCAAAATGAATTAGTTATCCTCTGGTTTTGTTTATATATATATACCAAAAACAGAAGGATGGGGATGTATATTTGAAACAGATGCCAATCGACAAATGGGAGTTAGAATTCTTGAACATTTATTTAAATTTGAACTGCCATTAATACACGTCGTTACGGTCATATAAGTCGAACTCGAACTAACGACTCTACTTGCTACTGAAGACCAAGAACATTAGGGGACATATAATATAGATTCACTTTCGAAAGTGATGCGAGCTAACTGATTTAATTTCCGGATCGCACAAAAAAAAAAGAAATATCTTAAATCGCACGACCGCTCTGCGTGTTAATCGAAACACAACGTTTTGCGCTGGAGTTAGTTTCCGACCGCACAAAACAGAACTTATCACCCGGATCCAGCGTAAGTTCTGCGTCGGATACGAAACACGATTAACTTCGCACTATTATTTTTTTTTGAGAAAATTGAACAGTTTTCACATAGGATTTTTGAATAATTTAGCTGAAAAATATTCCAGGAGAATTCCGAGTGAAAGCTTTGAGTTTGCCTTGGGCTAAAAGTCTCTCAAATAAAAGCAAAAAAATGCTTTGAGTAAAATCTGGGAGGAATCTTTTGAAAAACCTTAACATCATTTGGAATTTTAATGCGAACTCTGCCAAGGGCTGGCAGCCTCTCAAATAAAGAGAATAATATTAATACGAACCTTCGGTGGAATTCTCTGGAGATAGACATTCAGTAACAGATGTGACAAATATGGATATTTCATTTGGTCCTCCCGCTACGCAATAACCATGAAACATAGATGATTTTTTACTAAATAGTGCTAATATGATAGTTTGATCTGACACTAGTCAGTTCTTCCAACCGGGAAGAAACCGATAATCTGAAAATTGATTCTGATTAAACAACGAAAGGTCAACATTTTTGGTATTGATAGATTTTTTCATAATTCAGTTAATGATATTTACCGTTTTTGTTCATAATTTATAATTAGTTTTTGTTTTGAAAAGACAACTGAAAAATGGTTCTCAATTTATTAGTATATTTGTCCGTAGCATCGGTGACATGAACGCGCAGGTAGGAAGGGAGGAAATGTATAGACCGGTCATCGGACCGTACAGTCTGCACTCCATATCGAATAACAACGGCCAACGATGCATAAACTTCGCAGCCTCCCGTGGAATGGAAGCCCGAAGCACCTTCTTTCCCCGCAAAAATATCCACAAGGCCACATAGAGATCACCTAACCAAGAAACGGAAAACCAAATCTACCACGTTCTAATCGATGGTAAATTCTTCTCCGACATCACGAACGTCCGCACTTACCGCAGTGCGAATATTGAATCCGACCACTACCTCGTTGCAGTATGCCTGCGCTCAAAACTCTCGACGGTGTACAACACGCGTCGAAGTCGGACGCCGCGGCTTAATATTGGGCGGCTACAAGACGGTGGACTAGCCCAAGAATACGCGCAGCAGCTGGAAGTGGCACTCCCAACGGAATAGCAGCTAGGTGGAGCGTCTCTTGAAGATGGCTGGAGAGATATTCGATCCGCCATTAGTAGCACCGCAACCGCTGCACTTGGCACGGTGCCCCCGGATCAGAGAAACGACTGGTATGACGTCGAATGTGAGCAGTTAGTAGAAGAGAAGAATGCAGCATGGGCGAGATTGCTGCAACACCGCACGAGGGCGAACGAGGCACGATATAAACAGGCGCGGAACAGACAAAACTCGATTTTCCGGAGGAAAAAGCGTCAGCAGGAAGATCGAGACCGTGAAGAGACGGAGCAACCGTACCGCGCTAATAGCTCACGAAAGTTCTATGAGAAGTTGAACCGTTCACGTAAGGGCCACGTGCCACAGCCTGATATGTGTAAGGACATAAACGGGAACCTTCTTACCAACGAGCGTGAGGTGATCCAAAGGTGGCGGCAGCACTACGAAGAGCACCTGAATGGCGGTAGATGGCGGTATGGTGATGGACCTGGGGGAACGCGCGAAGGTCATAATTCTACCGGCTCCGGATCTCCAGGAAATCCAGGAGGAGATTGGTCGGCTGAAGAACAACAAAGCCCCTGGGGTTGACCAACTATCAGGAGAGCTATTTAAACACGGTGGTGAAGCACTGGCTAGAGCGCTGCACTGGGTCATTACCAAGATTTGGGAGGAAGAAGTTTTGCCGCAGGAGTGGATGGAAGGTGTCGTGTGTCCCATCTACAAAAAGGGCGATAAGCTGGATTGTAGCAACTACCGCGCAATCACATTGCTGAACGCCGCCTACAAGGTACTCTCCCAAATTTTAAGCCGCCGACTAACACCAATTGCAAGAGAGTTCGTGGGGCAGTACCAGGCGGGTTTTATGGGCGAACGCTCCACCACGGACCAGGTGTTCGCCGACTTCAAAGCCGCATATGATACAATCGATCGGGACCAGCTATGGCAGCTAATGCACGAACACGGATTTACGGATAAACTGACACGGTTGATCAAAGCGACGATGGATCGGGTGATGTGCGTAGTTCCTGTTGGGAGAACCATCCATCGTTCACACCGCGAAAATCGGACGACTGCGGTGGGCCGGGCACGTAGCCAGAATGTCGGACAATAACCCGCTGAAAATGGTTCTCGACAACGATCCGACAGGTACAAGAAGGCGAGGTGCGCAGCGGGCAAGGTGGATCGATCAGGTGGAAGATGACTTGCGGACCCTTCGTAGACCTCGTGGTTGGCGACGTGTAGCCATGGACCGAGCCGAATGGAGAAGACTCTTATATACCGCACAGGCCACTTCGGCATTAGTCTGAATAAATAATAATAATAAATAATAATAATTGTCCGTAGCAACAATCATGTTTGTTAGTAATCTTAGCTTTGGCTGGAAGCAGGACATGTTTGAAATGGACAATAATGTTAAATTTGCGGAAAACAATCCACGTGTCGTGGTTAGTCGCGAAGTCATAGACTTCGCATGATAACCTTTACACAAGAAGATCACTTAAGAGTCTCGTTCGCGGAAAAGCCATCTGAATACACATTTGATACAGTTTGTGAATGATGGGTATGGGCTACACATCATTTTCCAACTCGAAGATCTCGACAACTTTCTGGTCTGCTTCCGTACTTTTTGTAAATGTTTTTAATATAGGAGATTTATACTCCCGCCTCTAATTCAACCACGGAAAATGTATACCTGTTCGGATGAATTTTCATTCAGAAAATCGAAAGTTTTAATTTTAGGAAACACTATGAAATGTCTCAAATAAAGCAAAAAAAGCATGAAACAATGGTAAAGCAATCAATTCGATTTATATCACAAGGTAAAGCAATCAAATCCAAATGATAATTGCAACTATATTGTAAACCGTCATAACAATAATTTAATAAGTGCAACAATGCAAGACCATGCTGAAGGTGGCTGGGGTTGATTCCCGGTCAGGTATAGGACATTTTCGGGTTCGAAATTTTCTCCACTTCCCTGGGCATAAAATTATCATTACTAACTAAGCTGCGAGGCGGCCATGTCCCAGTGGAGATGTAATCCCAATAAGATGAAGAGAGAGGAAGTGCAACAAATGAAGGTTTTTCAAATATCATTAATGTCATTTCAATATTTCAGGGTTAAGTTGTTAAAAGTCGAAGGAAGAACCATAAATAATCCAACACATAATTACATAATTACATAGTTATCATAATTACATACTTATCCGTTCGTTGATCAATCTTTGAAGTTTGTTTAGTGAAAAGCCTTTACCACCAATCAGTGTATCGCACTCGACACTAAAACCGACCTAGTAGTTGAGGTCAAAATACGCGTATCTGTTGAGATACAAATGTATTGGCTGAATGGTACAACCTTGCTTTCCAAACGTGTAGCTTTTCTACATAAAAAGCTCAAGAAACGTTATTGCGCAGCACTCAATACATAATGTGCGAATAGCCCGAAGAGGAAATGTAAGTTTGTCGAAGAACAATTAGCGGCCCGTAAGAGGAGGCAAATAAACATAAAACACATAAAAAGACCGATTACTTCAGCTAATTTACTAGAACGATAACATCAACCAACCGAACTGCCGGCCGCGTCAGACAGGCTGCGGGGCGGGATAGGGTGATGGATCAGTAAGCAAGTGAGTCGTTTGTTGATCGAATGATAGTTGCACCATTAAGAACCGTTTGTTGTTGTTTCTAGGGACGACGGATGAATGCAAGGGTGATCGAGCATGATGAGTTTCGTGAGGAGCAAGTTCGTTGGCCTCGCGTTACGACCGATAGCCGGTAGCCGGTCGATGCAACTTGTTCCGAGCATCGCAAACGATCCTTTAAAAAGCTGATGTGATGGCGGCGAAGGCGGCGGCAGTCGGCCCTTAAATGGAAAGCTGATGAATGGCTAGCCATAAAGTCTGGAGTGTAATAATCCAGCCCTCTCATCTTTCTTTCACTTTTGTTTCTATGGTATATCATTGGCGTAAACATGAAGCAATGCATGCAATATGTTAGCTACGAGTAGAAAAAAGTGCAAAAAATCTAACACGATTTTAACATATTAAAAAAAGCAATCATCATTTTTACAATTAGTATTTTTCTGACAGAAACGGCCTCATTATTTGTCCAAACTGATATCGGTTTTCGAATCACCGAACAAATAATAGGGCAAACATTTGGTAAAACTTGACGTAATTATTATACGTTCATATTTTTTTTCTTGGCATTCCAAAAAATTAAAAATGCTTCGACAAATATACAATTGTACAATATCCTGGTAACGTCTCTGATGCGCATCCACGAAAATTGGCAAATTTTTGTAGGTATACAAGGAGCCGGCCGCGCGAACAAAAACCACTGAATGTCGGTCGTGGACAATTAATCAGCCAAAGTGGTAAACATTTCTTTGCATTCGGCAGCAAACAATAACCGGTCTATTGTCTCTGATTCGGATATTCCACTTACGAAAAAGGAAATCAGTCCTTTCAAATGGAACGATCAAAAACTATACGACGCGCGACATGTCGCCTGGTTTCCATATTCGGTTGCCAATTCCAATATGCAGTGACCTGGAATTGACGAAAAGAAACCTACTTCGCTTACCCGTATCTATAACGGCTCCTTTTACACTAGCTAAAACAACTGAAAGGTAGTTGAACAAAATGTAACGGACACTCAAACGTTAAATTAATTATCACCTCGGGCGGGCCACCATGTAGTATTTTATCTAAATGCCGTGACGCGTGTAATTGCTTACATAATTTAGACTACTGACCTCAATCAAGTTTTTTTTTTACTTATGGAGAAAAAATATCAAATCACCTGAATCAAGGTCTCACCGGCAGAAAAAGGTTTCCCCTGGGGGACAGTATGTTCTACTACTTGATGTCGGTCGGACCAAGCTGGGGGTGGGTGATTTTTATGACCGGTTGCACCTTTCATCGTATCTTATTTATGTTTCGAAGGTTCGGTAAAGCTTTAAGGTGCGGGCGTAGTTAATAAGAATGACAGCGTTGTGATTCTAGATGTTTAATAGTATGATGCGAAGGGTGACATCGAATAGTAATTAAAATGGTGAGTTCTACAATATGTGATTTTGTGCAGTGATTTATTTATTTTTTGGAAACTTTAATTTTTTTTTTCGTGGAACATTTTGATTTCATTATGGAAAATTCTTCTTTTACAATTGCATTTTTTGCTTTTAAAAGTGCTTATTCATTTTTGTTTTTGATTTTTTTAAATTTTTGTTCGCATTATTTGTAGAAACCGTATATTTATTTATTGCTCACACCGTGATTTCTTTATTGGAAATTTCCCAATTTTGTATAAAAAATTCCAATTGTTTAGGAGAAGTTTTTATTCTACTCATAGTTAAACACTTTTGTTTAATTGATTAGATGGACTGATACCTATTTAATCTTCAGGAGGTATATAGAATTACTGCTCTTGGACCTCATCTCATAGCTCCTATTATATTCATACCATAAAAAAATAAAGCAATGAAAAGGAATTTGATTTGTTTCTGATTTTTGTGTGATTGGTTAGCATTGCAGTATTTGAGTACCGCTTTTTTAATAAACGTTGTATTCTAAAATTCATACATTTTCCCTTAATTCATTCGCATGCATGACTCGAAACGGAATGGATAAAATAAGCGGAAATGAATGCATTCAATTTCGTTTCATACGTTTCACGAAAAGTGGGTTCTGAACACCAAACTGGTCCAAACGGCGGTAAAGTGTATAGTAGGATTCCAATGAACCTGCTTTTGCGAAAGCGCGTCGGAAATAAAAACAAACATACTTCGAACATGCCGTGTGGGCGTTGTTTAGCCATTCGATGCGCGTGTTCTTCCGAAAAATTTACGATCGAGCTCAAAAATAAACAACTTCGTTTGTTGGCTGGTCTCTGCTTTGATTGGCTGGCGCCCAAGTCCAAGTGCGATACATGTAATCGGGCACATACTTTCCTGAATGATTGCTGAATGAGTTACAAAGACTTGTGTTTGTTTCCGCGTCACTAAATCGGTAGGATAGAATGCGCATCTTCCTGAACTAAAGGCGGCTGATGTCTTTTACATTCAGAATTTTGCTAAGGTCAGCAATCGTTCGTAAACTTCGATCTAGCCTTCGTAGACCTAAGTAGACTTTTCCATCTTCTACGCTGTTAAAAGTCATATCTAGTGTTGTAAATGCTACGAAGTGTCAAAAATCGTATCCGTTTTATTAAAAAAAGTTAAACATCAATTTGTTTCAATTAATCTCTTTATCAAATGCTGATTTTTCAAGTCAAAAATCCGATTGGAAATTCGTCCAATGCTCAACTGAATTTTTACCAAAGTGTCATTTATACACAATTGCCCAACATCTTCCGGACACAACAACCCGTTTGACGTAGGTACTGCGGTGCGGGAGCCCCACAGTGCCGTTGTGAGTCAAATATCCATACCCTGTCGTTTGGAAATAAGACGCTTCTACACCCTACAAGTGCAGGCAACGGACAGCTTGTTGCCCAGTTGGCGTGATTAATCTCAGCTTGAATCTGGACTCATTACAAGATCCATTCAACGGACAGACGTGCTAGCCGAGCTGGACCTAAATATTTATGTTTCGGACGCATAAATGTTCCACAACGCATGCGGTTTCACAATGCGCACAGCTTGCCTAAAGTAGCAGTTATGCGCCCTTCAATAGATTGTGCTCAGGTTGTTTCTTAGAGCATCAGGTGTGCGCTACCAAACGGACACACGGATTAACCCCAGGTGAACAACAAAGGCAAAATGGTTATAAGGTGTTTAGTTACGTATGAACGTCATGCTAAAATTGCCATGCAGCGGAGACTTGACTAAGAGTTACATGATCGTGCTGGACCGGACAACACATACATTGAAAGTAAAGTCGGATTAACGACCGCGAAATTTACGATTTTCTGGCGCAAATATTTATGCGAACCAGTAAAGCTGCATCGGCTCTCTCTACCATGCTCTAGTTATAGGCATCGTACGTGCTCCCAGCGCTGTTAAATTTGCTATAGGGAGCTCATCCACACTATTCCATGTCTAACTTATATATTAGACGATTGTTCGCGGTGGATTTCATCAGTGTCGGCTGTGTCTGTCAACGAACGATCAACTTGACATGCATATAGATGGCTGAAGCTTTCAACAAGGGATCGGCGGATGTACAGATAGTCGCGTTTGTCCCAGTCCCATTCCCGTCATTCGAAAAATGCGCGTGGACAATTAGATTTGCGTAGTGTGAGGTCGGTCGCAGAGTTAGTGTGCTGCTTCTTGGCACCCAAGCACACAGAAGTGAATTGATTTTGCTTTGTTTACAACAACAGTAAGCTTTATGCCGCCCTGGCGGCATCCATGATGATGGTTGGATGATGCCGTTGTGCTCTGTGGAGTTTACCACCCGCGTGACTTCTGATCATGCTGTTGTTAGTCAGTCGACAGCACCAAGCATAAAGAAAACCTCGAGTTCGGTTTGGCAGGACGTAAACATCATCATTCATACGATTTTTATGACGTTTGATAAACAAATTAAAATGATCGCTTTCATCGATTGCCGGGTGTGAAGGTTCGGTAAAGATGGGCCACTGTATACTGATGGACTTTCAAAATAAGACATCAATTGTTGTTGATTGTTGGAGTGATGGAAATTTGTGCTCAATTGATTTGGGTTACTGTCGTAACATTCATCGTTGAGGCATCCTTGTAAATCGTGAACAAATTTGGATAATAATATACGCATTTTTGACTTTCTTGGTCGTTAACAATCGACGGAGATGTGTTAAGAAATCGCACTTTCGGGCATTTGCTCAAACCATTTCTTGCGCTGAGAATCATAGGGGCGTAACTGCATCTCTTCGTCTAAGTTTTTTTTTTATCAATAGAGCCAATTGCAATAGTTTCCAAAGATATAATGGTTTGTTGTGATAAAGGATAATTACATCTTGCACCAGAGTTATATATTTCCCTAGTTGAAAAATTCCAGTACATATGTGGAGCTTTCATCAACTTTGCTCTAGGGAGACCTCATAACTTAGAATTGAAAACTTGCACTTGGAAAAAATCTCTACCTTTTTTTTAAATTCTGTGACCCGAATTTGTTTCAAGTGTTTTTTTTTTTGACAAAAAAAAGTCAATCTCACCCTTTTTCGGCTAGTAAAATGGACCCTAACACATTTGATTGCAATAATCTGTATAACTGACTTTTTCTTCGGAAGTGTCTATAATTTCACTTTGTATGCATTACGCAGTCGTGTTTCGTGATCTATTGATGAATTTTATTAATTATGAAATAAAAATTAAATACACAACTATTGCAAATGATACGATATGAACTTATTACTTACGATATATGGTCGGGGTTCAGCCAAACCGTACCGAGCGGCTTTTTGATTGACTTCTGATATTTAGTTCGCAAATAGAAAACGGAAAGTATTCTGTATCAAATCATGCGTACATTTATTGTACGATATCCTCAGTTATGGCGTTGAACGATGTCTGATGCGATATGTGATTAATTGAATCTGTTACATGAAAACTTTAGGAAAAAAAAAAACGGAAATTTTCATTGGCGCTTTTTGTGATTTGCCAGAACCCAGACCATATGGACTATATACTTATTTTTCTTATTTGTTTCATATAAACAATTGATACTAATTGAGAAACGTATAGAAGCATGTACAAACAATCTTCTCAGAAAAGCAAAAACGTAAAAATTAAAAAGGATTCCAAAAAATTCTTCAGTGGAAGTTACATAGCAAATGTATTGAAACCCTAACCTCGACCAAACCGCGAGTTTTTCGATTTCCCAAAACTAACATTTTGTATAAGAATCATTAGGATGTGATATTAAACTTGTTTTCGACTGAGCCTTCCAAATAAAAGAAAGATTTAAAATAATATCACTCATTTTTAAGGTGTTAAGTATGATTAATAAAAACGCTATTGAGTTTCAATCAAATCAAGGACCGATTTAGTTATTTCTGAATTATTTATTATCGAGCTCGGGAGATTACGAGAATACTACCAGCGTTACAGAAGCTACTAACCATGTTAAAATAGCTATTCAATCCAACGAGCACCTGATAGATGCGCACCTTGACTTATAGTGCGTTTTATTCGTTATTGTCACTCAACCCATAATATCCGTTTATTGGTAGGCAATTCATTTTGAATTTTTAATTTTCTCACGCTCAATCGCCATGATAAGTTGAGTAGTAATCGTGGCAATAGCAAATATTCCCCCGTACATCTCGTCATGCCATCGTACCATCTCCGGTCTCCCCGAGGTGTCTTAGGGAATACTTCGCAGCTTTAGCTTCGGTTAGCGATAACTCGAGTTCCAGCTTAACATTGCTGCCAGATCATTATCTCTGGCAAATTATCCCCAAGGACTCACCGAATTCCCCGTTTAACCAACCTTTCATAAGTGCCGATTTGTCCTTCGCCCTCGACGCTTTTTCTCGTCGCCTTAAACGGTGTGTTTCGCTTTCTCTCACCAAACATCTACACGTTGAGAAAACTATTTAAGCTCTTTTAATGAAATGTCTCCAACTGTCATAAGACGAGTTTAGTACTTTCCATTTAATTCCACCTCGTTTTGACTGTCGAGTACGAGGCGGCTAGTTGCTATCTGCCGCAAAGCTGATACGTTCGCCAGCAGGTTATTTCTCAGCTCCGAACCAGGCACACGCGGCTCTCACGCAATTTTATTGGGAGCCCTTTTTGGGCACCCTGTGAAGTCTGCGGTGTTCACAACTCGGTCAGGCACTATCTATGCCGGTCTCCCAAATACAAGATTCCAAATTCCCGTACAGAGAAACACACGGGATCCACGTCAGCATTAAAGATGCTCTCACGGACGATACCGCCGAAAATGCCACCCTCAACTACTTCCTCAAGGATGGGGCCAGAATCGTCGCATTTAAATAGAATTACTTTTTGGGCATCACGAGTAGAACTCTGGGTATGAGACCCACAGTCCGAGGCGTACGAACCTTCCTTCTTGTTTTTCCTAAGGTTACAAGGCAACAGCGGCATTGATATCTCAACCCGGGCCTTAAACCCCCTTTTCTCCGCTTCAACACTATAGAATTTTAACAATGTTAGCTGAGGGGTCCTCAACCCTAAATTTACTACCGTCGCCACTATTCATCTCTCAGAATTATGTAAATGTTCTTACGCTGATTCGCAGCATTCTGAGAAGGTTTTTCAGTTATGATTATAATAAATATCGTCGTGTCATTACAGCGTATTGAACAATACCTTTTTATCGTACTGAATGAGTTTTTGGTTTAAACTTCGACGATTTTTAGGATTGAATTTCTTCTCATACAACACTAATCATCTCCGAAGAGCAAGGCGTCAAAGAAAATTCCAACTTCCGATTAAGAATACCAATGATTAGGCTGGTTGAAATTCACCTGAAGGTTTAAATTATATTCTGGATCAATACGCCCTACAACATCCGATCATCAACAAGTGAATGATATTTTGTCTAATTTTAAAGTGCTCAGACTTAAGTTTCATTACTGTTAATTTTAATGTGTATCATTTTGTATTTCCTAAAAACCTTGCCTTCGGAAGGTCTTTAGGTTGGACCCCTCCCTTTGCCAAGTGGCCCTCTGGCCTTTGCCTTGGACTATGATAAGTAAAGAACCGAAAATTCTCAAAATTCATTTAAATAAGAATTGAAAAAAAATCAGTGACACAAATATGATATAATTTTGTTATTCTCTCCATATAAGGGCGTCTAAGTCAATTCTGAGAGCTTGACTTAGATTTTATGGTTTGGGTGATAAAGTATGGCTGCATCTTGCACCCAGAAGCATTAATCATGGTTGTAACATTTATCCAAGTTGAGTTATAAACGAAAGAAAACATCGATGAAGAGAAATCGATCAATGCAATAACGCCCTTATGCAAATAATGTATTCCTCAATCTTGTATTTAGAAAAAAAAATGTATCGTTGTTTAATAATGGTTAATTAAATTTAGATCAATGTGTTATGATTAGACATTTAAATTAATTTGCTGGATAATTGGATATTTCACCAGACGTAAGTGCTTCACGCAAGTAAAGTGACTTACAAGGGATTATAGAATTGAGTTATCTTATTTATTGTTATCTTTATTCACTTGTTTTTTTATAAATATTATAATTTATAAGTTCATCACTAAATAAAAAGAAGTATTTAAACCTTATAATTGTGATGCATAAAAATGCATAATTGCATAAAAATCCTGTAATAATAAACCCTTGAAATGCTAATGAAAACATTTGCTAAAAAACAGATTCAGAGCTACTAAAGAAGCATTAGGAGCCTCAACAAGTTCCTCCACTGCTGAGATGAAACAAAACTGTTTCATCATTCTGCATAATTTGCTCGACCGTGAACTGCAAACCAGTTCCAATACACTTGACATCTTTTTCACTGATAACCGAAATCGTTCGGAATCGTTGACAGAATTGCAAATCGCCCTCGATTAGCAGTCGGGGATGAGCGTTGCACCCAATTGGTGACCAACATAATTTGTATCTGTTGAATCATCCGCACTGGGACTGGGTCAGCATCGCATAGCGAAATCCCAATTTTACCCTCGCCTCGACTATGTTCGTTCATGTTCGATTCGACAGCTGCAAAACAGCAAGACAAGTGCGCACGCCTGGATCCGCGCCAACTTCTGACTAATGTAGTGCCTACTTGACACGGGAGAGGCCGCTAGGTACGTGTTTTCTGTTACGCATAAAATCATTGCAAATTTGAAACAATCGATCTTTTTGCGCACTTTCCCCTGCCTAGTTTTACGCCGCCAGCAACAACGCCATACAGAGAAAATGACCGACCTGCCCACGACCTACTGCGGTGCCGACGGAAACGGACAACAGCATTCCGACTGGGGAGCTATAGTTTGACGTTTGTGGCACACGCCAAACGTTTCATAAGAGCTGCACCGAATGCTAATTGTACTGAAAGAAAGGGTTCATTGCAGCAACTAGGTACATACATTCTATAGGGAAAAAGAGGTGGAATTGTGACGTTCGGACTATAGATCTCATTCTGATCCGTACATAAAAAAAAAATCGCATATACAATTCTGCAAGGTTTTAATACATGAAATGTAAGCTGCAGATAATGTATGAAAATAATACAACATTATAAGATTTCAATACAATGATTGTATTAAAATATTCCAAATTTGTATATGCCAAAATTTTCTACAAATTTTGCAAGGTTTTTGGGCAGAATCTGCCATCCGCTGGTTGGGTGTAGCGGTCGTTGCGGTCCATTCACTGTCCATTCACTTATCACGAGGGAAATATTACTGTTTCCTGGGTTTTTGTTTATGAATACGTTCAGCATTCTTCAATATAAAGGAATATTTTTTTCATTATTGTCTTTATTAGGGAGACTTTCAGCCCGAGGCCTTGCTCGTCTCCGGCTATAAAGGAATAGAGTACATTTAAGATTCTTTTATTTTAATATGTCACCTTACCATCAAGCCAGGATCGTGTGTCTCGAAAATCATTTATGTCTACCCTATATACTCCAAAATTGGTCCTAATCGATCGACATAGTACATAGTGGAAGTAGAATTATAACCTGAGTGTAAATAGTAAACACATCACGTGAGCCCAATATCAATTTTATGGTAATCAAAAAATTCTAAGCATTGCATTGCATGCAAGTAAACTTAGGTTTTATATTCAAAATAACAAAATTGTGCATTTTGTCTCCCGCAATCATATTGCCCCTCTTTTCTCTATAATAATGAGCTTGCAAAGGCTACGCGCGACGCCACGACGACTGTGAAGCAGCTGTGACCGACTGGCTGACGCGTGAAATGGAAATCAGCTGAATCGAGTTTTGTGTAAGGCCAACAAAAATGGTCTGTGTGGTGCCGGAGCGTGAACCACGACCCAGTTGAATGAATCCATGTGTGCTCCGGTGCAGTAGAGGTGTAAAATAGCGAGACCTACAAAAATTATTTTGATTGTGTAACATGAGCCCTTTACATTTTGTTTTTTTTTGTGATGAAACTGAAATTGTTTTCCGTGTGGATGGCTCTGGAAAATTTGTATTTTCCAATGTTTCTCTGGAAATTATTAAATCACAAGTGAATAAAACATAACATTGTTATGCTAAGCAATAATAATTGTACCAGTCTTTTATTATTGCTGCACATCAATCTATTTCCAATAATTCAAAATGTTCAAAAATGACACAATTTCTGGATGTCATTTACGAAAGGAAACATGGGAACGGAGAATAGAGAGTTCGTTGAACACGATTTACTTGTTCACTCGTACAGAAAACAAGCTTGAGATCTACTACCAGAAGCGCAACTGACATGATTGGGCATCTGTGGGGGCCGGACGAAGTTCAAAACAAGTCTTCCAACTTCAACAACTGCCACAGAGCACCGACCTGGTTCGAGAAATGCGATGGAGGATGATGACGACGACGATGACGACCGCGACCAAAACGGTTTAACTCATGTGCCGGAATATTGGTTTTAAAAGGCGTCGACCCACCCACTCGTGATATCAAGTGAACCGTTAAAAGAGAGCTTTACGTTAATGATGACGTTGGTTTAGATTGTAGGTAGTCCACCGGTAGGTTGGTTAACAGCCGGTTGCTTGCACGGGAAAATCGTGATTGGGCGCTGGTTGTCACGGCGTCTTGCCAAGAAGAAACGAACATAAATGCGGTTTCGATGGGTCGAATCGAAATTTGGTCCATAAATCTTAAGAGCGAGCTTTCTCGTGTTTCAATTTGGAGGAAAATTTTCTCAGAAAATGGACAGGTTGAAACGACGTATAAAAACGGAGGGTAGCACGAATCTTGTCAGATATCTAGCATCAGAGACTTTTTTCAATTTGATTTATAATAGTTATAGTTAATTGTCAGTTGACGACGCGGTATATAAAATGATGAAATGCTTCCTCTATCATTTCATGATTACGTCAGACAGAAATGCAATAATTAAGTTTGTTATGGTTTGAAAATATATCAATTGATATTATTATTGTCTGCTGTTTTGAGATTTACAGCTGGTTCACATTTGTTCTTAAACATTTACAATATTTACGATACACATAATCAATAATGTTATTTTAGGATCATATACGATAAGGGATTCCGGTATGAATATTGTGATCCTTTCGAGCATAACTCTGGAATGTTATAACCGAATCTTTATTATATTGACCTTCCCATCATAAGAAACTTCTTGCCATTCAATCTTTGCATGCAATGTTCCAAAAGCTTTACCTTTCAAATGTTACACATAGACGTACATATTCGCGCACTTAATGATTTATCCTCAATTCGTTAAACTGATTCAATTCATATACAATAGCCGACCGGCCCTTTTTGCCTTTTTAAAGTTCGTTTTCGGCGTGTACTTTCGGTGCACATGGATGTTCGAGAAAGTCTCAAATGAAATTCACATCAGACTAGGCGGCAACCTTCATGCAAGGTTCGTACCAGTTGGTGGCGGCCAACCAGTTTGCATCAACAACATACTCGTCGTCATATGACGACGACACTTGTATCTCGTCATTGTGGTTTTGAAAGCCGCTCCTTCCTCCACCCCATTATCACCGTTCCCATGTGGTGCAAATCATGAAGCAGCCAGCCATCGTCAGCAGCGACAGTAGTGATCATGTCTTCTTTTCCGGAGACCGATGCACCCATTGCACTGCGCAGCGAACAGGCTGCCAACCGAGACCCGTAAAGAAAATGTCTCAAATTTCACAATATTTATTCAACCCGATCAACAACATAACGAAGTCAGTCCGTCATGTGCTGAAAGTCACTTTGTGACCGTAGTCGTGATGTGATGGCTAATGATCACAATCGGCTAAGTTGGGTTTGCCTTGTCGGTCTGCCACATCGGATCAGTTCTCGAAAGGTCCATTACCATTGCAGCGGCCGGCTTCGCACTGTGGAACCAACATGAAGCTTCAAGTCATATATTGTATTTACGAACCTGGAAAAATGCAAAATTTAAATATGTTCACGCTGAATCAAATTTTGGTTATTGTTGTGGTGTTTTTTTTATCGAATGGTTCCTCGTATTTTTTTTTTTGGAATTTGAAATTTTGACCATCTGTATATAACACGAAGTTGGTATCATCATTCGATAATGGATCGAACGATTTGAACTTATTTACATATGTACACTTCATTTGTTATGGTAAAACTAAAAAAAAAATGTTAGAGAATCGATTTGTTACCAGTTTTTTAATTAAATCGTGAATGCAAAAAGTAGTTTCTGTAAATTAATCAATTTTCGGCGAGACAAAGTCTGCAGGACTAACTAGTTTACCATACAAATATAACACAGAACTTGGAAAAAAAATTAAAAAAATGACTATGTCAAAAGTTGTCCCACTGTGCGATGGACCGAAAACGAATGTCATCGTTGGGATTAACACGAAGATTGCGATTTGCGGAGACACAGGTTAGTGTGGTTGGGGTCCATAAGTCTCGACAATGTCAGGTACATAGTAAGTAAGATCTCCGCCTGCGTAAATTAACGACTGTTCGCAGTTTCGATGGTATCAGGTGTTTCTGGGAAATATTGAAGTTGTGATGCATTGCATTTGTTTACAGTTACTAATGATTTTGGCTTTCTTGTACACCGAGATTTCACAAAAAGCCAGTTTATTCACTTCGAAAACGAATGTTTGATAGAAAGCCCGGAAATTCTTAGAATCAATCGACTCAGCTAGAGGAATTGAGGTAATTTCTGTATGTGTGTACTTGTGTTTACGCAAAAACCACGTATCTATTCATTACACTCATCATCTGTCCTTGCGTGATATGTTATAGTTATTGTTTTTTCCTAAGTATGATAAAGTTATTGTGTTTTTCCTAAGAGGTACCCTCTTGGAAACATTTCCTTTTATTGAAAAAAAAAAAAAAACATCCAGGAACAGCAGTAAATGAATGCCTTAACATGAAAAAAGTGATATTTTTACCATTCTTATGTGCTTTTTTTTATTTGTACAATGCATGGAAGAGACACAATCAACGCTAAGCGGACTATTTTTTTTAAAAATGATTTCATACAAATATTTTTAATCAATTTTAGTGATACTTTTGCCCCATTTCACTCTGTATTCAAGCAACATGTCATTTGAGTACCCCATAACACAGTCGTTTTTTGCAATCAAAATGTGCGGTTTTTGTTTCGTGTTTGTTAACGTTCGTGAAATGACGTTCCAATGCCATTTTCCCATATCGTGAAACTGGAAACCATCTGTTGCATCGTTGGTTCTTCTATGGTCGGCGTATACAATTTGATGTTTATTGTTTTTATTTATCTCGATAAAATAACCAAACCACCCATCGTCGTCATAAAAACGGCGAGCCCTTGCATCCAAGTCCCTCGCGGTCGTTTGCCATATGGTTCTGGATCCGGTCGTCATCGTTCTGTTCTATGTGCCAGAGGGACACAATACTTTGTCACAAGTCCTTATCCCGGCTGCAGCAGCAGCAGCATCAGTAAAGGCTTGTTCAACAACAAAACAGCCATGACTAAGAATAAATTACATTGCATTCATCGCCAGTCGACCAGCAACTGCTAAGGGGCGGTGGGTGATGTGTGATCTCGGCTGTAAAAAGTAGAGCAACAACCGCAAGCGTTACTTATCTTGATTCAAAAGTACGGTGAAACTCTTCTTGCTCTCATCATCATTGAGTGTGTCAGTCGCACAATGGTTCCATTTTCGTGAGAAACCAAAAAAATATTGAAAAAAATAAAATACACATAAATAGTTATTTTAATGTCATAGAACAGTTTTACTGAAAATCTCATTCCATTTTATTCAGTTCATATTGTTCAAATAGATTTTTTTACGGTTGTGAAAGTCACATGTTTGCATGGAATAATGAAAGAACAATTTTGGATTTAAGGAATCTTCATGACATTAGTAAATGTATTTCTTCACGTATCTCCATCACTTAAAACAAATTTCAAATTCAATTTACAATTAGAATTGGATTGTCATTTAAAAGCATTGATTGAACCATCGTGATGAGGGTCCACGGCGTTATGAAAGTACGAACCATCCGAAAAAGTTCGCTTGCTATACACATTATGGGCGAGGCTGCATGCGTGATTCAAGACCATGCAGACCTTTGGACGGCTATATAGTACATAGCCGTGTAGTCAGTGTGATACTATACTGAGTGATGCAGTTTTAATGTTCTTCCTTTTATCGATGTAATAGCCTGTTCAGATTACGAGGTTATATTATATCATATTAAATGAAAATAAGATGGGTCAACTTTGACATCAAGATACTCTCTATCATGTGATATATTTCGTAATCTAAACGCTAAACAGACTATAAACTTTAGTTTCATATTTAAAATTTAGCATCAAGTCAACTAATCTTATCTTTAGGTCACGTTTAGAAAAGAAATAACTTATAACTTATAACTAATAACTTATTTCAAATAAGTGAACGTAGGGAAAATCTACTATAATGTCCAATTAAAAACTAATATCATGCTTCATTGCGGTCTTATTTCACCTATGTGAAGAAACCACTGTGCTTCTGCTTATGGTGTGTATCTATACTGTGGTTGCATGCATCGATTTTGACCGAAAGATAACGGAAGGTTAATTGCTGTCATGACTGTACATTTCACGCCACAGAGCTACGATGGAATATGAATTTTGATTATTTCAATATTTCTTCTTTTTCTTCTTTTCTTCTTCTTCTAATGCGCTACATTCCAACTGGAACTTGGCCTGATTTTAGTATTGAGATAGCATTTCCTCAGTTATTAATTGAAAAAGGAAACGGTTCTATGTTACATAACACATCGAATTGCACTGCCGCGTTAAAAATGGCTGATGGAAATGCAATTGAAGTGTTTTGGGCCTATGTGACCAGCGCAGTAGCGTACTATTAGCGAATTGGCACCTGCCAGCCTTTAGGAGGGCGTCGAAATCGAGAATTGCCCCTTATGGAGCAAAACTAGCTTTGTTAGTTATTAGTGGACAAAATAATATCAAATCGATTTCAAATAAAAATAGGAAGCAATTAAAATTATTCAAATAATCATTGTTTGGTTTCGTTCTTGTTCGTCCCTCAGGTGTCCCAGGAACTTCCGAAACTGAATAAGTAAAATCTGACAGGATTAAACATATTCGTAGAGTAATTTGAAAATCATGAAGTTGAGGTTCCATTTTTGGCGGTTTTCCCGGCAGCTAAGAAACTTCCGGAGCCGGCTACAACGTGGCCAATACCTTTACGAGTTAAAAAGCTTAAAACAAGGGTTCATATTTGAAATATTAATCTCACTGTTTTGTGAAATTGACAGTAAGGCATTGATTGATTATAGCAGATTGTCCTTAATGATAAACAGTGTTCATTACGGATGTCAAAAGTTTTTTTCGGTCTTACATACTTATGGGCCATGTACACCTACAGTGTACACCTCCGGTAGTGCAAAGGGCCGACTTGAAAGATCTCCATCCTGAGCGATGTCCAGCTATCGCTCTAACCTGTTGCCAGGTTAGATTTCGATCGATTTCTTTTATTTCTTCATTGAGGCTTCGCCGCCATGAGCCTCTGGGTCTGCCTCTTCTTGCGATGTCCCGCTGGGTTCTAGTCTAATGATTGTTTACAGATTTCGTTTCCGCCCCTACGTAGAGTGTAGCCGACCCAGCCTCACTTCCGATCCCGAATTACTGTCCTCTGGCCTCTGGTGACAACGACGATGGAGCTCGTTGTTTGAGATCCAGTTGTGAGGCCACCAGGCCCGAATTATTTACCGCAGGCATCTGTTGAAGAACAGCTGCAGCCGTTGAGTGTTCTTCACTGATACACACCATGTTTCGCTAGAACAGCACAGATTTCACGTTAGAGTTGAAAATTCGTATTTTGGTGCGTTCACTTATCCGCCTGTTTTTTTCAGATATTTTATGTCGATCTTGGTACCGCCGTCTGATGCCATTTGGCTTCCAAGATATTGGAAGCTTTCAGCACTAGAAGGCCTCGTACTGTGCCTCGATGAGGCCGATGATTTTCTTAGGAACCTCCTGCGTCTCAGGGCGCCCCACATATTCTCGTGATTGAGAAGGCTTTTTCGTAGTCAATAAATACCAAGTAAAGGGACTCTTGGAATGCGTTGACCAGCTCTAGAATGATACGGAGCGTGACAATATGGTCCACACAGGATCTTCCGGCACGGAATCCGACCTGCTGTCGCCGGAGAGTTGCATCGATCTTCTCCTGAATCCGGGCTAGGATAACTTTGCATAGAACTTCGAGAACGGTACACAGCAACATAATGCCTCGCCAGCTATCGAATATAGTCAGGTCCACCTTTTTGGGCACCTTCACTATGATACCTTGGGGCCCTCCTTAGCCGTGCGGTAAGATGCGCGGCTACAAAGCAAGACCATGCTGAGGGTGGCTGGGTTCGATTCCCGGTGCCGGTCTAGACAATTTTCGGATTTGAAATTGTCTCGACTTCCCTGGGCATAAAAGTATCATCGTGTTAGCCTCATGATATACGAATGCAGAAATGGTAACTTGGCTTAGAAACCTCGCAGTTAATAACTGTGGAAGTGCTTAATGAACACTAAGCTGCGAGGCGGCAATGTCCCAGTGGGGATGTAATGCCAATAAGAAGAAGAAGACTAAGATACCTTGCATCCAGTCGACCGGGAAAGTTGCGGTGTCCCAGATATTACGAAATAAGCTTTGAGCTGGGGTTTTAATCGATCATATGCTTTGGATGGCGGTTTAAATATCTAGCAGTGATGGAGCTTCGGTATTGACGTGTGTTATACGTTGGATCTAGGCAGATCATGCCGTGGTGGTGGTGGCCTGGCTTGCACCTGAAAAAGTTGTTCGAAGTGCTCGAACCAGCGTTTCAGCTGGTCAGTTGGGTCGTTCAATAACTCGGTAAATAACCATTCGTGTCTTTCACAGGCATCGTTGCATTCATCTTCGCCCTGCTTTGTGGCGTGAGATATCGCAGAGGAAGTGAATTTCCCCGGTTGCTCCGGCTCTCTCTCCTTCGTCGGCTAGAGATTCCGCCCACGCTCGCTTGTCCCGTCGACATGAGCGTTTCATTTCCTTCTCCAGAGCCGAATATCGTTGACGGGCTATGACTTTGGCTCCTCTGGGTTTTGATCGCTCTATCGCGGCTCTGGCTTCTCTTCGCTCCTCTATCTTCCTCCAGGTTTCATCGGTGATCCATTGTTTTCTCTGGGTGCGCACTTCGCCCAGATTGTTCTCGCTGGTGGCGATGAAGGCATTCTTGATGGCGGTCCATTGGTCTTCCACGCTGCCACCTTCCGGAATATCTGCAGCACGCGTCTCCAGTTCTTCAACGAAGGACCGTTTCACCGTGGCATCTTCCAGTCGGCGTGTGTTGAATCGTCGTCCAACTCTTTCCTCCTGCCGACGAATCCGCGCAATGCGCCGGCATATTTCGCCGATGAGGAGGTGATGATCAGACGCGATGTCGGCACTACGTTTATTCCGTACATCAAGATGGCTCCGTTTCCATTTTCGGCTGATGCAGATGTGGTCGATTTGATTTTCTGTAAAGCCGTCACGGGAGACCCACGTGACCTTGTGAACCGGTCGATGAGAAAAGAGCGATCCCCCGATCACCATGTCGTTATTACCACAAAATTCTGCAAACAGCTCTCCGTTTTCGCTCATTTCTCCGAGACCATGGCGTCCCATAATGCGCTCATGGTTCGAGTTGTCGGATCCGATCTTCGCATTGAAGACGCTCAAACAGATCTTGATATCACCCTTCGGACGACCCTATCTACGACGGCATTGAGTTGACTGTAGAAGTTCTCTTTGTCTTCCAGATCGGCAGCTTCGGTTGGCGCATAACATTGGATTATAGTAAGGTTTCGGACCCGTGTTCTAAATCTGGCAACGATTATCCTTTCACTTATAGGTTCCCATTTCATAAGCGCAGAGTGTGCCTGAGCGCTTAGTAGGAAGCCAACTCCGCGATGCCGGGGAGCGTGTTCACCTCGTAAACCAGAGTTTAACAGAACTTGTCCCGACGGCGTTCTGTGTTCTCCAAAGTTTAGCCAACAGACTTCACTCAATCCCAGGATCTCAAGTTTCTAGCGGCGTGCCTCATTGGCAAGTTGTGCCAATTTATCCTCCTGGGCTAGGGTTAAAACGTTCCATGTTCCTATTCTTGTCCGTTGTTTCGCGCTAAGAGTCGTCGCCGTAAAATCAGTCCGTATTCTTTCATTATCGGATTCTCGAACAAATTGATGTTTCTGGAACAGTAGGTTGTTGGCCCAAGGTTCCCTATCCACCGGGACGGAGCTGCCATCATTGGTATAGCTTCCGGGGAATAGCATTTTAAACTCAGCCGCTGGATGCCAGAACAGACGCTGGACTAGGCTAGTGCGCTTTGAGCGGCACATGGTCGCTTTGATAGGGCCTTCTTGGGGACACATGCAGCTTTTTATAGAAGTTCAACAGAGCCCATTGTCGAACCCCACCACATCCTAGGCAGACCCCACAGGACGCACACTCTCACTCTAGCTGATGTTAGAAGGACAACAGTGCCCAGGTTACACTACCAGCTAAGTACGCAACCCTTAGCTGGCGGTTAATTGTCATCGGAGGACCCGTGGAAGCGTGAGTATTGGAACTTGTGAGGACCAGAGCTATGTTAGGCGCCCCTTCCCGGATGTCAACTCACCATTTCGTAGTCCAATGAAAAATACACAACCTATTTATTTCTTTTTATAAGTAAGAGACGCCTCACAAAGGTTTCGCCAAGGGCGCTGGGAGCAGCAGGGACCATGTCCAAGGGCTTGACGACCCCTCCCCAGCTGTCTGTAAGTCAGGGGGTTCTGCCTAGGAGGTGGTGGGGTTAACAGGGGGCGCTGTTAATTCCCTCCCAAAAACCACATATCCGCAAGCAAACCTTATCAAGCGACCGTGTGCCGCTTAAAGCATACAAGCCCCTAACCCCGAATCCCAAGGTGTCAGGCGACCCGTGCCGAAGGGATGAATGGCCTGGGGGGTGAAACAATTAGCCAGGTCGTTAACGGAGCCTGTGGAGGTTCTACAGAGTGAGGGCTGCTTCGGCGGCAAGCGGGTGGCAGTGGGTGGTACCCACACACCCCCAAGTGGTGCACATGTGGTGCAAGCGAATGGGAGTTAGGGGTATTACTCGTAATACCCCCACAGAGTGAGGGACCGAGTGTATGGGTGAGCACACAAGTAAGTCTCGCATGGTACGCATGGTCGGTAGTGGTAGAATGACTGAAGTCTGGTGAGGCCTGGCAGGAGTGTCGGGGGGCAGATACCTCTGCGGCACCTCAGAAGTAGGGGACACGAAAGTCTCGCTGCGTCTGGCAGGAGTGTCGGGGGGTTGATGCTTCTGCGGCACCTCAGAAATCGGTGACATGTAAGGTAAGTGGTGCCACCCCGTTGCAGGATGGGGAGACCACCACACTGGCTGAGGACTATCTGGGCTTCGAAATGTCAATAGGTGGGTGCTGCCTGCAAAGTACCTAACGGTGACCTGTTGGCAGTATCAAAGCCTGGGTAGGTGAGTGTTAGGCACGCCTGACGTGCCGGGTGTTCCACGCCCAAACGATGCACAGGAGGTGCACAGAGTGGATAAAAATGGGAGATGGGGGTATTATAACCCCCACTGAGTGAGTGACTGAATGTCAAAGAGAGTGGTGCACAAGTGGTGCAAGCGATTGGGACTGAATGTATGAGCGAGCACACAAGTTAGACTCGCATGGTACGTATGGTCAGAGTGGCTGCTTAGGCAGTAGTGTGATCCGGCTGTCAGGGACGGAATGAGTGAAGTCTCGCTAGGCCTGGCAGGAGTGTCGGGGGGCCGATACCTCTGCGGCACCTCAGAAGTAGGGGACACGAAAGTCTCGCTATGACTGGCAGGAGTGTCGGGGGGTTGATGCCTCTTCGGCACCTCAGAAATAGGAGACATGAAAGGGTCTGCCTCGTAGCTGAGGTAGGAGCGGCATAGGAGCCACCAACCTAGGGTCGCCTCCGGCTTGGTAGACAAGTGGTGCCACCCTGTTGCAGGATGGGGTGAACACCACACTGAGTGAGGACTGTCTATGTTGTGAGATGGCGGCATGGGGTACCCCCTGCAGGGTCCCTGTTAGTCCCTTGCAGTCATTCAAGCGGCATAGGCAGGTGAGTGTTGGGGCACATGTGGTGCCAGTATGTCTTGTGCAAATGTGTTTCATGGGGAGTGTCGAAGAGTTGAGGCGCATACGTGCACTTGTGTACGTCATGGAGGGAGCGCAATGCCCAATAGTCATCCCCCGAAGTATTGCTTAATTGCGGGCCGGGGGAATGACTGGAGAGGAAGGAGTTGGTTTTAGTGGGTCGGGAGTGGTGACCCCATCCCCACACTATCTGGGTTCGCCTCCCCAGGTGTCTGTTTGCAGATTTCCATTACCCTCGTTAAAAAAAAAAAAGGGCGCTGGGAGGCCATACTAACGCTAAAGCTCTAGATGTAACAACTCTTACACTATTTTGGACGTGGTAGGCAATATAAGTGGTTAATGCATAGATATATCAATTCCCAACGATCTATAGGTATAATCTTTTATTCAAGCCATATTTAGTAGAATTTAGTTGATTATAATTAAAATATGACCCTCTGTATGTAGGTGTTACGCACATATCCGGTTATTTCCCAGACCTAGAATAATGGAAGTGCATTCTAAAATTGCTGGGAAAAATTTTACCCTCGTAATTGTGTAATTTTCCTCCAAGAAGCTCGACAGAAATTAAACTATATTATAAAACATAATGTACCAATGAAATTTAAAAAGGAATAACACTGTATCTTTCCTATTTTGTATTTCCAGGTAAACCATTGTTCATGAAGTTGGAAACCTACATAAACTACTGCTGACTATCATGAGTGCTGTGAAGGTTTGTAAAGTTATAGCGATCATTACATCATCAATCATCATCAGTTTCTTCGCAGAATGTAGGTTCCGCAATTATTCCAAAAGTCTCATAAAAGTCCAACAGTTCCGTTCTCCCATTTATCAGAAATCCGAACATTACACCCTTCCATTCATTAGGTTGAGAATGAGAATAGCCTAGCTCTTGTGCGCGCAATTCGAGCTCCCTCAACCCGGCAGGGAACAGGACGACCCGCCACACGCCGGGTAACGGCGAGTAAAACAAATATAACCCATTAACTTGGTCATTCCACTCAGCATCAGGTCCTCTTCCATGCTTCAAAGCACCCCGAGCTTTCCTGGAGCATGCTTAATTCTGACGCTATTGGCTTGGCTCTCCCCCCCTTTACCGACCGGTCCGCAACTCACTTAAGCCAAGTTAATTTCTCATTTATTATATAATCAACGTATAATGCCCCTCCGCCGCGGCTGGTTGTGGTCTCAGGTCTGCTGCGGATACTGCTGGGTAGTGGGTCTCCCTGTCGCGAAGTGGCGGCGCATATATCATCCCACACTCTCTGTCGTGGTGCGACGATTTACCGTTTGTTTTTCTTCGCTCGTACGAGATTGCATCGAAACTGGCGCGAAAAGGGCGGTTAGTTTAAGAAGAAATGGAAATTATCTTGTTTACCAGTCGGGATTCGCATGTAAACCGGTCCGGTTCGCTAATCAGTTTGATTAATTTTATCAAATTTATGCTGATTTACAAGTGCCATTAATTAATTAATCATGACAATTTTCTAGGGAACCATGATGCGTATTTATTAGCGATTTTAGTCACATGTTGTACTTTAAATCATGTTTGGATAATATAATTAAATATTTACCCTCATAACAGCTAGTATCTGGTTGCATTCTAGTAAGCCTAGGCTAGGAGACGTGTTTCTGCATACATCATGCCTTCCGATAATGTCCAAGTTTCAGTAGAAACAAGAACATCGTGAACATGTAAGAAACTAACACAAAGTAATAGATGAAGCATAGTTTTAATAGCAGACATTTATCGCATAGACTATTTCTTCGTACAAACATCCTAGGATACAAACTGGATGCAAAGTTCATTGACATTTCCAATCAGTTTGATTGCTGCACGATCGGAAGACATCTAACTGTATACATCAATTCTATATATGAGCTAAACCAATCAACCAGAAAAGTGGTAACATTATTTCAGCATTTATTATCGTATAGTGTGAGGCGTAATTAGCGTTGGAGGAGAAATTTTTCCTAATAAATTCGTACACACGTTTGTGGTCCCGCGATGTTAGTTTAAAGAGTGCTCGTCGTATCCATGGCATCAGCTACTCGCACGAATCGATTGTTAATTGGAAAAATGCCAAAGTGGAATCCAAACTGTTTAAAATCAGCAATACGATGAAACGACGAAGGAAATTGTGCGACGGCGATGGTTCGACGGAGAGGAGCAAAACATTTTAATTGAAATGGAAAAACTACCGCATCGATCGCTGCCAACCAATTGGTTCGTGCCGCTACCGGACTGGTCCGGTTGGTCTGATGGCAATGCGTGATGATGAGCTGTAATGGAAAGTGGCAAACCTCTTCGCTTGCGCTCCCCTACGCATCGTCTTGTGTGAACGTTTTGTTACCATAGTGCTATGCAACTGCATTACAATCAATCAATGTGCGTAATGCTTGTGCGCATATTAGTGGATAGAAAGTGAAAACAAATGTTGCATAAACAATGCGTGAGAAATGTAACCCGTCGTACAGAAATTGTCAGATGTTCTCGATAATTTTGTGTTTCCTTTGTTCAAACAGGTCTCTAACAAAAACAATCGAATAATACCTTAAGTTTCTTTGTGCTACTATCGGTTGCTCAACTAGTTTGATAGGACACGCCAAAATTTGTAGTATAACCATTTTATTGAATGCTTGCCATTTCGTATTATTTTAATACAGTATCTGTTTGGAAAAACTTACATTTGTTGTATTAAAACCTTGCAGAATTGTATATGCCAATATTTTATACGATAATTTAAAATTTGGTTTCGGGTGTACAGATCAACTATTTAATATTGTTTTGGAGGGAGCAATACGAAAAGCAGATAATAATAAGTCAAGTGATACCATTTTCCTCAGATACTTCGCCTCGTCCACGACATTGCTGTTATAGCACGTAGCTTTGAGAATATGGATGATGCTTCGGATTGAAGAGGAAAGCTACACTAATCGTATTAATCACACACGAGGTGGGAGCTCGGGACTTGTTCCCGGGCGCCAATGAAAAACCACCACTTGGCGTTTCCCTCGGAAGATGACCGGGCCCTGATACCAGTTCACTGGTTCCCAGCCAGCCCAAGCGGAATCTGCCTAGGGGACGTGGCGGAGGTTTGACAGTGGGCTCTGTTGAATGTCTACAAAAAACCACAGGTCTATAGGCAGCTCTGTACACGCGATCCGTTCCGCTTCCAAAGCACTTCAGCCGGGAGTGCCAACCGGCACATCAGGATCGATACCAGTAAGGTCCTAATTATGGTATACTGGTCACGGCTTACGATAACGGACAGAATCTGGATAGTGGATTGAAAACGACGATTTTGGGCTGACGGTCGTCCTGTTCTACTCCCTGAGTAAGGCAGGGTGACACCGGCTTGAAATGGCGAGTGGGCTAACAGTACGGCCGCCTTCGTCCCGGTAAAAAACCGGAGGAATACGTTCAATACTCGTTCACCAATTTTTCTTGGTGAGTACTAGGCTCGGTTGAGATTTTCCCGAGTGCACGATCGGCTCTGAAAACGGCCATATAAGTGCGTCCGTGTCAACCCTCGCATGGACTTAACTGCTTGCAATGACAATCCATGGAACATTGGCTGGGGTGGAGAGTACATTAGTCTCCATTGCCGGGAAAGGGAGACCAGGCGGGTCTAAAGAACCGAACGCGGGAGGACGCTGCCGCCGTCGCTACTTCACAGGGAGCAGGATGGAGTACCGTAGTTGGCCAGAAGAAGAAAAGAAATAGACAGCTGAAACGAAAAGAGGCAAGAAAAATGGAGCAGAGCCTCCGCCTCGTCAGAAGCCACCAAAGGGGGAAGCCGTACTTGTCAAGGCGAACGACGCGACGTAAGCACGTATGCAGCGCTCCGCAAGAAGGTTAGAGAAGATCCGGAGCTGAGGGACTTGGGCGTTGGGTTGGGTGTAGTATGGACAAGTCGCACACAAACCGGAGATATGCTCTTCGAGTTAAAGATGGACCCTGCGATTGATTGCTCGATTATGCAGGAGCGCATTGCATAATCCCTGACCCCAGCGGAGAGATGCTTCAAATGTTTGAGCTTCGGACACCGGGCAGGGGCTTGTAAAGGTCCGGACAGATCCAACATGTGTTGGAAATGCGGGGAAACAGGTCATTTTGCGAAAGACTGCACACAAAGACCCAAGTGCATGCTTTGCACTCCAGAGGATGGAAATGACCATCAGACGGGTGGCTAAAAATGCCCTGCCTTCAAGAGGACGATCGCAGGTCAACAGTAGTGGAGATAATCCAGATTAATCTGAATCACTGCGAAACCGTACTGCAACTGTTGTGGCAGTCAACAACGGAAACGATGTGCGATGTCGCGATAATTGCAGAGCCGTATCGAGTTCCTCCTGATAACGGCAACTGGGTGACAGATAGTTCGGGAATGGCTGCGTTACAAGTCTTCGGTAAATTCCCAATTCAAGAAGAAGTGGAGAGTTCATGGGCTTCGTGATTGCCTAAATCAACGGCGTCTTTGTATGCAGCTGCTGTGCATCTCCACGTTGCACCGTGGAACGGTTAATCATATAATGGATCACTTATCCAACAAGCTGATCGAACGAAGCCCAGTAGTTATAACAGGTGACTTTTATGCCTTGGCTGTGGAGTGGGGCAGTATAGTGACCAACATAAGAGAATATGCGCTGCAGGAAGCTCTAGCGAAGCTAGATGTACGATTGTGCAATGAAGGCTCCGTGAGCACATTTCGGAGAGACGGGAGGGAGTCTATAATTGACATCACGTTCTGTAGCCTTTCACTGACGACAAACATGGACTGGAAAGTGGAAAGTAAGTGAAGACTACACCCATAGCGACCATCAGGCGATACGTTACCGTATCGGCCAACGAAACAATGGTGAAACGCGGAGAAGGATAACCAGCGAGAGGAAGTGGAAGACGAAAGCCTTCAATAAAGACCTCTTCGTCGAGGCACTTCGATCGTACAGTAGTACCGAGATCGCGTATGCCGTGTAAACTGGAGAAGCAATCGGCGTCCAGCTTACTGGTGGAAAGAAGGACTCAGTACGCTTCGTGCTGCTTGTCTCAGAGCCAGGAGGCGGGCACAGAGAGCGAGGACGGAACCAGAGATAGAGGAGCGCAAGGCGGCGTTCCGGGAAGCTAGGACCGCTTTAAAAAAGGCCATCAAAGTTAGCAAGTCAGACTGTTACAAGGAGTTGTGTCGAGAAGCAGACGCCAACCCATGGGGGGACGCTTATAGAGTCGTGATGGCGAAGATGAAGGGTCCATCGAAACGAGCCGAAAAGTCAAGAAAAGATCAAGCACAAGCACTCGTGGAGGGCCTTTTCCCAAACACGACTTGACCACGTGGCCACCAATACCGTACGGCGAAGAAGAAGAAGAAGAAGAAGAAACAAACGCTGAGTATCAACAAGTGTCCAATGAGGAGCTTGCATAAGCGGAGAAAGCCTCCGGTCTGGATGGAATACCGAACGTGGCGCTGAAAGCTGCGCTCGTGGCATGTCCGGGTATGTTCAGAACGGTGCTGCAAAAGTGCCCGGACGAAGGCAACTTCTCAGAAATGTAGAAGATTCAGAAGCTGGTGTTGCTGCTGAAGCCAGGAAAGCCTCCGGGTAATTCGGCTTCCTACAGACCTATATGTCTGTTGGACACACTCGGGAAGCTCCTGGAGAGGATTATCCTGAATAGGCTTGCGAAATGTACGGAGGGCGAGCGCGGACTGTCGAAGATGCAGTTTGGGTTCCGCAAAGGAGTATCGACGGTGGATGCGATTCGGACAGTGCTCGAGAGCACTGAGAAGGCATCCAAACAGAAGCGAAGAGGAGATCGATATTGCGCAGTGGTAACAATAGACGTAAAAAATGCGTTCAATAGTGCCAGCTTACCCGAGCAACACAAGTTAGACAAAGATGGTTGCAGCAACTTGATTGTGACTAAATTTGATCGTATATGAGTTGCGAAACTATGTGAAACATGTGTGCTGGCTGGGTACCTGTGCCATATCCTGAAGAGCTACTTTCAGAGCAGAGTGTTGGTGTACGACACTAACGAAGGGCGTAAGTCGATGCGGGTTACAGCGGGCGTTCCTCAAGGCTCCATTCTCGGTCCAACTCTTTGGAACGGGATGTACGATGGAGTCCTGAGTCTGCGGTTGCCTATAAAAGTTAAAATCGTGGGTTTGGCGGACTACGTGTCACTAACAGTGATGGGCGAGACACTTGAAGAGGTAGAGGTTGGCGATGGAGACGATAGCAATGATCGAGAGCTGGATGAACGGAGCGAAGCTACAAATAGCTCACCATAAGACGGAGGTGCTATTAGTCAGCAACTGTAAGGCGATTCAGAGGATGGAGATTGTCATTGGTGATCATGCTATTGCATCGATGCGATCATTGATATATCTGGGAGTGATGATCGACGAACGGCTAAATTTCAATAGCCACGTCGATTACGTCTGCGAAAAGTCGGCGAAGGCTATGACCGCAATAGCAAGGATCATGCCAAACGTTGGCGGTCCAAGAAGTAGCACCAGACGCCTACTAGCTAGTGTCTCGTCATCGATACTGCGGTATGGAGTCCCTGCTTGGGGTAATGCGCTGGAAACCAAGCGGAACCGTAGAAGACTGCAAAGTGCGTTCCGGCTGATGGCCATACGAGTTAAGAGCGCCTACAGAACGATATCGTCGGAGGCAGTATGCGTTATCACCGGGATGGTCCCTATCTGCATCAGCCTGGCGGAAGATATTGAGTGCTATCAGCGGAGAGTAGAAGCTTTTTGATAGTGATTGTTGGGGTTCATGGGATACTTAGTAATTTTCAACCCTAAAACAGACTCCATTCAATTTTGGAAACATTCAGCTTTTCAGCAAAATTGAATTCTGACAATAAAATCATTAGATTTTGGCAGCACGAAAAATGTCTTTTGATCAATTTCATTTAAAATTCCGCTAAATTAAGCTTTAAGAGCATCACATTTTTGAGCATATTTCTCCAACACATGTGATGATAACGACCATAACTATGACTCGTAGCTTTTACTTTCCGCTATCCCAATTTACCTCGGATTTCAGATAATCAACGTTGTGACGATAAATCATTTGACCATTATATGGACAACTTAGTGTTTTGCTACGGAGCTGCAAATTGTTGATCATCGTTGTTCACTTCTGCTCTATTACGTTTCTGCTTTCACCAGGGTTTGAGTCACTTCACTTTTTTACTAGACTTAATATTTCCAAGAAACAAACGTGTAAAGCGATGTCGTTTTCATGCGATGTTTGTTGGTGTTTCTTCATTATCCACTTCAATAGCCAGTAATAAAACGAGGTGGTCGCGTGTGCAAAACGTGTACTTCTTCTTCTGTCTAGCACGTGCTCATCTGAGTTCAATAACCTTTACCTTCAGTTGAGCTAACACTAATCTGTTATTATATGCACACGTGCTCCCATTATGTTTTACTGATTTTATGTAAACACTGCCTAAATTAACACAAAGACTGAAGCTGGATATGCTTTTGGGTAATTATTTGTAAGGAGTTTGGAATGTGAGTACATGCGGATGTCATTTGTTTTCTTTTTCATATTAGTCTCCAGTTTTTCGAAATATGTATGATCTTCTTTAACTATATAAACCATCGTAAATTTATGTGGCTGGAAATGGAGGAAATCAAAATGAAGTTATATATTTCCAAGACGTTAATACAAAAGCATTTTGGACAGATAATTCTCCACGAATGATGCGATCGTATATATTGTTTGACAATTACAGCCACCAATTTTCAAGTTAAGTAGATTTCTTACATCATCTTGAATAAAAACACAAACCAAACACAGTTTAAAATTCGTTGCAGCGAAATTAGGCAAAATTGCCTAGGTAATTATCCATTAACATCACCACCACACCACACGAATAACACAGCAGAGAAGCATAACCGTAGTCTATCTGCTGTTAATTCGAACAACTCGTTTTTTCCACAAATGTGGAAGCTGCCCTCGATCGTGACATTTCCTGTGTCCATATAGACAGAGTATTATTTATTTAAGTCTGCTCCATACATATTGTGGAAGTTGTATACACTGAGCGTTCAGCGGCAGTAGATATTCTTATGAAATCGAGGAAATTGCGATAAATTAAGATAATCAACCTGAATTAAAATTAATTAATTCCGTCGTAAACATCATATCGTAGAGCAATGGTGCGCATGGTTGGCTCTGCTGCTGCAGAACACGAAACAACCCTACCCCATACACGTGATGACCGTTGATGGACATTTTCCTCTTCTCTAGCAGCCGCTTTCGGCTGTACAACTCGTCTGGCTACCTGCATGGTGGTGGCTTTGGCGAAGCACTTTTATGTTCCAGCTTTCCGTTCATTCGAAGAGTCTGTTTCCTTGGATAAGTCACTGACCTAATGGTCATAGCAACAGGACAAGTCCGACAAACTGTGCGTACACATATGATCGATCTGCATCAGCACATGTTTCCTACGCGCGCGCGCTATCTTTTACAATCTATGGAAAGAAGTTCTCCTTGCTGATGTCGAGTGCCACGAAAAGAACGCTGACCTTTACTCGAAGCATATCGTATATTTGTGTAGCTTGCTTAACGACTGCGCTGCGCAGTCGATGAGACGATCTTGTACAAAGACCGATTGGAAGGTCACCAGGTAATCACAAGCCCAAAAATCAGGAAGTATCAGTTGTTATGTATGCATTTATGCATTAAAAAGACAGTGAAGTAAAAAACAAATAATCGTTCATCTAGCGGAGTTAGTTTCTTTCTCGTACAATACAACATACAAAAATGAAAAAAAAGTTTCATTTATAAATATATGCATAGAATTTTATAATTATATTTTTCTACGATCAAAATCTAAGATCATTATTAGCGATCCATTTTCAATGGTAAAATATAGCCAGGCCCCCACCCACTCCTAAGAATAAATTTTTTTTTGCGAAAAAAGAGAGGGGGTTTAACACTCTAAAAAATCTCTTACGTGATTAGTGTACAGCTCCTGAACAGTTGAAATTGCAAACAACATTTCCAATATTCGATCAATTTACCAAAGAGTAACAAACATCTCAACAAATGAATGCAAAATATTATCCCCTCATGAAATCTCACAATGCTGACACATCAGTCTGCTCGGCAGTACGGCGTAAAAAGGGGCGCTCGAAATTTTTCAATTTAGACAATCGATAATTGGCTGTTGATAGATCCGATTGAAGTGGCAAGGGAAAGACAAGAAAGGAGTAGTAATATGCGATCTTCGTTGCCAAGTCAACATGAACCGAATCGATGAAGGGTTGGGTTCGGTTGATTGGGTGAAAGTTATTGCTTGTGTACGTGACGAGCAATCTGACCCAATAAGAAGGTCAGTTACTAGTCAATCAATCGTATCAATAGTGCCGGTGCAGTTATTCCGCTCCTCACGAATGGAATACACGAAATAGAAAGTTGCATTTTGAAGTGTGGCACCGCCGTTTGTCTTGTGTCTTGATTGTGTGAGATGCAAGCCACTTGCTGAATGCGATGTGAATGACAGATTCACCATGATGACGATAATGTGGGCTGGAATATGGCGAAAGTAGCGAGGCAAGGCAAAAACGAACGTTTTTAGTGATGTCAGATTAATGACGGTCAGATCATGACGGTGAGTGATGTTGTTTACTTTTTGCGTGTTAAATGCAAAAAACATAAATACTGCTTGTTCGTTGAATATGAATAGCTTTCTCGTCGTATAAACGAATGAATGAATTAATTTTATGACGAGACGGCTGACGAGTAATGGATGCTTCTATCCCCTTCGGATGAGTACCATCCGCACGATTGCAACAGAGTAATGCTTTTGGACAAGACGTTTTGTATGAGCACATGTATAGGTTCAAATTTGGTCAAGAGGCTTCCAAGAGTTGTACCTGGTAAGTAAAACAGGCGCCATCAACTATTAGTGAAAAACGTAGACGCAATCAATCGGGCCCAGCTTCTGCACAGTTGTTTGTGACAGATTATTCTTAAAAAAAATGCTTGGGAAACAATTATCATAATGCTACACTATAATAAATATGCCACACTATAATAAAACATGCATACTTTCCACTCTTTTACTGGTAGGTGGCGCTGGAGTCAGCCAACCCCGCTCAATAGTGACATTTACAATCTTTACATTATTAAAAGAGGCTCCCGAAGCCCGCGGGTAATTTTGTCAAAAATCCTGCTCGTTAAGCATCCACTTGAACTTGACGGATCTGGCTGAAAATTTGAATAACTTCTGGGAGCACAAAATATAATTTTCAGGGGGTTTACGTCTCGAAATAATGATTTTGATTTTTTACATATCAGAGTAGTCTTTGCTTACGGAACCACCCCATCCATTTTAGCCCTTCATACAGGAGTCTGATGAAATACAAACAATAATATAAACAGGATCAAATCATTTGTCAGATATGACCAGTGCTACTGGCAGTTGCCTTGCTACAATACATCATCAATGTATCATCATCATCATCATCACAAGATTGCTCCATCCACAATGTTTCCCATTGTAATTTTCTAAATAGCTCTTCACAGTCTGTCGTAATACCAGTCGTGCAATTGTTGCAATTGTTATTGTTGGTATTAAGCAAGGCAAGTATTTTGGTTCTCGAATAGAGTAATAGTGACAGTCTGCTATAGCAACAAAATTGGTATGGTGATGATGGTTTATCTGCAAACCACTCTCACTCCACTCACTCTCCTAAAATACAGTGGTCATATCACGACAATCATGATGTTCCCAAGAGGATCTCTTTTTGTGATTGATACAGTTATGATACCAAAAATTGTTGATCGATACATAAATATAGCTTTGTGATTTTAGAATCTAATTATTCTAATAAATCTCTGAAAATTGGCCACACTACTTGGCCTACTTTAAAGAAGGAATCACATCCACCATTATAATAATCCGGACAAGCGCCTAATTTTAAAGAAGGGATCACATCATCCATTGCCATAGGCCTAGCAAGCGCCTACCTTTAAAGAAGGGATCGGATCCACCATGACCTTAATCCGGGCAAGCGCCTAGTTTTAAAGAAGTGATCACATCCTTCATTGCCATAATCCGGCAACACGCCTTCTTTTAAAGAGGGGATTATATCCACCACTGTTCTAATCCGGGCATGCGTCAACTTTTGCATTGCATTGCAATGCATTCTTTCCACGAGAGGACAATGTCTTTGTGATATTGTTATCGACGGGTGTTGTATTTACTATTCCGAGGTGTTCCCGCACCACTTAGTCACCATTTAGCGAACGCAAATAAAAATTATGCCAAAAGACCCTCACTTTTAACGTTGGTTACAATTATGCCAAATGTCCGTTATGCCAAATGACCTTATGCCAAATGGCCCGCTCCCCTCCTTAGCCGTACGGTAAGACGCGCGGCTACAAAGCAAGACCATGCTGAGGGTGGCTGGGTTCGATTCCCGGTGCCGGTCTAGACAATTTTCGGATTGGAAATTGTCTCAACTTCCCTGGACATAAAAGTATCATCGTGTTAGCCTCATGATATACGAATGCAAAAATAGTAACTTGGCTTAGAAACCTCGCAGTTAATAACTGTGGAAGTGCTTAATGAACACTAAGCTGTGAGGCGGCTCTGTCCCAGTGTGGGGATGTTATGCCAATAAGAAGAAGAAGAACATATGCCCAGTTCTTATACAGGTTTTGATAGTTTCTTATCCAGAATTGTTAGAAAATCTAACAATCACCGGTTGAGTTTATCATTCAATCATCAACAACATTTTAATTTCAAGACGCGTTTTCATCGTCTAAGTATCCTAACTTTCACATTGTGGTTTGAAGTAGGTATAATTAGTCGCAATGTTGTTCTGATAAACATCTAGTCCTGCTAAGACTCTGTATTTTTGTTCCGTTTCTATTTATTTAAAGGATTTTGTGCTGCTGATTATCACTATAATTCAAACACAATTAGTTGATTGCTAATTATAACTACATTTCAAGTGATTGTCACATACATATATTATCATAGTCCATATGCTCCAGTCCAGCTTCCAAACCATTTACAAGGTAGTCAATTAAGATCTAACCCCAACTAATTATACCAGCCAGCCGGCCAACATGACTAACATCATCGTCAACGTTCAGCAACAGATTGTAACCCATCCCGCGGACGCACATCAAATGCAACTATAACATTTTATGGTCGGGAAGAATTATGATCCGTTCACGTCTCTCCATATGACTTGTTTGGTACAAAACCGCGCTGTCTTGTCTGTCGTTCATCAAAGTGTTTGCTCATGAGAGTCGTACTCTGGATCGCATCAAGCGATCATCAGTCCCAGAAGGAATCGGTACGCAAAGCAGATCAGCAGAGTAGTAAAATTTGCGTTCCGTCAGTTAAACCAGAAATTATTAGTTCGACCTACTTCGGTATGTTTGTTTGTTAAATGCTGTGTAGTGAGGAAGTGCCATCTGTAGCAATAGTGTCACTGGGTTAACAGTAGGTTGGAATATCTACAATGAATTATTTGGTTCTAATTCAGTACCAGTGCAATATTGTCATAAGACTTTCATATTGCCGTCTTATATGGCTAACACCATTTATGCCCAGGGAAGTCAAGACAATTTCCAACCCTGAAATTTCCTAGACTGGACCGGGAAACTCAGCCACCTTCAATATGGTATTTCTTCATAGCCGCTAGGCTAGGGAGGGCCCACGAGTTAGTGCTATCACATATAATTCCTCTACTTGATTTTAACTTTAACTATTTCGACCTCAGCATTGGGCCGTCTTTAGTTATCTCGTCAAATCAAGTCGAGTTAAGTACAAGACAATGAAGACGGTCTTTCTGTTGAGGTCGAAAAACATATCTGGAAACTAGAAAGTTACAATAAAGTGGTGGAACTAAATTGAGCAGTACTAATTTGTCTTATGACAAGTGAAGGTAGCCCACTAAAAAACTCTGAATAATTCTTTAATAAATTATAAAATGCTGCAATTTATGGCTCTCAAGTAAGCCTTATAACGACGGTTTACCCAAGGTGACAATATCCATTCTTTTGTAAATGACTGATCATTTACGTGAGTTACTTTTTGACGCAAACTACGTCTAAGGGGAAGCCTCGGAAACAGAGTGCAAAATGAAAGTTTCCAAATTGGGGATTGTCACGAAACTTTCCACCAATTCGCTAATTGTATTAAAACTATTGATTATCAACGTCGAACTATTGAAAATTTTAATTCTTTCACGCCTGGTAAAAATTTCAGAACCAATCAATTCCGTTCATGCATCCCTAATACGGACATCATATTGCTGTAAGGTACCACGGTACGCACCTTTTGGCCAATCGCTTCGTTTTCCCTGTGCGTAAAAAAGTCGTATCTTGCGCGCGCGGGTCATTTTCGTTCGAGCTTGCATGGCGAGCGGACCGCTCCGCTCGAGCGTGGACCGTCTGGTAGCGATCTAGTAACAACGGCTCGGTGGCGTTCGATGCTTGAGTTTGTGAAAAGATTTATCTTTAGACTGGTGGAAGGTTACATACGATAGCGCGGCAAATATTTTTCGTTTGCAGGAACTACCGCCAACGAACAGCTCTGATGCTGCTGGGACCACTACCGATGCAATAATAGCCACTTTCAATTTGAAGAGAAAATTCGTTTCAAATCAACTATCTTCCGATCTTCCGAAATGGGGATCATGAAAGGACGCTATATACGCATTTATATGCGCCTTCACAACCACTGACAGTAACCCAACGATTATCCGAATCTGAAGAGAAAATTTCACTTCGTACCGCTAAATGGCTGCAGCAGCTACCACGGCTAATAAATTTTCTATAGCAGCCTTTGCCGACGGCCATCTTTGATACCGTTGGGATCGCTAACGAGGCAATCATAGTCATTTAATTTTATTTCACTTTAAAGAAAGAACCGATTTACGCTTCCTGAAATCTTGTTAAGAATTTACAACATTGCGAGAAACTTTCACTTTCAATCATTAACAGAATCCTCGGGAAAGCAGCTTTCTCATATCCAATAAAGTAGTTTTATCAGAAAATGTTTATTTATTTTCGGTTATGCGTCTTTACACCGAGTCTAGCGAGAAAGTTTAACTTTCTACCGTTGAATGGCTATAGACGCTACCGCGGCGAATAAATTGTCTGCAGCAACCACCGCCGACGGCCATCATTGATGCTGTTGGGATCGATAATGACGCCATCATTGCCATTTAATTGTATGTCTCTTTAAAGAAATTACAGTTCAAATCAAATTTTCCGTTTCAAATTAGAGAAGAACTCTGTTCTGAGAAGAACTGATTATGCTTCTTGAGACCTTGTTAATCATTTATAACTACTAACAACAACCAACCGATTGTCCGAATTTTGCGAGAATATTCAACTTCTCATTTCAGATTTTTCTTAATCCACTATTATACACAAGAGCAAGTTTAATATCGAAAGAAGTTTTCATCACATTACTAAGCACAGTCTAATGGTGACTGTCGAAAACTGGATGGCGTCGTTCTTGACCTTTGTGCCGACCGTCGGCAGTTAAATGCCACAGAAAATTATACACAAGGATGCGCCTTTCCAATACCTAGCAATTAAATTTTACCTTCCAATACAGACGCTACCGCGACAATTAAATTCACTGCAACCACCCCCGCCGACGGCCATCACTGATGTTACCATTATCATCAAATTTTTGTTCCTGTAAAGAATATTCGTAACATATCCAGTGCCTTTCATTAAAAAATGATCCTGAAAAGGACCGGTATATACGTCTTGATACATATCCGCTGACGATTGTTGCGGGTGGCCACTCAATGCTTTACCACAATTTTCTGTACACTTGAGTATTGCTGATGAAGGCAACGCAATGATTCTGATTCTGCAGCAACACGCCGAAGAGTACCGCCGATATCGATGCTAGGACCACAACCCGTTGGACGCAACAGACTCCGACGACTGCCACTGGCACTGATGCCGATGCAGGGACCGCTCTCCAAGGAACCTCGAACAATAGGGCTCGCGCGCGAGGGAAAGCTGCTTTCTTGTATTCAATGTAGTGAGCCCAATGCCCAGCTCTTTTGTTATTCTTTGTGGGTGCAAATTTTATGTGTACTCATTACGACTAACAAAGGGGCGGAGCTAACGAGCATAATTTGTTCGAGATTTCGCAGAGAGTAGTCCAAAGCGGTTCCAGCATCGCACCGGCAACCATTTAGTTCGAGATTCTTCGGAGAGCGGTTCCAGTATCAACATCAGTGGTGTTCGCTCGCGAAATTTGCGGATGCTGCAGATCCGGTTTGATTTAAATAATCGGGTTAATACCGTCGTCAGCAACATAATCAAGAATTCGAAATTCATCCAACATTGATGGCAATGGTTGCTGCAGAAATCTCGTCATCGGTGGGAGCAGTACTAAGGTGGCTGTCGACGGATAGTTTCTGCAGAAAATTATTCACAAAGATGTCATCTGTAGCAAATAAGCGGTAAATCATTGAGTGGCTGTCGTCGGCGACAGCAGAATTGTGCATGTGCAATTTCTCATTTTCACTCCCTGTTGACAAACCTATTCTATTTAAAATTTTAAACAAATTCTACTGAACGCTGCCGATGCTGATGACAATCGCACGAGGATTTCAAGCAAAACCGCAAACGCGCGCGGGGCAGCAGCTTTTTGAATTGTCTTGAGACGATGTCTGCGAAGGTGGCGGTCCAAGTATTATCTGTGATGGTCGTCGGAGGTGATTATGACAAATGTTTATGATGAGAACAGATTATGATAATTTTTGGTTGAAATTCGCGATTGTGTCATGTATACAACTTTATATTCACATGATATTACGATTCTGAATGCACTAACAGGTTTTACGTAGTTTACGTCTAGCGGTTGTGTCTTGTACACAACCCTTCTATTTTTTTAAACTTAGCTCATCATATTAGATTCTAATGAATGTACCATTCGACAAACTGTTCTAAAGCTAATTTTCAAAATCTTAAGATGCTTTCACGATCCCAGAAGTTTTTTCATCAGTCGTTTGCCATTGGAAACCATGATTTTTACACACAGCTGTGTAACAAGGACAACTTTAGGTTTTATAACTTGCTTGAAGACCATGAATGACTTTACAAGACTGCTTTGAATGAAGACCTGAATGTCTTCAGCAAAATATTTGGACATTACTCTACCGAATGTTATCGAAACTGCAGCAACAAAAACAGCTCCAGCACCAATTGGAAAACTGTTCTCCGATGCCGGTTACCTCCCGGTGAACAGCAATAAATCTTCATCATGCCAGCCAGGATCATAATTACGACGAAGTACAACGAACGTTCGCTAATTGGAGCATGGTCTCAAATAGCAAATGGGTTGGGTTTAAACCCAACTAAGAAGCGACCCTAAGGAACCCTAATTTGCGAATGTTTATTAGCTTAGACTGACTGTACATATAAATGGTTGCTACTCCGTGATTGATCAGAACTGGTGCAAATTGCACTACGATCCAAGTGAATAGTGGTTGGGATTTACCATCTATTCTCGAAGTGCACGTTTCAGCAACTCGCAAATGTTGATCAATAACGGCGCCGGCCAAGTCCTTACAGACATTTGGTAAAGGGAGGGAATGTTAGTTTGTAGTTATTGTTGCTACTAAAGACCCAGAGTACCTCTGCATCTCCACAATTACCATGAGAAGGAAGAAGTTGTGTTAGTTGGGTGGGGTAATCAGTAACATAAATCGGGATTCACCATGGAAAGTGATGTGACTTATGTACCTTCTACACGACTGTATTAGCATTTCCTTAATTTGTTCAATTGTTCATCCTTCGCGAGAATAAACAATCAATCGCTCAAAGTGAGCAATTGTTCATTTGAACTTCGGATTAGGCGGCCGCGTCATCATTTCTTTAACGTAAGGAAAGTAAAAAAAACGGGAATAAAATTAAAAATAAAGTAATATTCACTGCTGTTCAACCACATTGATAGTAGGCTAGATGTACCAGTTGTGCCTATAGACCAGTTGTCGCATTAGTGCTTTATATGCCAAATGACCAATCATAACACCGCAAACCAAGTTCATATCGATAAAGCATATTCATATGACACGATAATACCTTTGATTTCCTCCAAAACAAGCAAAGCTTAATTGTAAAAAAATGATTTTGCTTAATTTTTGACGTCCTTTGCACCAGTTGTGATCCCAATTTGGCCAGTCCCATAAGAAAACAATGAGATTTTCCGAATAAGGAACCAAAATCAAGAATAGAGCCACAATTGGTGCATGCGTTCCTATTATGGATTAATCAATTTTGAGGATAATAACAAATTTGATTGTGGTTTTCACAGCTGTTCTAAGGAGCAGGAAGTAAAACCTTTCGCTTGATATATGAAGTCCACCCACATGCCTTTTACTTATTTTGAAAAAAAAAAAAAAATTGTCCTTATGTATGGCGACAATTGGTACACCCACCCTAATCGGAATGCTAATGTTATTCAGCAACCCTTATTTTATCTCTATTTGAGGTTAAATAAGGATGTTCGCCAGACATATTTTGGTAATTTACGTTTATTTTACATGTCGTTTATTTGGATTACTTTCGCGCGCGTGTTTGTGTGTCGCATTCCGTAACAAGTATATCGTAATCAAGATCTCACTGGTATTAATCCCCTGATGTGCCGATTGGCACTCGTGTTCGGATTGTGCACTTTGAGCGGCACACGTTCGCTTCCCAGTCAACATAAAATCGTACATGGTACAATTCAAGATGCTGAATTGGAGACGATATACATACATGTTGTATGGAGAAGTACCTCTATCGGCTCCACTTTAACATCCCACACGATACCATATACTGTACTGGGTTTGATAGGACCTGCAAATATACGCTTTGGTGAAAAATTCGAGCAACATATTAGATTTTGTCCGGCATTTGTATGCGGGTCCGCCACTGTGCGACGCTACCTTTCGCTTCAGTAATAGTCGCTCATCCTCCAATCGTTGTAATGCTACTTGCGCCCGAGCTCTGATCGTAGAACTGCTTGATTTGGAAGATATTGCTTCCTAACGGTTCGATGAACATAAAGCCGTGAAATCTGGATGCTTTTTATGAGTGGGTTACTACGCCCAATGTCCTTAATCTTTCCGAATTCTTCGACTTGTTGGCTTCTGGATCTCTTCCAATGCCGCATCGAGAACAGTCAAACCCGTCTACTTACTCAACTTCCCTTCTTTTTACTCCGGTTGTTTCCGAAAATGGTTGACGTACAAAAATACTGCATCTCCACGATCGATTTTGAAGTACGGGCGACAACTTTGGACTAAGCGTAATGGTATAATACCCTGCACCAGGCTCGCTCATATACACTGTAGTCATAGACATAATTAGATGGCATCCTGCTCAGACTCAAAGAATTTAAGACACAGATTTATTTTGACTGACATGACTATTTAACAAATATGCTTCTATTTAGCATTCTAGTTTTTATATAATCCCAAACAAACAGTTTAACCTCGCCGGACAATGTGCCTCGTAAAGTCCCAATTTATATCAATTTGCTCGTCGGATTCCAGAACAGTAATACTACGAAATGCACGTCTTATTCGCAAGTACATACACAACATTACGTGCACTCAGGGCTTACTCTAACCGATCGTATCTGACCTTGGGATATCGTGCTAACAGATCATATTATATTCACACTCAATTGGCGTCTATATGACTTCACATTCCTCGTGAAGAAGCAACTGTAAATATCTAAGCAAAGAAACTTTCAAATTTCGACACGGGTGCGTACGTGTTTATTTTTGTGTTCAACCGACAAACGATCAACCATATTTTATTAATCGCTAGCCCGTTTCATTCGCTTTCGCATTCGCACATGCGAGTCCAAATGTTTGTACATCAAATTTAATTGTGTGTTGTGAATAATTAGGAGAAATTAGGTGTAACCCAGATCTGAAATTTGATTTTTCTAAGTGATCAATTTTGTGATCAGCGTGTCCTACGTGAATTGTATTGTTTTTAACATTAGTGCTAATATTAGGTATTCATGTCATAGGGCCAATTACTTAAGTAAATTAACCAATGGAAGAAACATTGTACGATACAACCATAAACTTTGTTTCTAAACAGTCTTAATTTACCTTACACTGTACAGTTATGTGATGAATTTTGTCTATTGTTTGAAATTTCTAAAAGGTAGACAAAATTTCAATTAGCCATTCGTTGATATACAGTTACTTTCGCAGATTTTTCTTTATTTTAGTTTGTTTCTTGATGATGAGTTCATCATTCACACCTCGCGTTATTTGGAAGGCATATTTGCGTTTACAGAGTCGACAGTGACGAGGGAAGGGTGCATGGTACTAATGGCAAATAAACTGCGCTTACTGATTGCTTCATTTTCTGCTTTCTTCTCTTATAGGTGAGGCCGTCGTTTCTTGAACCTGATGGCATCAGTGGATCCGACTTAATTGCGAATACATGCTATGGATAATGTGAGGTATTTAAATGTGATAATTAGTTAATAGTTAGCTACATTCAAATAAATAGGTGGTTACAATATGGGATTGAATTTACGAATTTTAATACCATCTGGAGAAAGTATGCATTGCTACTGATTAAAGTTTAGCATCTATTACAATATGGGATTGAATTTACGAATTTGTATACTATCTGAAGAAAGTATGAATTGCTACTGATTAAAGTTTAGCATCTATTTAGGTAGCACTTCTTTTCGTTGCCTCGACTTCTATAACTTAACCTCAAAAATGACTTTATTGTTTGAGTATCATTAGTTGTTTACAAATATTAACATACTAGAAATCAAATCAAGAACTCGTGATACATATAATCTATAAAAAAATAAAAAGTGTTCCAACCCGTAGAAGTAACATGATTGCACCGAAGACAGAATTTCCTTTTTCATTCTGCTCCGTTTAGTCAATTCCAAAGATAAACTATCCCGGTGATTTTTTTTTTTTCATTTATTTGAATGAACTCACGTTCTAAACTCTATTTCATAGCTGTTGTTTCCAGAGAAGTAAAAGGAAAACATCCTGAAGTAGCAGGAAGCAGGTTTATGCACATAGCTGTTGCTGCCGTAACCATATTGAATGCAATAAGACGGCTTGTGCAAATATAATTCTCGTTCGAAATGTTTTATTTATATTCGGTGAGGTTATGCTCTATTTCGAATGTTCGTTTTTCATTCATTCCGTAGCTGGCGGTGCTCATTGATGACGGTTCCATTGCATCTGCATGAACTCTTTGCGAAAGCTTGTTTTTAATCAAAAAGGCGGTTCTTTAATAGTTATGCGTTTGTATTATTGTCAGTAGCATAGGATTGTTTTGTTGGAAACTATACTGAGGTCGCTTTTATGACGCATAGATTATCAATTTCCATAAATTAAAAAAACAGCATGGTGTTTCTTCAATGCTTGTGAACTACTTTGGCGAAAACCCAATGCTTCATTAAATCCAAAAACCATAAAAAAACAAAAACAAATAGTGTATTGTCGTTTCAAGCATTGAATATATTCTCATTTAAATGTTAAGAATTGTTTTTAATTTTTGTTTTATTGTACATACAGGGATTTTTTTCTTCGATGCGTGAGCATGTGTTGAAAAATGATTTTAAAGTTTGTTGATCATCAATTATTCGAAAAACCTCGAAAATACGAGGTGAGGGCTAAGGCGGCTGTCATTTTTTTATTCTGCCGTGATTGTCCCTAATCATTTACTTTTCAAGTTCTATATCTTTAAATAGTAGTTCTCACTAAAATTTCACCGTAAGTGGGTTTTAATGCCTATCGGTTTGTCAATTTCGTTTTTACAACGCTGTATGCAACAGTCTAGACAAAGTATTGAAAATGTTACCATCCCAAAGATGACGGCGTCACTCAGAAACGTTGGCATAATTAATGGATGTTTATGCGCGCATAATTACCCATTATCATTACGACAGCTGAATGGAGCACATAAGCGTGCAGTTGGATGGTTGCGAAATCTGGGGCTTCTCTTCGTGTAAGTTTTGCAATGGCAATGGGCTGCTGTTCAAATTGTTGTTGCATACTGTTATACAATGCTCTCTTTTTGATTTTATATGAAACAATAAAGTATTAGAAGCAGGCTATTTACAGGCCTGGTAGTTTATAAATAGAAATACATTTATGATAAACCCTGTATTGAGGAATTCAGATAGGAATTACAAGTTACGTTTACAAAACAAATTTCATGATAAGACTTCTAATTATTGTGTTAATCTGTCAAAAGTATTGCTTGAATTGTTTTATCTCCAATTCTTCTCTGGAAACATTGGAAGAATTGGTTGTGAATGAAAATTCCTACAATTTCAGATGTAACAAGCATGGACCGGACATTTCGGACAACAACTTAAATTTAGATTACTTCAATTTAATCGTTACACTCACTGTTCAATAACTTAGTATATATGTATAATGGAATTAATGTTTCCGAGGACACAAAAACTAAAATTAAGATACCTTTTTAAACGATTTTGCTACCCGTTTATGTTTATGTTTATGAATGTTTATGAGAGAGAGATGGCCCAGTATCACCGCGCAGGCCTATTGTCGCCCCCGTTGAAAGTATGTCGTAACATCTTTGGAATATCATATCATGATGAACATGATGAAAATGTATGAAAATCATGCTTGTCTTTATACTTATTTCCGGCGGTATATCTAAGGCGCTAATTTTGTGTTGTCTGCATTCCTCCTCAATGCTAAGTGAGGAGGAATGCAGATTGGCAACCGACTCTACACAACCATTTTTTAAATAAGGAGTGAGGAGAGGGATGAAAAGAAACAAACGGCTCACCATCTATGACGAATAATTAGGGAAGTCATTTATTGCGTCAATTCGACATTGTTGTGTCATAAGGGCGTAAGTCGCAAACGTAAACATTGACTTCTTCTGCTGATTTCATGAAGATTAAAGACTTCTGGCGGTATTTTACACTTCCGTTCGATAGAAGGCGCGGAGCGCCACCAGTTCCAATTGGTTGTTAGCTGAGAGCGGTCCTAGTTGTTGAGGAATTTGCAGGGAAACGCATTGTTTACGTTTGCGACATTAGAGCAGTTCACATTTCAAAAATGTTCGAAAGTTCCAACTCCCATATGTCTATTAGCATCATTTTGATATTATAGGAGTCCTGGCAAAATTTCAGGCAATTCGGTGGCCATTTAGGGGTGGCGCGAAGTCAATTTATGTTTATATGGAAATTTGTATGGGAAAAACTTAAAATTTATTCAAGTCTTCCTACAACTGTCAAATTGTGATGAATACAAATAAACACCCCCAACCTTCATTTTTGGAATGAAACAATGTCGAATTGAGTTTGACACCGTGAACACATTTTTTAATTATTCTTTATTAAAGAGAATTTTATCCCAAGACTGGTTCATCTCTAGAGATTGCGGAGTAATTGCGGAATAGTTTGGGTAAGATTAGGGAATTTTGACAAGTCGGGCCGAACCAAAGGGGTTCCACCGCAGTAAATCTCATTACATTTTAATAAAAAACAATTCATTTTTTTTAGCCGGGGTGGCTCAGTTTCTTTAGAAGGGTTGCTCATTTTCCGGATCCGTTGTTTGTAAATCGGTGCCCGAAGAGTTAGCCGTTATGAGTAGTGATGTCGTCAGATTTACTTAAACAGATTAGTACATCTTCCATGAAGTTTATTATCTTTCGCTTGTCCAAAACTTTGTTCCGCAGGGTGGTTATCGTGTTTTCAGTGTCGTTCATTCAATATTTGCCAGTGCGTACTTTTTTCGCCAAATGCCGCAGTGATCGAGGGATCCACATGAGAGTAACATTACTGTCCGAGGCCTCTTTGATAGCCTGTAACTGCTGTCAGAGGCGAAACCGATGCTGACCCGTCCGTGAAAATGATTTCGGAGTCCGAGTTTTCGTTCCAAATTCGGTCGTTAAATCGGGTCTGAATTTGGGTCCGGATAGGATTTTTCTTGAGAGAAATCCGTTTTAGAGCCCGAACTTTTCCGCCAGCTTCTTGGTCCTAAATGATGGAAGGTTGGCAATCCTTAAAAGGCGTTCTGGCACAGGTCGCTAAGTGTGTTGTTCGCTCGGTCGCGTAGACTGCATCAGATATCGCTGTTCTTAGCTCTCTCCAGACAGCTACATGATTCGCTGCAGCGGTGTCGACGGAAGGAGTCCGGAGATAATCCTTATGGCTTGGTTGAATGTAGATAATATTACTGGAATTATGAATTATGATCCCAATTTCATGGATTGGCATTTTTATGATTTCATTGTTGAATGGATTTGTTTCCGTGTAAGGGGCTGTCCACATACCACGTGGACAGGTTTTGGTCAGTTTTAGATACCCCCTCCCCCAGCGTGGACAATTGCTCATATAAATTTTCCAAAATTTGTGTGGACCATGGACATTCACCATACCCCCTCTCCCCCCTAAACTGTCCACGTGGTATGTGGATAGTTCCTAATAAATCGCGAAGCCTAACAAATTTAGTTTGAATTCTTTTTAATATTTCATTAAACCCTGAGTGTCGTCAATTTCATTCACCCTTCTTCTTCTTCTTATTGACATTACATACCCACACTGGGACAGAGCCTCCTCGCAGCATAGTGTTCATTAAGCACTTTCACTTCCACTTTTACACTGGTTTGATAACAGGTAACTGTCCTTGTAAATATCACCTAAAAATCACTGGACAGCTTCAAGACGACGTATGTCGTTTTTGCAGATTTGAGAGTGAGAGCTCTGAACACTTACTATGCAACTGTGTTGCAATTTTTCACAAACGGTTCACATTTTTGACAAGGGTATTCTTGAACCCTGGGAAATATGGGATAGCCCGAAATGCTTTTCCTGAATGGGAAAAATGCCCGTGAATGTAAAGGTGATCACTCCCATAGTGATTTATCAATACAGTATTAAGGCATATAAAAAAGAGGATAAGTCACAATAGATCTAAATACTGGTCGCAGTGGTAATAAAGTTCCAAAAAAAGGAAAGCACTTCCACAGTTATTGACTGCGAGGTTTCTAAGCCAAGTTACCATTTCTGCATTCGTATATCATGAGGTTATATACGATGATACTTTTATGCCCAGGGAAGTCGAGGCAATTTCCAATCCGAAAATGACCCAGCCACCATTCAGCATGGTCTTGCTTTGTAGCCGCGCGTCTTACCGCACGGCTAAGGAGGGCCCACTCACCCACTCTACATCTAATACCTATACTTAAAGTAAATTTTGTAACTTCACAGATGCGTACTTTCATGTTTAGATTATAGATTCGATACTGCAAACGGATTGCTCTTGTGGTTGAAATATATTCAATTTCACGGAATATGTGTGCTACAAACAATCGCATATTTGTCCTCTATGAATTAGAAATCCAGTGTAGATATAGGACGTTCAGAAATTCAATCCGTAACAAGAATATAGGAAATGTTTCTCTTAGATAAACACATCTTGCGAATAAATCAAAATAACAATTAAAGCATGTTTCCTAATCACCTTCACCGCTTCCATTTTAGATACATGTATTTAATCCCAATACAATTTGCAACGTTTTTGTCATTCAACTTTTGCAACAGTTAAAACTTACTTCGACATCCTAAACGCTTATTGCTCATTTCGTTGGATAAGGTTGTAGGCTTTTTGCAGCATTTTCGCGCAATCTCTCTTTGAGCCGCATTCATCAAAGCGCTAGCCACCGGCATCATTGCATATTAAGCTAAAAGCATCCTACCCATACCAACCGACAAAAACAAACGACACTTTGCTCAAGGGCCCTTCCCCCGCTTGAAAATGTAACGACAATCGTCGAGTGAGCTTTCACTTTCCACTTGTTAGGAATTTTCTGTCGTTGCCGTCGTCCCACTGGGATTTTCACCCACAGAAATGTAACAATAGCAAAAACCTCAAATGTTCTTCTTCAGACTTCCGGTGCCTTTTCTTTCTACTTTGAATTCGCTGTTTGGCTGTGGGTCGGGCTGGCCACCATCAATATCATAAGTTCACAACTTCTTGGCATGTTAATGTGTCTCGCCGTGATAGGGACATTACTCTTTCGATGAACAGACAATTGAAGCGTTGAATTGTGTATATCCAAGTAGAGGACAAACGGAGTCGAATGTCTGCAAATATTTGACATCGTTTTGTGACACGATTGAGCTTACGTCTTGGTATTTCATGCCTATCCGAGAGGATTATGACAATGCGGACATTATGGCGACTAGAGTCGGAATCGATTTTTGTCTTCTGACTATTTTTCAAAGCTAACTCAATTCTAATGTGGAAAAAACCCTAGATGAAAATACTATATTAAAATTAATAGTTCATCATAATCCTCGACTGTTATATTTATACAAATATTGAGCATATTTTTTTCAAATATTCTTTCGTATTCACTTTCACAACTGGCGAAAGCTCACTTCTCTTTTCAACCACCAGACAGAATGAACGATCCTAGTAGCGATGGCGACGACATGAAGACGACATCGTAACGCGTTAAAGGCAGACGAATGACCGGAACGCTTGGCACCGGAAAGCTCGCGCGTCACCTATGCAATAGGTCTGGGTCTGGTACGAGCAATGCTTTTGCGTTTCTATGGAATTCAAAGGATTTTATCCTTGTCGCAAGCATAAACGCTCACAGGATTGGATCATCAGTGCGATAGAGGTCAGACCAACCATTCCCACGGTGGCATCGGTGTGGAAAAAACCACACGCTATGTGTCTTGCTAATGGTGGGAACTTTCCGTTTCAGTGGAATAAGGGCTCGGTTGGTGTAGCTGAATGCTTTAGATACTTTTCCCTTCTTTATGATGGTGACATCAGTCTAGTAGCACACCATTTCTATTGCATAATCCAGAAAATAATTCATTTTATATGTTTCGTGGAATTTCATTTTTTTTGTTGTAACATGATGCCTTAATGAGGTCTTTCAGAACCGAGTCTAGAGATTTTTATTCGAAGAATAAAACTAATCATACGACAAATGACTGATAAATTTATCAAGTAACTATAGCAGAACGTACCCTGCGTTGCTCGGGTTTATATTTACTCTTTGTGATCAAAATGTCATAGAGTTGATTGTGACGTCGCACTGAGGAGTATTTCAGCCCAAATCCTGGCCAAAAGTCAAAAACAAATTTTTTATATATTTTCATATTATTTTTCGTTTTTGAATTCTCAAATAGTGATACTAATTTGTCATGGGATTTTGAAACAATATTGTTTACTTGTAAGCCATGCTGGCTGTGAAAACTTCACCATAATTTCAATGCTAGTTTTATCGCAATTGTGCATTGAAAAATGTTCACGTTTTATCATGTTTTTCTTGATTTTTAATGATTTTTAAAATGGAAATCAATATAGGTATCAATAATGAGGGTATTTAAAACTTTTTCAAGCATGATTCGATCTGAAACCGTTTTTAAGTGATGCATAATCATGATATTAATTTCTAGCTTTTTTCTACCTTTTTACAAAATATGTTTTACAAAATAAAACTTTTGATTGGGTTCCAAACCAGTCCAAGCAACAAAATTGTCAGCGTTGGAAAGATTGGAGTTTCCTTAATAAGCTCCATAAAAAACATTTCACGCATACTCACGCAATCGTGACTTATTTTTATTTTAATATAGTGAAGTTTACTTCAAAATGCTAGAAAAAAATTTTGGTTTTGAGTGCCAAACCTCACATAAATTATGTTTCGCTTCAAAAAAGAGTGAGACTTTGATGAACACATCGATCCATAAAAGCGTACGCATTTTTCGGATGTTAATATTAAGAAACATAGAGGTTGATTTGTATTTCGTATTTATTAGATCTCCTCCATTTGATATTACAAAAGATTATCCAGGGACTTTAACATGATCCGATGACAAATTTATATAGTTGAAGTAAACAAACAAAGTACATTTTTTTTAGGAAAATTTAGTTAGTAATAATCGAAGAATGGAGATTAACATAAGAAGATCATACTCACTGACGGAGCCAGATGTGGGCCCCACTCGTTGCAAGCACGCTGTAGTTCTCAAAGACAGCGTTCTTGCGCCAAGTGGTGCTCTATCAAATAACAATAACCTACGCCGTCAGGGTCATACTTCACTGCTAGCAGAATGTAAACAGCATAAAAACAAAAAATATACTTCAATGTTTCTATTGAATGCATTTACAGACGACAAAATGATCGACATACTTTTGGCCACGCTTTTACACTGCGTACTCCTATGTGCGTCGCACTCTAGATCAATTTTTGTGCAATTGCGTTGGGTTTCTTCACAACTCGCCCTAATATTGATTTTGACAGTTTTTCAACCTCTCCCGTCAGGTAGGGAGAAAACATAAAAGCGAAAAATGCTCCACTGGTCCACTGCGTGTTGTGTGTACTGTCCCTTGTCTCATGCTAGATGTTAAGTGTTCAGTCTGTATGACCTTTGGTCGAAAACGGTTATTCAATCTATCACAATTTACCAACTTTTTAGATAGGTTCATGGAAACTTAGATTTTAGTTTGAACTTGAGAGTTTTCTTCAGAACTCATTAACACGTAGTAAGTTTACAATTGGTCTACTTTCCCAGCGAAATGTTCTATTTTTTTCATATGTATAAACACAGCAGATCTCAAGATGAAACGATTAGTTAGAAAATCTTGCAAATCGGTTCATCCGTTCGTGAGTTATATTGGCTCAAAGAAAATGCAAACTCATTTTTATACATAGAAAGAAGAAGATAACATTTTTTGCCATAACAGGGTTTCTACTACCTGAAAAAACGTGGAAAACCTGGAGTTATCCAAGAATTATCAGGGAATTCGTGACACGAATCAGGAAATTTATTATGTAAAAAAAATCGATACATATTCACCGGGATCCCATGAAGCTCGCTGGGATGGTCGTGAGTAGGACAGTGGCATATTAAATGCTCAACACTGTATTAGATGCCACACAGCTCATAACTGGAAAGGAAGGCCACCATAGATGTTGTGGGAGACCTTTGTGTGACCGATCTGGACCCTGGAGTTCTATTTGGAAGATCGGGGACCAGTTGAACCCTTTATCTTCCTCAAGATGACTAATCTTCTAGTATCCAACAGCACGATACTAGACCGACGATAATTTTGGTCCATTTTTCACGTCGGCTAGGGGGACGGAGTTGACATAACGCAGTCCTTGATATGCGGTGCCAGCATCAGCAACAGTGTTTCCCCTAATGCCGCAATGACATCCAATGGGATTCAGGCGAAAGTGGTGTTAGACGCCATACCAACAAGAATTCCCTGAATTCTGAGATGCCTGGGATTATCGCACTGCAAACCCAGAACAACGCTGGCGGAGTCGATGAGGATTGCGATTGGTTTACTTGCCGAGTGTGTAGCTGCAACGAAAACGGTGGCAGCTTCAGCCGATAAAATGCTGCATTGGCGAGAAAGGCTGTTTGATCTGGCCAAGCTGGGACCAGAGGCTCCAGAGCCAACTCCTCGATCGGAGACGGAAACATCGGGGTATCGGATCTCTTGGTTACAGAAGCGCTTTGTTGTGAGTTTTAGAATCGGCTTCAGTTCGATCAGCCTCGCCGAGGAGAGGAATGCTGTGTAGCAGTATTGAAGGAGGCAGCTTTGCCGCAGATAGCCGCTAGGATCCGATGCCGGCATCCACACAGGCTACTTCCGCGGGGGCGTTTGAAAGAAGCCATCAGAAAACTTAGCAGACATAACTGTTAAAAGCAGGCGACAGGACGGCGATAACACTTCGATTAGCGGAGCAGATTAGCTCAAGGCCGTAAAGCCGACGGCTATCAATTCAATTGTGGCCTGGCTTAGCTTCAGCCTGGTGGATCTGGTATTGATTCGGTGCTGCTTTGTAAGGGTTTTATCGGGATTATGCGCGTTTTACTGGCCATTTTAACCGCCAGTTCGGCATGAAAGTGAGCTTACGGTCGACATTCACTTCAAGAACTCGAACGATCTTCCGCTTGGGTATGGTGTCAAGGTTGAGTTTTATTGACTGCCCCGATAGTTGCTGGTAATTGCTACAGATGTGTTCCCGGACACACTTGCCGGCGTTCATTGCCTTTGGATGAAGCCCACCGATGGGTAACACTTACCGCGACCTGTTTGTATATTAGTCCGCACGGGTGTCCTTCCGACGATAATAGAGTTTCCATTCCGGTACGAAAAATCCCGGGATTTAGAAAAATTCGGGATTTCCCGATTCCCGGGACAAAAAATCTTTTTTTACTTCAGGCTTACTAATAGTGTTTATGCTCACAATTTTTATTTGCATTGCATGCCCAACGCCAAGGGGAACTCCCTCACAAAGAAAACACAAGACTAGAGTTTTCTTTACCCTATGGCGGTTTACTGACTGATACTTCTGCTAGCAACTGCAGCTCTCTTATATTTAAACAACAATTATCTACAATATTCCTTGATATTACTTAAGGTCTGAGGGAAGGGTTTTCCGTTAAAAAAGCACGTGGTAGCACTCTCTGAGAGAGAAAATTGCCCAATTCAGCCCGCCAGAATGACGCTGTCAGTGTCGTCAAAATTATTTCATCATTATGCAGTTTACAATTGCTTGAGAATTTGCCATAAACGGAGAACAAAAGGAATTGGCAACAATGGGGACGAAATTTATCACTCATGCAGGGGTTCGGCGAGAGAACAGCAGCAGCGCCGACCAATCACGCAATGAGAAAATCAAAATAAACAAACTCCAGCTGGTTTTGGAAAATGAAAACATGAGCCGTTTCTAGTACAACATTAGAAAATATCGCGAAAGGATTTCTGTACAAGGTTTCCACACAAGCTTTGGAAACAAACAAAACTTTTTCTTTTTCAAAACAAAAAAACATTGAAAATTCCCGGGATCGGGATATACAAGAATTTTCATCCCGAATCCCGGGACAGCATAAATGGCCGGGAAATGAAAACTCTAGACGATAACAAAGAGGATGTCGCCGGCACGAAGAAAAAGGAACACATTGGCCGGTAGCACGCCGAAGACCCCGTTCATGGTAATGAGGAAGAGGATCACTGTCAGAACCAGCCCTCAGAGATTCTAGTTTCAGCACCCGATGAGGTAGTGCTTGATGAAGACAAGCATGTTTCCGGAAATGCCTCATTCCCGGAGCTTACAATGTCCAATTGCATCTAGGTCCTACTAAATGCTTTGGCAATATCAAACGTTGTGTAGCACGTTTCATATGTTGGCAAAGTAAACGCCGGTGCCGAACATTCCATCATATTCTAGCTTTTCTCTGAGGCGACGATTAGCCATTCTTTCGAAGGCCTTTGATGCGCAAGACGTTAGGGAGATCGGCCTAATCTTCGTGGCAACCCACCCGTGATACTATTTTCCGGGATGGGAACCACAAAGCTTTTCATGCACTTGTCTGCAAAAGTGCGATTTGTCAAGGCTTCGTTAATTGGCTTGAGTTGGTGGTCCTTAGCGATCGGGGAAAATCGTTTTAATATAGGATACACCAGCTCATCCAGGTCCGGATGAGTTCCCGTTGCGCTTTAATAGTGCGTGGGCTAACTTACTTGCTGAGAGCAGCTAATTCAACAGGTAGTGAGGAAGGGGAATTCAGAGGAATAAGGAAGGCGCTGAGAGTTGGCCACGTGTGGAGATAATTCGTTGGAATTTGGCCATGAGGGAGGAGAAACACTCACCGATTGTATTAACTGAATGGTTCGCTGGGCAACAGCGAGAGCTTGTGATACCTCTCGCACAGATTTTATAAGTTTCACAAAAACCATATTCATGTCATTATATTATGTCACCCGTTGAAAGCATAGATTTGTATGAGGTAATGATTACTACCATACTGGTTGGTACATGCTGCCCAGGTAAAACCCGGTAGAACGGTTCAACTTTCCGCGGAGATGTCATTAACTATGGCAGAGTGGCCGTTGAAGAAGATGGTGGTGTAATTCAACGCCATCGCTTGGTGAGATTGAGTTCATATGTCGAGCATGTTTGCGTTGGCGGCGCTGAGGAGCTTTACACACGTTTTTAACACGTATGAGCCTATGTTTGTTCTCTGTGGCATGACGCAATTGGGTTTTAGGGGTCATCATAATAACTGACCCTAAATCCAAAATTTCATGAATTTTGGTGCACGGAAACTATTTTAAATCAATTTCCTAAAACCTAATAATATCGCGTATTGAACACCCCTAACTAGATTTTACTCTGGGCCGAGCTGTCAACCAGTGAGCTAACTGCCAAGCAGTAGAATTTTCAAAAACTGTTAAAATGGATTTTTAACATCAAATATTGGGTCTATGAGTGTGAAAAAAAATATGTTGTTGCTCAGAAAAATGTGTTCTATCGGATGAATAAAAAAAATTAAAAAACCCGATTGCAGCAAAAGGCGGTAGAAAAAATGTGGAAATTCCAAAATATTTGATTTTGAGGTCTAAGAACGCTCACTCGTTGTGCGGTAAACATTTGGAGAGTCTGAGGAACTGAAAAGCGAATAAAAAAGCTGAAATGTCACAAAAACCCAAATTTATCCACCGGTGGTGATGATGCCTTTCTCGATTCAATATGTTGAATTCAAATTAATGTTGTAAATGCAGTGCTTATTGCCTACATTTCGGCGGTAAAAAGATTTGGTGCAATTCTAGTACGTTGCTTAAAAATTACTTACCGTGGGTTGCGCCACGGCTAAAATGATTAATGATTCAATGTGTGCATTTGTGTTTTTGTTGATAAAAAAATAAAAATATAATCCAAACTGCTTAATTTATTAAAAAACAAAAACAATAGTGTCCAACTAGGAAATATGCTCCGTCGAATGAAACCAGTTGCACTCGAATCTGTCAAGCCCTTCTATATGAAACGCGTTTAACAAAAAAAATATTTATGGGCTACACACATACACACTTTTGGAGTGAAATTATAGCCTTCTTGTACAACTTTGTTGTACGAGAAAGGCAAAAAGGCAACAAGAAAGGGGTCGTACACTTATTACGTAAGCAATTTTTCTGGGATTTTAGTGGAAAGTATGACAGGACAGGTGGTCCTATCCAGTTTTCCGCGAGCGGTAATGGCCGCCAGCTTGCCTGCGGGTTAGTCTCTGATTTGACGTTTCTGGAGGTCAACTGCACCCACCATTCGAGCATTTTGATCAATGTGGTATATAAGAAGGCTTGAATTCACTGAATCAGCACCTTCTTATATGCAACATTGGTCAGAATGCTCAGGCAAGTGGTGCAGTTGACCTCCAGACACGTCAAATCAGAGACTGAACCGCAAGCAAGCTGGCGGCCATTACCGCTCGCGGAAAACTGGATATTCCATCTGGAACTTGGCCTGGTTTTAAATCACCGTTCTATTAGCATTTTCACAGTTATTGAATGAAAGCTTTTCTATGCCTGAATATGTATCTTGTGTTGTAAGCGAGAGTGTGTTCCCTGAAATCATCCTCGACCGGACCGATAATCGAACTTTTCGCCAGCCATTCCACGTTATGTTATTGCAGGACGGCTACAATTTGTAGTTTCTATCCCGTGATTAATCAGAACTGTAAAAATGGTAAAACCAGAGTCTATTATATAGAGTTGCGCAAAGAGGATCTTCTTACACTTATTCTGAATGATCTTCTTGTTATTCTGTTTGCAACTTTCATTTTTGTTCAACCCTTAAAGTGACTTCACGGGAGTGTTCACTGTTAAAGCTTTTTAATTTGATAACCAAGTCACCCACAGAGTGCAAACGCGTGAGTTTCTTGTTGCTACTTTATTGGGGGGGTGTATTAAAGTTTTTTGAAGCTGTTTCTAGAACAAATCTAATACATTTCAGTTCATGCGTTTTAATTCGCCATAATAATCATTAGGCGATAACAATACTACCGCCTTACCAACTAGCATTTGTTTACTTTGCTCGATAGGTAGACGGTTTGACAGTTCAATAGGTAGATTTGGCTTCACTCTTTGCGTAACTCTATATATAATAGACTCTGGGTAAAACGTGTCATGTTCATTTAATACTGATACTGGAGCATGTCAATGTAAAATCATCAATCTTTTACTACATATTCTGATAAGCCTAGATGCCGATGGCAATATAACGTTCTTACCTGAGACGCCAATTAATAGAACAGCTATAAATCAGAACATATAATTCGTCCTTGGTGATGATTTGTCATATAATGAACGTCTCGTCGTCCGTTGATGGATTTACATCAACTCTGTCAACAAGTAACCAAGTGCAGTTCTGTGTAGACATCTTATGAACTCCGGTGTCCCTATGCCAACCGACCAGTTATAGGCGAATGAGTTGAACAGCCCATGTTTAGTTGTCGTCGTCGATCGTACGCAATAATTGATCGAACGGACCTGCAAGGTTCCCGATCAGCGCGATCTCGTTTAACTGTTATTGTCATGGCTTTCGATCGCCGTTGACATTCGAGTAATTGCTGGTCCAGAGTGACAGGTTATTTAATGGAACACGAATGCATAATTAACTTCATTTATTATCATATTTATTCACACGTTCAACTGAGCTTTGAAACCTGAGCTAAATAAAAAGGAGCATGATTTGAATACGGAGCTACGGAAAATTGGTAGGCGATGCATATCATTCATCCAGTGCACCCTGGGGTATTGTGCATAAATATTGAAATTGCGTTGTAAGAGGGTGGATACATGCTGAAACTCTGCTTCGGCCCAAATTTGCATAAAGCTAATTAAAAATTCTTATTCAGTCATCTACCTTGAGAAGAGTGGTAAAGCACCTGAACAGTATCAAAGCTACGTGATGATTTATTTAAATGATTATCGCAAGTGCCGTCATTGAATCAAATTCGAAACCTTCCCATTAGCCCTAATTGGTTCCCGAATGAAACTTCTCACTAAAACGGATGCAATTAACTATGAATTATGAATACTCATAGCATGGAAACCCCAAAATTTACTGAGGATGAAGTTGATAAAATATTCTCTCAATGCGGTGGGCTCTATCTGATTATGAGCTAATAATAACACTTCAATGGCAAACTGTGTTCCTTTGGGGGACAATGTGCCATGAATAATTAAAATCGCGCTCTTTGTTTCGCGTAGCTTGATTTGTGCAAGTTTGCTCAAATGGTTAAGCATTTGGCGCACCTCCCTCTTTACGCAAGGTAGCCCGGTGTTTGTTACTGCCATCCGAAGAAGTACTAGGCATATCCATCAGTGGAATGATATTTGAACCCTTTCAGCCACTTGCGACTTCCTGAAGTGACAAAATGCTATTTACTATGCAAAGATTTCCCATAAGTGCCTACGTTCGTTCGGTTAAAAAAGAGGAGAGAAAAGACAGGGCAGATTACGCCCGAAGGGTGTCCGGAACAATCATTGCTTGAAATGTAAATATTTTTTGTCGTTGCTCGTGCCAACCGACAACGCTGCGTACCTTACGGAAGCTTGTTGAATGGGGCAGTGGGAGCAGATTCGTTGAAAAGACTTTTGACATTATTTGAAATATAAATTGTTATGAGAAAACGATGCCTCTAAAAATTGATGTATTCAATGATGAAATTGGTCAAACCTTGGTTAGAGGAATGACTTCTATTTGTATGAAAGACTGTTTTGTTAACTAAAATCGGTTCCGATATTGTCATTCCCGATTTTATCACATTTTTGATTCGGTTTTATCACGGTTTTAATCTGATCACGCAACGGTTTTATTACATTATTTGCTCCTTCTACTTCTTCTTTCATAGCTCTACATTCCCTCTGGAACTTGGCTAGCTGTTCAAAATAATATTCTATAAGCATTTCCTAAATTATTAATTGAATGTTTTGTATGCCCGCCATTGCATGAGTATGTATTGTGTGGCAAGTAAAATGGATACACTATGCCCAGGGAGACGAGAATAATTCCTCACCCGAAAGCATTCTAAACCGGACCGAGAATCGTACTCGCCATCTCCGTCTGGATTGGCAATCCTACACCTTTGCTCGCAAGGCTATCTAGATACTTAAATTCGGGTTCTATTCTCGGAAATAATAATGCATACTAAATAAATAATGATTTTCATGATATTACTATCATCATCTTTTGCTTATTTTGAATGATTTCAATTTTAAAATGACTGTCGGAGCTTTTGAAAGTCTGACAAACATAAACGATACATTAAATATAAAGGTGGTAAAAAGATATATTACATTAATTTTATTTATTACTTTATATTTATATTGACATACATGCGTTTTCAACCTCAGCTGAACGGACTTAAATTCTTTTCCCAAACGTAAGATTTGAAATTGATTTATGTGTAAAACAAAACTGGCAGCCCTGAGCGCAATCCCAGTGGGGTTCGATGGTAAACAGTCTATTAAATATGCATTAAATCACACTTCGGTACGTTATAACTTGCCACACGGTATACAGTACGAGAGGACGTTCGTCTGGAACACGTACACCGCTACCGTCTAGAGAGTGTTCTGTACATATGCTCTCCAGGCTTGAGCAAAGGGACAATTTGCCATTTTTCCTCTCCCCATACCCCATTACATGTTTGTGCATACATTTACTCATATTGTATAAGTTAAGTTACATTGAAAGTAACAATCTATTCAGTGGTCTTGTATCGATAGCCGAGAGGTGGACAATCTGCAAGATTCGATTCTTTGTGTTATCGTCTTGTATTTTCAAATGTTCTTGATATATTGTAGCGTTTTTGGAAAACATAACAAACATATGAATATTAAGAGTCAAGTATCGGTTTAGCATTTGCGGAATTTTAAAGTTTAACGGGTTGGTTAAAACGGTTGAGACAAGAAATCATAAGAGAACAGAGGTTTCCAAGCCGAGTTACCATTTTGCATTCGAATATCATGAGGCTAACACGATGATACATTTATGCCCAGGGAAGTAGAGAAAACTTCCAACCCGAAAATTCTCTAGACCGGACCGGGCATCGAACCTAGCATGGTCTTGCTATGTAGCATTTCGCGCATTTTACCGCACGACTAAGGAAGGCCCCAGATTTTAGAGAATTACCGTATTTGCACCGAAATATTTTTTACATATCTAGATATGCTATGGATAAGAACAAACTCTGTTACGGTTGGTTTTATTTTGTTCGAATAGTTGTAAATATTCGATCGAGTCTGTATCGTTTGTGCTATATTGTGTCTGTTTTATTTGTTGATTCTGTGTCTGGACTCAAGAGGAAAGCTTGAAAGTAGGCAATAAAATGTTTAGTTGGTATTTGTCCCAAGTTTGTTCCGGACACAGACATCGAATCGTTGATGCCAAATGGCGTTAATTGATTCGGGGTGCCCAAATAGGATAAGAATCCTATACAAAGGCTCAGCTATGTATACAGTGAACTTATTGCTGTAGACAAAATGCGCAATACGCAATAAAAATATATTTGCGGGATTTGGCTGATGGACCAAAATCTCATATGAAACCTAGGAATTTCCCGTAATGGCCACCAAATAGCCGTCTCTCTCAGGGCACCAAGAGACAACGTGCATTATTTTAAATTGTTATTTGTTTCATGTTGCTTGAGCATCTTCAGTTAATATAAAATAATGGTAACGTGGGGCTGTTACACTGGCGCCCAGCTAAATAACCCACAATGATACGAATGAAGATTTGAGATTACGACAAATATCGATTTGATTGTTTAGTGTGGGATTAATTTGATTTTTCGCGAGAATCATTTGTAATCCAATTCAATGTAGGATCAACAGAGTTAGTTTAGTGTACCGTCGTTCGGGGTGACATTGGGTCTAGGGGGTAAGATTGGGCCAAAAACGGAAAATGTTTCAACTTCTAATATCTCATAAACTGTTACGAATTTTGATGAAAACTTCAAATGGTTCGAAATTATATTAAAATTCACGTCTAGGAAATCACAAAACATATTCCAAGAATAAATTGTTCTCGTACCATAATGCTTGGAATTTGAATGTAAAACTATTGATCGAATGAACCCGTATTAAAATAGTGTCAGTAATGCCCCACAAATCTATTTCATAACTAAATTTTAGATCGATGGATACCTGGTGATCATGTTACGATAATCTGTTTGTTTTTTTTTTCGGATTTTATGAATATTTATTTAGCGGTCTTGTTTTTTCGTAGCAACGAGCAATGCATGCTAAAAATGGGTGAGATTGGGCCAAGCCTTTGGTTGATTTGCCATACATAGTTGGTAAAAGCCGTGATGTAGGCAATTATTTTTACTGAACGATTGAATCGTTACATCGTCACCGCTGAACTTTATTGTATGTGGTCCAATGTCACCCCCTGCTTTCTGGTGAGAATGGGCCAATTTTAAACAACATATAACTTTGATGAATTTCTCTCATTTATTATTTTTTCCCCACACAGTGGTAAATTTATTGTTCAAGCTTGTACCTAACTAATTACAACTTGATTCCAATATTAACTACTAGAGCTTTGTAACATTTACTTGGAGCATACCGCATTTTGGCCCAATGACACCCCCGTAGACGGTAGTAAAGAATCTGATTATAGGACAATTTGCCAAGACTCGTTGGCGTTCAGACAACTTTTGGTAGGATTCGCTACCGTTATTGAGGTTTTAGAATAGATTTAGTTTTTTGAGATTTGTGGCTTAGGTTAAGTTTTCAGTCTGTTAGTCCTCTAGTCAAAGTTTTCGTCACTAGCAGGCTTGAGAATTTTTCATGAATCGGCTCTCCGATTCATGAAAAATGTTGTGCTGTTGGATAAGATTGTGTTACGGTTAGTTTTATTTTGTTCGAATAGTTGTAAATATTCGATCGAGTCTGTATCGTTTGTGCTGTATTGTGTCTGTTTTATTTGTTGATTCTGTGTCTGGACTCAAGAGGAAAGCCTGAAAGTAGGCAATAAAATGTTTAGGGGCTGTCCATAAACCACGTAGACTCTTGAGGGGAGGGTTTTGAAAAAAGTCTGCGATAGTCTACGAAGGGGACAGGGGTTTACTAAAAGTCTACGTAGACTTTTATTTTTTAAACGATTTATACAGCAGCTTTGTGCGAAGATCACTCGTTTGATTTTTTTTTTGGGTTTTTCCGGTTTTTTTTTCTCCATAAAAATGTGATGAATTTCACTGAAGTAAAAGTCATGGATTTCACCTGGAAATTTTTCTGTGTTGTGAAGGAAAATTTTCTAAAGTATTCTATAAAAACTTTCGAAAAAAAATTCAAAATCTTCACTTGGATTTTATTGCAGATTCCACTAGATTTTTTTTTTATTGTCGGCAGGCACTACATTGGAAACTATGGAAATTAAATTATGTCGAACATCAACGGATTTTTGAATTTACAAAAAAAAACATTTTGGAACATCCAAGAAAAAGTCTTTAGAATACCCAAAAGATATTCTTTAGAACTTGTAAAGGGGATTCTCCGAAATTTCCGTGAGAAAACCTTTAACATATCCACTGGAGATTTTCTGGGAAGTCCCCGGAATTTTTTTCTTAATTTCGGAAATTCTTCGAAATTCCCATGGATAATACTTCTTAAATTTTTTCGGCAGTTCTAATGCAAATTCTTTAGAATTATCGATGGAAAATCTCCGGAATTTCTAAATAAATTGTTGAAAACTTCCACGAGAAATTATTAGAATTCCCCACCAAAAACTGTTTGAGTTTCCACAACAAAAAATTGTTTGCAGTTTTTGTATAAAAGCCTTGTAATTTTGTAAGCCTTGTAGGCCTTGTGTAATTTTCATGAAAATTTATTCGAATTTTTACAAGAAATTTACAAAAAATTTTAACCGAAAATTCTCCATAATTTCCTCCGAATATTATTCAGAAAATTCTTTGCAAGAAAAAATTGCGAGATGAATTTAAAAATAGAGTAGGAAAACAATTCCTAAATTTCAACAGGAAATATATCGGAATGTCCGTTTAAACTTAAAATTACTTCGGGAAATAATTCTACAATTTAACGGAGAAATACTCGGTTTTTTAACGGGGAAACTTTTGAAATTTAGAAGAATATTCTTGGGATTTCAACAGACGATTATTCAGCGTTATATTGCATGAAATTTTCAAGAAAAGCATCGCAATTATCACGGAGAGCTATTTGGAGTATTACCTGGAAGCTTTCAAGGTTAGCAATTGGGAAACTTTTACGAAATTTCCACGCAAAAATTATTGGAATGTAAATTTGACATTCTCGGAATTTCAACTCTAAATTTCTCGAAATTCTGAAAATTCTTCGGTTTTTACAAATTTGAACCAGCGTTCAAAATTATAGGACAGATGCGTGACAGATTTTAAGCAGTGGCGCGCCGATGCAAAAGTGTCGGCGATGGTGGCGCACACCTCTAGGAGAAATCGAATGCAACAGAAATTAAATTACTTGGCTTTGAAATTTGATTTCCGGAGCTATGGACAGAGGATTAAATTTGATTTCCTTTCAAAATGATTTTTGTTTTGTTGGATTTTGTTCAGTTTGATTTAGTTTTGTTGGAAATTCGAGCTTTATTGTAATGTTCACATGGAAATGGATCTGAATAGCTGAATTACTTGAAATGTGGTTGATTTCCATATTTTTCCAATCACATATGATGTTTTGTAAAATTTGGAAAGTCTACGTAGACTTCAAGGGGAGGGGGAGGGGTTTCAGAAAAGTCTACGAAAGTCTACTAGGGGGGACGGGGGGGTTTGAAAAGGTGAAATTTCGGTCTACGTGGTTTGTGGACAGCCCCTTAGTTGTGATTTGTCCCAAGTTTGTTCCAGACACATCGAATCGTTGATGCCAAATGGCATTAATTGATTCGAGGTGCCCATATAGGATAGAAATCCTACACAAAAGCTCGGCGATGAATACAGCAAACTAATTGCTGTAGACGAAAAGCATTACGCAATAAAAATATGTTTGCGGGATTTGGCTGATGGACCCAAATCTCATATGAAATCTCGTCATTTCCCGTAATGGGCACCACCTAGCCGTCTCTCTCAGGGCTCCAGGAGAGAACGTGCATTATTTTAAATTGTTATTTGTTTCATGTTGCTTGAGCATCTTTATGTTTGTATAAAATAAAATTTGTTACAACTCATGGCACATGATGATATTGACCACTTATTACAAATAGCATAACTTGACCTCCTCATGATATTTTAGTGCAAAATACTGATATTGTCGTCTGATCTTTTATCTATTATATTAATCAAGTCCATATCTCAGTTTGCTGTCTTATCAACATTTGATATTATTGAGCTATTTTCGTCTGCTCGGGAGGGACTGACAGAACGAGGGTACGATTCTCAAAAGGTTTCGCCGACGATATTGATATTATAGCACGTAACTTTGAGAAGACTTAAATGAGAAGCTAAGTAGATCAGACAAACCACGAGTTTGTATTGGAGTTGACAAAGTCGAGGTGGTAGAAGAATTCGTGTACTTGGGCTCACTGTACCGCCGAAAACGATACCAGCAGAGTAATTCGGAGACGTATCGTGGCAGGACATCGCACGTACTTTGGACTCCGCATCGGAGCGATCAAGTAACGTTCGCCGCCCTAAAAAATTGATGATCTACAAAACGCGCATTAGAACGGTGATTCTCTACAGACCTATCTTGTACGAATTTAACAGCGTTCGACTCATTTCGTACATTTGTCCTAGAACTACATTTTGTGAAAACCGATGAAGAATAACGATTTGAGCAATTGGATAATGTTCATGTTTGCAACCAAACAAATTTCAAGATACAAAAATATTGCCTTTGTGCCTTTTTTTCCTTAATGGACTACTACACTACTAAATTAGCACTAGTTATTTTTTTCATTATCATGCAATTCACCATTTACATTTTGGTGCGCAATTTGATTTGATTTGTGGTGTAACGCAACGAATTTGCAACTCGTTGAAAGATTATTCAATCATGAACACATTTATAACAACACATCTGATTCACGATTTCGTGCAAATTTGCAAAATTAAAGTCCATTTTGTGCTCCCAAAGTCATCGCGATAAGCCACGTCGCCGAGACAGAGTGGCGCAATTTTCAGCAAATTCCCTGTATGATGCGATCATTAGTCTTCATTTTATGGTCGTTTTATGACTATGGCTCAAATTTTCATCCATGCCGAGCGGAGTGAACTAAAACTTTCCGAATGCAAAACAAAACTCATCGTCTGACCATGGCCTGCATTAGTCAGTCTATCCATATGGGAGATTGAAAAACGAAAAGTTTACTCCCACGTTTACTTAACTTTCGCTGTTTGATGTTTGTTCAATTAACTTGTCGAACAAGTGAAGCTCAAACGACATTGAACACGACCCCCTGAATGTAAGTTTTACTCAAATTAAAAAGTCATCAATCACCGCCTCAATACCAGCCGTGACGAATATGTCCCGGGAGGCCCATGATCGTGCAGTTCCTCTGAGATTTACAGTCGACTTGAACGATCGGCTTCGGTTGAGCTACACACACGCTAAGAGTCGCGCAACTTGCCATAATAACGGATAATGGCAAACGGCTCTTACCTCACTCGCATCCAGTCAATGATCCCTTTAACAACTTTCGATTTCCAAACAGAAACCACCATGCTGGGCACATTTCCTTCGGCAACCTTCTTCTGGATGGTACAGCTGCTACCGTTAGAGTGGATGAGGTGAAGATTTTCCAAATAGCCTTAAACGGTGCATGGCGATCATGCTTTGTCACGTGCTCAATCAGCACCGGTATAGGAATTTGTGACTGAAGTGAGTGTGAGTGAAGCACAACTGTGCCACCTAGCTGTGGATAAGACTTCGCAATCGGCCCGAACATAAACACCGAAGCACAGGCTGCGATAGAGATGGAAATACTTTTTTTGCCACAAAATGTTTTTCCAATATGTCCCAGGAGAGTAATTGCCGCTTCGACGAATGGTTATATGGCATGCAGTGCACATAAATACGGATACTCAGAATCATAAAACATTAATCGAACAGCTTCGCCAGGTCAGTTGAAAGCAACATTGCAGGGTAGATTGGGTTCAAATAGGCACGTACATAACTATTTCTTGAAAGTATAACACTCGGTAAGATGACCTTCTAGTTTTGATACTATCCAGGTGGCTACAGGTGTACTTTTAAACATGGACTTTTATTTTCATAAAATATGGCTCGAGATACATAGAACTCTGAACTACATAGATAAAAAGTTAGAATATTTAAAACAAACCTTTTTTTTCGGAATCATGTTTCTAATAAGTGAAACTTCGCTTTATGCCCAGCAAGAGCAGCAATCGTTTTGAAAAAAATATTAAATTTCATTAATTAAATAAAATATTTTATCGGAAACGTTGTACGCTTCGGCCCCAATTTTCCATTTGTTATGGCAAGCGGTAAGTGTTGCATGGATGGTTGGATGTATCGAAGGAGTGGACGTAATGTGAGGTGAAAAATACAACACAGATCGACAATTGTCTTGCTTGGTTCATTATCGTCATTATCCATTTAAGCAACTTGAAGATGATTCCATATCCGGTATCTGTGAACCGATGGCGATGTCAACTTATGGAATGGAATGACGTATACTCAATGAATGCAAGGCACAGCACACGTATATTAGTATCGTTTGTCAATAACACATTCCAGAAGCTGAATTTCAAAATATATTATATGGTGGACTTCTAGTGCGATGGTTTTTCTACAACTATGTCTAATGGTTCGTCATTACAATTCAACTAATAACGGAGTTAGAGCGCTAGTTGCAGTAACTTAAACTAAATGATTGAAATTTTTATATCATTTAGTCTAAGTTACTGAAACTATAGCTATAACCAGGGCTGACAATAGTTCATTGCTACTCTACCCGAGCAAAAATGAATAACTTATTGATAACAAATTCTATTATCCGATTATCGGACATTTTGATAACTGAATTTGTTAACATTTTGGCTGAATTAACAGCCAACATAACAAAAATGATACCAGAATTTTGCTCCTGAAATAACTAAATGAAAACAAATTATGTTATCACTGATACCAAGTTGATAACACATTTTGTTATACATATTATTGACTCAAATAACTAACTTCGTTATGCATTGAAAAAAATGTTGGCATTCACTGGGGTTCGAACTCGAATCACGTGATTGTACGGCGACATCTCTGGGCACCCAATTACGCTTTCTGGTGGAGCAAACGAGAAGAGCACTACGCTTCCTACAATCTTGTATTTACTGAAGACTATTTATAATCAAATCATGATGCCATGACCATATATAACAGTTGGCTGGACATAGTGCAAAGCAGAATAACTTATTAATAACAAACTTTGTTATCAAATTATATTGATAACTAGAATTGTTATCATTTTGGTTGAATTACCATTTAACATAACAAAAATGAAAACCGAATTTAATTCAAAATAGAAAGTCGACAATCAATTAGGATAAATACAGTTCATCGTCCTTTTATTGAACACTTTTTTTTTTAGTTGTGACCAATTAAATAAATATATAAATACTAGGCAATCGTTCCCGATCTTCCTCAGGTTAGTTTTTCTCACTTATTGTCAATCATTAGGTTGCTAGCAGTGCAACACTGTAAATCGATTTCAGTGCTAGGATTAATTCAAACAAAACCAAAATCTTGTATGTCGCAGTGAGTTACTTGTTCTCTCAAGGGGCAAGTAACTCTAAACTTTGCGATAGTATTAATCATTGTCCAGCAATAGTATTCGTGCGGTATTTCTAGTATCCATGATATTCCTCAAACAAAGATGCGGTTGCTAGTTTGGTTGTTATGGCATTTGTCTGTTAGTTTTTGAAACACAGTGCTCCCCCGTTTTGGGAACATCTGATTTGTACTATTTACAGATTCTAGAAAACTTTTAAACCATATAACATATTTCTAATGCCAACAAACCAAAACGAGGGCACAAAACTATTAATAATAGAAAAAAATCATTTTTTTTTAGAATTTAAATAAGACAGAAATCATGTGTTGCCTAAAATGGGGTGGACTGTATTGACTGTTTTTCATGCTTTCCCAATCAGGGCTCTTTGATCATTTAATCATAGATACGACGTAGTTTTTCGCTAATATTTTTAAGTATTTATGCATACTGTCGAAAGTTTGTGTTTTCATATGCATGTTTGAACTCTGCTGATCCCAAAAAGAATTAATCCATGAAAAAATGTTGTTATTTGTAGACAACAGAAATCTCAACTGATTCTTATTTATATGCAGTGAAGGATCAGGAGTCGATGTTCTATGACCTAGTATCGACTCATAAAAGCAAATTTTTCAACACTAAAAATTGTTTTATGGGTTACTATGATGACAGTACATCTTCTTAATAATCTTCCATTCTACATCTCGATACTTCCATGAGTCGACCGACCCTTAACTATCGTGGAGGTTTGACTGCATATAACGATTTTGCCCGGATTCGTATTTTACGTTCAAACCTAAGTTCAAAACTGTCAATAGTTGAGCATATTGCAGCGCTGCACTTAGATCGACGTCAGTGCGATCATGATTGTTTTCTCCAAATCACATCAGATCGTTGCAATTTCTTGATTATCCGACAGTTAAATTCTTCGCTTCCCCATATATTTGAACACTGCGGATTTCAAGATGAATTATATTGCCGTTAGTGAATTATATTGCCTCAAACAAATGCAAACTCATTTTATATATAGACGTTGTCCTGCAAAGTAGGCGGTTAGTCAAGAGTATTCACCATTCCTGAATGAGCACATGCCCTTGGATCATATGTTTCGGGAGTTGCAAGTCCACGTTAAGTTTTAATTCAACTCCTACATCGTATGGTTCTCAGATACATATATACTTCATTATTCAACGACACCTGAAATGAAAGTAAAGTCAATAAGCATAGTATAAAACAAATAAGAAAACTTGAACTCTTGCGCAAATTCCAGAAAATAAAAGAATCTATAGATATCGTTGGTAACAGGGAAAATCATCGTCTGCTTAGACGAACATTTCAGCTCAGTGTTAAGAAACAGTTCTTGTCACACTTTTTTAGCGTCCGCCATTATGGTGAGAATGGAAAGCTGGATAAACCTTAATCCTAATCTGTATGGTAAATCTGATTAAAGAAAGATTCGCAGTTTTATATGGTAGAGTTTTACCTCGTGTTAAACAAGTTGGGATGACCATTCACTATAAAATATATCCATAGGGAAGTTGCTCGCACAAGTTAGTTTGTTTGAAAGAATAGAATGTTTAGTACGATATTTGAACGACGCGAGAATTTAAAGAAAATGGCAAATTTGGATTGATAATAAAATTTGTTATTATTCAGTTATCAGTTAATCACATGATTGATAACTGAATATTCTGAAAACCTTGAATAATAAAAACCTGAATAAACTGAAAACCTTCGCACTAGAAGTCCACCATACAACATATTTTGAAATTCAGCTTCTGGAATGTGTTATTAACAAACTACTAAATGATAGAACGCAAGTTACTGAATGATCGTTAGCATCCTTGATTCCACTAATCGAATGTAACTTGTATGTATGTATATGTATTTCATTCTTAACTTCATTCTTAAGTGTAAGACCATATTTCTGTGCGAACAATCCAATTTTCAATAGTAATCAATGGGACCGGATTCCCCGTAGAATGGAACCTGTTGCGAGTAAATTGACCAATGCTATGCACAATGGTGGAAAGCCGGACAAAACCTCAATTTTTTTTTCGTGATTTTCGTGAAGCCCATATTTTTTAAATTTAACATTGAATGAGCTAGTTCCAGTTGTAGTAGTTGTTGTTGATTGTAGCTTGTAAATTAAATTTTTGGTGTCTTGTTGAAGTTCATTCCGTAAAGTATCCCGAACAAATATGTATGGGAAAATGAAATTTGGCTAAACAACAAAGATTCGAAAAGATCTGGTATTATGTATTAAAATCTATTTGTTTGTCTACTTTACGGTGGTTAGTGTGGTGAATTGTGCATCGCTGCGCCAAAGCGGGAAATTGACTGGTGCAATGTTAGAATGAGGACGCTGTCTTTGTTCTAGATCCTAGGGCTTGCGGAAGCCCTTGGATAACATAAAGTATGTCGGATAACCATTTTAACCTCAAAATCGGGGTGGCCACTGAACCGGGAAAACCGGGAGAATCGGGAATGAGATAGAACCGGGAAAACCCGAGCTACAATTTGTTTCCAGCATAAAACCACAGAAATTCATTGACAATTCCAGGTCGTAGAAATCACGTCCTAACTCAAGAATTATTTTTACAGAAATTAGTCAGTCTTATAAAAAGATTAAAATTTCTTTCCGATTTTCTGGAATTTCAGAACTACATAGATTTTGCCCTCAGTATTGAGGGTCATGAGTTTAAGTCCCATCGAAGGAAAGTAGTCACTTCCAATACAATCTCCCACATAATGTGCATATTCACATTGGAGATTTTGAGAGCATTGTAAATAAATAAAAACTAATCTCAAGTGTAAAAGATTTCAGAAATTTCGGGAATATTTTTTCAGTTCAAAGTTTGAAGAATTCATAACAGGTAACCCTTATACTTCTAAGATCCTTTCACGTATCCCATCTTTCTTCTCGAAATACAAATCTGCCTAGTGTTATATGTTTCTTACATAAAACTTCTAAATTGTTTCTATTCAAGAAAACACATTTTTCGTCTGTAAATCTGATTGATAATTAGAAAAAAATATATCAGCATTACAGAATTTCCAAAATATCAAAATTCATTCTAAAGCTTAGATATCAAACTAGAATCTTAGAAGCATATCTTAATTTAAGATTTTTTTTTTCGGACATGGTGGTCTGTAAAACCATTAGCAATACAGTCTAAGCTCCATGAATCGATATTGAAGGGACCAATGACTCAAGAAAAAAAAATCGAATTGCAGAACAGAAAATTGTTGGATCTGGAAGAACCATCGCAGTAACCAAGCAAATATTTTTAATGTGGCATAATTTGCTTCCATGAGTCATTATCGAGTTATAGAACATCGACTCATTGAGGTTTGACTGTACTCCATTTCTTATAAAATGGTTTCCACAAAAACATCGAGCATTTTAAAATCCCATTTAAAGTTCTCCAAGAAATCTGACAAAAATATTTATTGAGCTGTTCCGTTTTTGAATAATGTTCCGATTTTAAGTATGAACGTTTTGAATTCGTTTAAAATTTTTCAAATCAATCCTATCTCAAGTTTCTAAAGCATGTTCTTTTGTTTAGCTTGATAAGGCGTTATTTTGGGAAAGTAAATAACAAAGGAATACGAATGCCTCGAACTCACATTGAATAACATATTGTTTAACTTTATTTTTTTCGGTAGTTGTTATTATTTTTCTGGAGAACGCATTATTGTTTTCCCAAGAAAAATATTATGTTTGAAAAATCTTTGATATTTAAATCTAAATTTGGATCAAATTTATAAAATGAGCTCGTTTATTTTTCGAATAAAAAATTACAGTGAAAAATAATTGATAGCAATGCTTCTATCACTTACCAGAGCTTCGTCTTAATTAACGTTTTGCCAATGTGAAAGTAAAGAAAGAATGAATGCAGAAATAAGCTTTGATTCACTTTAGAAGTGACTGTTAGAATGGTCAAGTTGAAGGTACCTATAGGATAGAGATTGAAACGATCTGGAATTGAATTCTTGGCCTCCTTCGTATAGGACAGAAACAGCCTTATAACTGTATAGCCTCCCAAGTAACATTTTAAGTTTCATAACGCTCTTGAAAACCATAATTTACTCTACAAGAGTGTTATAAAACCATCATAAAACTAAAATGTTACTAGGGCTGTTACTGAAAAAAAAACATGACATGAGAATTTGCTTAACAGGCGCATTATTAATACATTTAGGATGTATTGTAATACAATTCCATAGATTTTGATGGTGAATTTAAGTCACATGATCAAAAATACGATCGAAAAAATGTCGCGTAAAACAAGTATGGTTGTTCCACAGATTGATTTGTCAAATGAATGCAAAACTTCATCCCTCGATCATTTCTTTTCTCGAAACACTTCTGTCCAAAATTTGAACCGGGAAAAACTGGAAATTCCAAAATGGAAATTGAGTGGCCACCCTGCAAAATGAATTCAACGTTTCAAAATTACTCTGTGGTGAAGTTTTGAACGCAATCTCAGGTTTTGTCCGGGATTTGTATGAGGGCCCGCCACAGTGCTATGTTCCAAAAAGTGTGTCTACAAAATTTTGTACACACATACATACACACAAATTGACATCACCTCAATTTGTCGAGCTAAGTAATAACACTATGGGTCTCCGGTCCTTCTATCGGTTTTGGAGTGATTATATCGGCACCAACGTTTCAATCCACCACCTATTTTCGTATCCACCACCACTGATGGATGCAGCGAATCCTCTTTTTTCATTAAATGGCGCTGGATTGCGACCCATCAGCCACCAGTGACGTGAGAAGCTCTTGTTTATAAATGCAGTTTCGCCCCTTTGGAATGTTGGTGCCGTTATAGCCTTCTCGTATAAAGTCGATTCTTTTTTTACACGAGGGATGCGTTCCGTGTAATAAAAGTTTTCAGTTCAAAATTCGAAAATCCGTGTAAATGATTTCTCGACAAATCATACAAAATGGAGCAACTTTGCAAAAAAAATTGTATGGGGTTTTTTACACGGCCGTGTAAAAAAAAATCCGGGTAAAAACAGAATCGGGTGTACTTGTATACGAGAAAGACAAAAAGTCCGTAACTTCTAAGTCCGAGTTCAACAGGAAACAATGAGACAGACTTCCCCGTCAAATGAAACTTGTAATGCAAATGCGAGTAAATTGGTTAAGAGTAAGTGTGAAAAAATGCGCTTTTTGCGCGCACACACACACGACCGCAAACTCAACGCAGACTTACGTGTAGTGCTATAGTGAATGCGGGATTCGATCAACGTTTTGTGCATAATCACGCCGGATGGTTAATAATCGAAATGTAGGCAATTTACTATAAATAAGGAAATTTTACCACTATCTGGAACAATTAAACTTTTCAATAGTTCAACGCTTTTAATCCATTGTTTTTAATAGTTAGGCAAAATCTTAAAGAGTTCGTCGCTCGATTGCTACCAAAATCTCCAAAATCGGTTGGAAGACGGCTAAGGAACAAGCTTAATATGATATAAATTTACTTCCATCTTCAAAAATGTAACGTTTTTCAAAAATATGTTTCACTGGTCAAAACGCCCCAGTGTAGGCAGGACAATATGCCCTTGCCAACTGGACACTAGCCCGGCGAGCTTGCAACAGTTGCTTCCAAATTATATGGAAACTATTGAAATGTAAGGATTTGTACCCTTTTAAATATGGGATTGATAAAATACTAATGAAGGGCTATAAAACGTCTTTGGTTAAGGTGGGGCGTATTGCCCAGGCACTTTTTGAAATCCATTTTTTCACGACTTTTCAAAAAAGCTTTATTACGTGTTATCTGTAATTTTTATATGAGTACTCACGGGCAATGCATTTGCGACTTCCTGGACTACCAAATAACACAAAGTTTGTCAAGTTATCAAGAAGCCTTAGGAGGGGCATATTATACTGTCTTACCTTAATTTTTTATAGAACTAGGGCGGAATGCATAGATTAGGCAGTTATTAGGAAATGGTAGGCGTGAAGAATTTTTACAAAATATATTTTTAAAAGCAAACGAAGGGCCATTTTTGGCGACGATATAAACCGAATGACCTTCTTTCTGCAAAGTTTCTAATTGGAAACGTGAAAACTAAGCTCTCTTCACTGGCTGGCATTATCTTGGAAATGATAAAACGAACACTCTTATTGCTCCGCGGAAGGTGATAGATGCAGAAAGTTTCTCGCGAGCTTACGATTTGGTACGGATGAGTTTGGCAAAAACATTTCAAGACTACGACGAAAAAACGAAATTGCCTGCCTTAACCATATGTGGGATCAGAAAATAACCTTCGATGAGCTTTTCCCATTAATTCGTTAGAAAACCTTGATCAGTTGACAACTAAAACGGACAATTGATGAGAAGGGTAGGAGGCTGTATTCAACTCGCCCACAGGTGTCAGAGATCCCATGGTTCAAAAAAATTTAATATGGGATGAGACTTCTTTCGAATCATGTCAAACCACTAATTTTTGAATGTAAATCATTCAGAGTAGGGCTCTCAGATGATAATTTCCGTGTTTGCTTTGCGGTGCAGATTGTCAGGATATTGGCCATGTCGTTGGGCGTGCAAGAAACATCGTGGTCCTGATCTGCATCGTAACTAAACATCTCCAGGTCAGAGGACAAAAACGAAAGCCTATCAAGTCATCATTGTCTGCATATCCCCTTTGCTGTCGTAATCCCTCACGACTGTCTTCATCTTGGTGTAGATCTCAATGCCTGCCTTTACCCCTTTCGAATATCTCACTCTCGTCGTTGTCTCTCAAGAAAATATTTGTTTGTTCCGTTACAGATATGAAACATCACCAAAAATGTAAACTTTGTTAACATCTGCATCGTCATTGCTTACCCTAAATTCTCCCCTTTTCTTTTGTACTGTATTCCCTATCCTAGACTAAACCGCGAGTCTTTCGGCTCCTAAAATTTCCATTATTGTGATTTTTATCACGTGTGAAAAAAAGAATTAAAAGACGTGCTTTACTGCCTTCCAATTATACAAGCGATTGAAAGAAATTACAAATCGTTCCTCTATATAACCTTTACGTTTAGATGATCGAATCAGGTTCATGTACAATATGTTTTAGTCATAATCCTTTTATTTTCCATGAAAAACGCTGATTTCTTTTAGTTTATAAATATTGTGGTATTTTAACAGAAATGCACAAATTGACAGTTTATGGACTTTGTATTATTTTTTTTAAATGTTTCACATCAGCTACCATAACTAAGAGATATCCACTCACAAAATGGAAATCAACTCATGTGCTAACAACATGCCTTTATCTTTCACTTTTTTACAGATCCCAACCAGCAGCAACAATGTGTCACTTAGGCATGAGTAGTGACACCAGCCCAGGCGGAAAACCAGATGACTGGCCGGCCGCCGTTTGAAGACTGCTACCCATTTTTTTCAACCCACAATCTTCCAGCAAGTCCTTCCATTCCTGCCTAGGGAAAATGATGAGTCACTCCAGTGCCAATAAACACACTCCTGCTGCGGTGTCATTCGTCGCCAACAACCTAGAGACTGCTAGCAGCACCAGTAGTGGGCCCATCCTCGTCGCCAAAATGTCTGAAAAGGTCCGCACCACCAGCGACAGCGAATCGGAAATCAACTACGATTTGTTCAGCACCAGCGTAACTTCGGACGGCGGAGCGTCATCATCGGTGATGAACACGTCGCAAATTTCCAACGCTTCCAACGATTCGACGCACATCAAGAGTGCCAACCTGACGCGGTCGCAGAATGTCGGAGGGGTGAGTTGATGGCGGGTTTTATGTAGCCGCGAATTCAATGCCAGACTATGTTAACGGTGTTGGCATTTTTTCCTATTCCATTAAACTCGTTGGCTGCAAAAAACATAAATGCATTTTTAGTCAGTTTAGGCAATATACCTCCTCCTGCTCATAGTAAAGCCATTACTTATTTACCATATAGATCTATACTTTTATTATTTTCAAATTTTACTACTCTCGTACATTTTACTGCATAAAAACAACTTTACTATTTCCAAAAAGAACGAATCGTCATTGTCATAGGACTTAAAGTAAGAAAATTTCATTTAACGTTTTATGGAGAGCAGACTGTATTGCTTTTCATCATGCACAAATTTTTTGTTAAGCCCTAAATCACAGCGAGCTGTTGAATTCTCGTTTCTAGGCATAATAAAAAAATCCAATTGCATGTCCAATCAACAGACAAGCAACGACTTACCAATACCGGACACCTCTCTCAAGTTCAATGTTTGCGTTGTTTGCCTCCGGTAGCTAGCTACGTACCACCCGCTAGTGCATTACAAACCCCTTGCATCGTCATGAGTTCCCCTTCCATTTGACCGGCATCGGTATGGTAACATGTGCATAATTTACTTGCAAATTGAATTATGATTCACTGTACCAACGCGGCTCGCCGGTGTGCAATTGCAATTTGCTCGTGCATCGACAGCGTGCTCACTCGGGACATCAGTTTTTTACGCGTGCACTCATTCAGACCTCAGAAGTGGTTGATACATTAAAACAGAGTGACAGTGATAAGCTTATTGAAATGTACCTTCAACATAATAGGCATTTGATTAGGATGCTAGGGGAGTTCATTCCGTTCCCGATTTTAACTCCTAAATAAAGAAAATTAATCTCAAAAGGCACTAAAACCACGAAGAGTAATTCTATGTCTTTGATTGATGAGCTATAATGCTGTTAGGTTGAACTGATCTTAATATTACTCAATGGACATTTGTTCTGATATCTCCATATTAAAAAGTAGGGTTACAGATGGTATTCCCGGCACAGGCTCGAAAACCAAAGATAGAAACATTATTTTGTGGAAACTCAAATGGGAATATGTACATTATGTGGAAGATATTGATTTGGAAAATGTATTGAAAGGGCCCTCCTTAGCCGTGTGGTAAGACGCGCGGCTACAAAGCAAGACCATGCTGAGGGTGCCTGGGTTCGATTCCCGGTGCCGTTCTAGGCAATTTTCGGATTGGAAATTGTCTCGACTTCCCTGGACATAAAAGTATCATCGTGTTAGCCTCATGGTATACAAATGCAAAAATGGTAACTTGGCTTAGAAACCTCGCAGTTAATAACTCTGTGGAAGTGCTTAATGAACACTAAGCTGCGAGGCGGCTCTGTCCCAGTGTGGGGATGTAATGCCAATAAGAAGAAGAAGAAGAAGAAGATTGGAGGTAACCACTTTCCCTTCAATGGGACTCGAACCCATGACCCTACAGTACGTTATTTTGCCAAACATTATTTTGCCAAACCTCCTTCTTAATCGTTTGTGTTCACTCAAGAATCTACGATGCAGGGATTCGTTAGGCATTAGTACGTTAGAGCTAAATCAGCAGCGATTCAAATCGTTCGGGGCATTTATTTTAAATCTGAATCAAGCATTTTCCCAGCAGCTTGCCTAGATTCATTTTTTATAACAGTCAACTGTCAAAAATTGAAAATGGTTTTCCTCCTTCTTTCTTATTCCTCCTTTAAGTTTTTTTCTTTCTTCTTCTTTCTCTCTTCTTTTCTTATTTTTTTTGTTTCTTCTTTCTTTCTCTATTCTTCCTTCTCCCTTCTTCCTTGTTTATTCTTCTGCTTTTTCCTTCTTCCTTCTATCTTCTTCCTTCTTTCATCGTTCGTTTTTCTTCAGCCTTCTTCATCCTTTTTTCTTAAATTTTCTTTATTTCTTCTTTTTGCCTTTCTCGTATACAAAGTATACGTTAAGGCTATATGTTCGCTCCAAAAATGAACTTTTTATAGGAGGCCCGGAGACCCATAGTGTTATATACCAATCGACTCAGTTCGACGAATTGAGGTGATGTCTGTGTCTGTGTGTGTGTGTGTGTGTGTGTGTGTGTGTGTGTGTGTGTGTGTGTGTGTGTGTGTGTGTGTGTGTGTGTGTGTGTGTGTGTGTGTGTGTGTGTGTGTGTGTGTGTGTGTGTGTGTGTGTGTGTGTGTGTGTGTGTGTGTGTGTGTGTGTGTGTGTGTGTGTGTATGTGTGTGTGTCTGTGCGCAAAAAAATGTCACTCATTTTTCAGGCACTTATCCTCAACCGATTTGCGAGAATCTTGTCCCATTGTTTCCTATTGAAAATTGGCCAGATCGGACTATGGGCTCGTAAGTTATGGCCAAAATACATTTTTGCCTTTCTCGTATACAAAGTATACGTAAAGGCTATATGTTCGCTCCAAAAATGAACTTTTTATAGGAGGCCCGGAGACCCATAGTGTTATATACCAATCGACTCAGTTCGACGAATTGAGGTGATGTCTGTGTGTTTTTTTTTCTTCCTAAACAATGGAGGGGGAATCTGCTCAACAGACATCCTGGGTTGACCAGGAAGTGCGGGGTTAGGGATCACCGAGGGAGGCAGGACTACATTCCCGACCCGCTAAACCGTTTCCATTGCCGCCAAGCCCATAGTCCCTTCGGTACAACCAGAAAGTAATGCTTCAAAGGGGGGCCAGTGCACAACGCACCCTCGAGGTTAGCTGCGTGTCCTTGCAGCACCGAACATCGTAACTCGCTTTTCTAGAAGAACACCATGGTATCGTGCCAGCGCGTTGCCGGCTTTCCAGGTGGTCTTACCACGCCCTATGTCCTCGGAAGGTGGGAAGGGTCGACTTTGCGCCTGCTTCCCTCTGCACGACTGGTATCAAGAATGATGATGCCGCGTGCACCCCAAATTGACCTTTCTGCGATAGGGCCTATTCGCCAGCACACAGAGGGACTTGCCGACGCGAGGCCTACGCCTGCCCCAGCCTTGACGAGGATCCCTTTCCGTCCTCGGGCTCGGAACCCGCCCGGTTGACCGACGCCGCGAAAGCGACGATACCATGTTGTTCTTCGCGCGGCCACTTGTTCGATAAACGGATCGAGTTCGACCACAGAGCATGACCACCGGTATGACCCATGAAGCCGACTCCGATCCCTTGGACCACCTCTTATTTGCGCCTGAACTAGCCATCCTTGAGTCCACGCGCCACCGAGCTCCGAGACGATTTGGGCGATAGCCGATAAAACGGCGTTCCAGCCAACTTCATCTTTACACATCCTCCGAACTAGGTTGTCCGGGGTAGTGTCCAGACCACATGTGGCAAGCATGTGGTCACGCATTGCGCGAAAACGTGAGCACACGAACAACACGTGTTCCGCCGTTTCCTCTAAACCTGCGCACACCAAACACTCGGGCGAGGCCGAGCAAGCCAGCTGCGTTACCTGCACTGTGATTTTGCAGCACGCTTAAACGCCGGGCACATCGAACCCCCATGGGGTGCTTGCTGTTCACAGCTTTGCTGGAACAAATCAAACAATTGGGAGGGTTCGTACAGCATTGTGCCTTATGTCCCTCCAATCCGCAGCGTCGGCAGAGATTGCTTCTGTCAGGGCCTTTGCAGTCCCATTGCTTGTGCCCCGGTTCCAGGCACTTGAAGCAAACTTCGGGTTGCTCGTATATGCGCACAGGGCATACCGACCATCCCACCTTGACGCTCCCTAACTTGACTACCTTGGAGGCATACGCTGCAGGTAGCCGAACCAATGCTACCTGCGTCCCTGCCGGACCTTTCCGTAGCCGAACGGCTGCGGTGGTCGTCTCCACTTCACACTGTCGCCGCAGTGCCGTGACGAGCTCTTCGACTTCAGTGATCTCGTCCAGGTCTTTAACCCCTAGATTCACCTCCGTCGTGAGTGCCCTCACCTTGACCGTCTCGCCTAGGACCTCCTCCGCCAACTTCTTGTAGGCGGCGCCCTTTTGCGAGACGCCCCGCTTCAGCTCGAGTATCATCTCGCCCATCCGGGTACGTCTTATTCGACGTACGTCGGCGCCGAGTTCGCCGAGCTTGACGTCACTCCTCATCGCCTTCAAAACATCCGAGTACTTAGCCTCGTCCGCCGTGATGACTAGGGCATCGCCCCTGGAACGATTGGCGCCTACCCTAGACTTCTTGCCACCCTCATTCGCCTGAGCCTTCTTTTCGGCCCTTGACGTCTTCGGTTTCCTCTTGTTCTTGACCAGGGTCCAGGAGGCGTCACCCCCCTCCTATTTCCCTGGTCTGGTGCGGCTGAGAACTTTCAGCCTGCCGTAACCCCTTATCACCATCTTTCCTGAGTGGACGGACCTTTCCAGGTCCTTCCTCCCCCGGTTTTGGAGGTACCTGACCGGGGTTCAGCTTCCCAGCCCCACTACCCTTGTTCGGGGTAGTAACCCTCCGCGTTTTGGAGCGGCCCCCAGGCAGCTCATCCCCTGGAGACTGTCTCCCCCGTTTTTGTGTCTGCTCCGTTGTAGCAGTCACCCCGACGTACCCGCAAATACTTGAGCCTCAGTCTGGGTAGACTTTGGCACCACCGTCTTCGCTGGCACGCCTTCGGTCGATTCGACCTTGCCCGAGTCCGCGAATCCTTGGGCCTCAGTCTGGGTAGACCTCGACTCCACCGATTTCACGGGTTTACACTTGGCAGTCCCGACCGCCCTCTCCAGCTTGGCGTCCAGCATCGACTTTCGAAGTTTCTGCAAGCTCCTCTTGAGGTCCTTGCTGATATTATGCTTCGATGACGCAAAGTCGATGATGGCGTCCAGCTGTTCCGTCGCCACCTCGAAGGCCGAAAGCCCATCGCGTTTGCGGTTCATCGCCTCCACAAGCCATGGGCCGTCAATAACCCCTACCGGCGTTTTTATAGCCGAGAGGAAGGTTGAGTGACCCACGCTGGCGCTGCGCACTGAGCTGCCGACTATTGCCTCTGGCCTCCTAGGCGGAGACCTGAACAACCCACCTCTTGCGAAGGGGTTGTCGCCTACACTACTACCACTAATTGAAGAATTGACTTGGTTTTCCATTTTGGTCCCACGAGTTGCTCGGGAAAAGAGGTCCACCACGCCAGAGCCCAGCATGACGCGGTAAGGGACAATTACTGTGGAGGGTGCCCAGGTACCCCACATGCTCCGTTAAAGGCCTAGCTTATTATTTCACCCCCCTGGCCATGCGTCCCCTCGGCACGGGTCGCTTGACGCCTTGGGATTAGGGGTTAGGGACGATGGTCCCGGTCTAACTCGCAGTGGCCATGGGGAGGGGTCGTCAAGCCCTTGGACAAAGTCCCTGCTGCCCCCAGGTGATGTCTGTGTGTGTGTCTGTGCGCACCCACCCAAAAAAAATGTCACTCATTTTTCAGGTACTTATCATCAACCGATTTACTCGCAACAAGTTGCATTCGACGCAGGATACTCTACCATTGTTTCCTATTGAAAACTGGTCAGATCGGACTATGCGCTCGGAAGTTATGGCCAAAATACCACTTTTTTATAGAAAAAAAGAGTAAAAAAATGTCACTCATTTTTCAGGCACTTATCCTTAACCGATTTATTCGCAACAAGTTGCATTCGACGCAGAATACTCTCTCATTGTTTCCTATTGAAAATTGGCCAGATCTGACTATGGGCTCAAGAGTAATGGCCAAAATACTATTTTTATAATTCACGAGAAAGGCACCATCACCGCTAGGTGGATTAATCAGGGTTTTTCTTTTTTCATTTTTATTTTTCTTACTTCCTAGTTCTTTCTTCCTTCTTCTATCTCTATTCTTCCTTCTGCCTTCTACGTTTTTCCTTCACATTTTTCACTTCACACTTATCAGTTGTTACTTGTAACTTTTCACTTCTCACTTTCCATGGCCCTATAGTTGTGGTCGAAATACGTATCTGTTTAAGCTACAATCGAGTGGTGGTCGTATGTAGATCTGAAGCTGTCGGCGATGGCGCGAAAGCGAAAGGTACTTAAGCAGTGTGGACATTGTTCCCAGCATTAATGCCACAACATCTCCCCGTTTAAAACTGTTGATACTGATTGAACCTTATAGGAAGTCTTCTTGTTCTGGAAGGACGAGGAAGTATTTTTGGCGGTATTGTCAGTGTGCTTACTGAACTTGGCTCAGAACTGAAGGATGTGGTTGTTGAGGACGAAAGCGACAGGTCCAAGCACATGATGGGTGGTAATAACGACGAAGACTAAATTATGTCACTTATGTCATTTAATCTTGATGCATTTACTTCGTAACCCAAACTATTTCAAAGTTGTACGGCCCACACATCGAGAAGCAAATCCAGTTGACTTTGCTTAAATCCAGGCAAGAACTATTGCCAGAATCTTGACCAGTTTTCTTTCGGTTCCGCATCTGGTTTAGATGCGGCCAAACTAAGCAACGCTTTTGGATAGAACGTTTTACATATCTTGACCTACGATTTTGCCAGAAACTCAGTTCAATGCGTTTTTAAAGCAGATCTTGACGTCACTGATGTTGGATGATCCAAAGCCGGGCTTATTTGGGTCAACCTGTATTGCGTGTAATTGCTTTTCTGTCTCATATGAATAGGAAACCGAAACAAAAATAAAGACAGGTATTTACTTTGGTATGCTAACAAGAATGTAACTTATTCGGTTGTTCCTTTTCCATCTTTGAGTTATTCTAATGCCCGTTTAAACGTATCGACAAATCGTACCGCCTGGCCGTTGAATTGAGTTTGAAACGGTGCCCTTTTTTATTTATTTAGTGAGGAGTCGAAATTCAGCTTTGCAGAGGAGAGAAGCCAAATTTCTATGAAAATACGTACTTTTGTGAATCTAATTCCGTTTTTCACAACAAATGTACGTGCCAAATGAAATCCAACAACCCACATGCATTCTATAAGGCCCATTTCATCAAATTCAAACTTTATTCTAAAAGTGAGGAGCCGAAATTCAGCTTTGCAGAGGAGAGAAACCAAATTTCTATGAAAATACGTACTTTTGTGAATGAAGTTCCGTTTTTCACAACAAATGTACGTGCCAAATGTAATCCAACAACTCACATGCATTCTATAAGGCCCATTCTACAAAATTCAAACCAAAATCAAATTCCGTTTTTCACAACAAAGGAACGTGCCAAATGTAATCCAACAACTCACATGCATTCTATAAGGCCCATTCTACAAAATTCAAACTTTATTCTAAAAGTGAGGAGTCGAAATTCAGCTTTGCAGAGGAGAGAAGCCAAATTTCTATGAAAATACGTACTTTTGTGAATTTAATTTCGTTTTTCACAACAAATGTACGTGCCAAATGAAATCCAACAACCCACATGCATTCTACAAGGCCCATTCTACAAAGTTCTGACTTTATTCTTGAAATGAGGAGCCGAAATTCAGCTTTTCAGCGGAGAGAAACCAAATGTCCATGAAAATACGTACTTCTGTGAATGAAATTCCGTTTTTCACAACAAATGTACGTGCCAAATGAACTCCAACAACCCACATGCATTCTATAAGGCCCATTTCACCAAATTCAAACTTTATTCTAAAAGTGAGAAGCCGAAATTCAGCTTTGCAGAGGAGAGAAACCAAATGTCTATGAAAATACGTACTTTTGTAAATTAAAATGCGTTTATCTCAAAAACTGGACGTGTTACAGAAAATCTGAATACGTTCCTGAATTCAGCGTAAAAAATCTATTGAGTACATTGAAAATGGTTGAAGGGAGCGCAAAAAAGTTCATTTTTGTTGGATAGTGTAATCAGCAAAGAATGTAAGATAAACCAATGCAGATCTCTGAGAATCAAAATATCGATTTATTTTGTATGTTTGATGTACGAAAGTGTATTATTGTCAGGAATTATATTTCGTTCTTTCTGTTCTGTTTCAATACTTCAATTCTTAAATAAGGTCAAATTCTAAATACCTATGAGTAGCCCGAAATGTTCTACTTAGACCCTCATATCCTCGCCAATGACTTATTTACTTATCGTTCTATTTCTCAGACTCGCTTTATACTTATGCCACAATCCCCACTCTCTTTCATTGCAGTCCTGTCGTTTTCCCAAGCTAGAAGAATGTGCACACTTCCACTACGAGCGGGTGCAACTTGGCAAGTTGTCCGTCAAGTTGGTGTCGGAGGAAAAGACCGATTCCCAACTTCAAGGACAGAGCGGTCAAAGTTCCCTGCTAGCCAGTACCGATCTGAGTAGTTCGCAAACCAGTAACGCTGCTAACGGTGTTATCAACCTGCTGGGTGGGAAAAATAATTGGTTCATTCTTCGTATTACGGCTGGCCGTTCGGATTCGTTCCTGATAAAGCGATCCTTCGAGAACATGCGCTTCCTGGATGAGATGCTGCACCGATGTGTGTACGATCGACGGGTGAGTGAGCTGGAAGACCTGAAGGAGCTGGATATTTCGGATAGGGTTGATGATGAGCTGGAGACGATAGTTGCGGTTTATGTGAATCGGTTGTCGGTAATTGCCTCCGATGCCATGACGTGTGGACCCGTATTGACATGGTTGCAGATCGATAACAAGGGCAGGCGGCTGCCGGTGGCCGATGAAGAAACTATGAAAAGCATCAACACACCGGCCGTTGGAGCAGCTTACGGAGTGCGAAGGTATGTCGCGCAAGCCTGTGATGAGATTTCTATTGAGGTCGGAGATATGATATCCGTTATCGATATGCCTAGTCCAGCTGAATCAATTTGGTGGCGTGGCAAGAAGAGTCATCTGCAGAAGAACCAGTATGAGGTTGGATTTTTTCCGCAAAGTTGCGTAGCTACTATTGGTGATAAAGTTCCCCGTCATATGCCGTTCCCGGCTCCACTGGTCGGTTCCTTGGCAGTGTCGCCAACTAAACCGGTCCTTAGGAAGCACGGTAAACTGATAGCATTTTTCCGCAGCTTCATCCTATCGCGGCCTTCTCGTCGACGACTGAAACAGAGTGGTATCTACAAAGAGCGCGTGTTTTCCTGTGATTTGGGTGAGCATTTGCTCAACAGTGGACAAGACATTCCAATGGTTCTGAAATGTTGCGCTGAATTTATCGAAGAGTACGGAATTGTGGATGGCATTTACCGACTATCGGGTATTACCTCCAATATACAAAAACTGAGACGTGCCTTCGACGAAGAGAGAATCCCGGATCTAACGCACCCGGAGATTAAGCAGGACATTCATGCTGTGAGTTCCTTATTGAAAATGTACTTCCGAGAACTGCCAAACCCGCTTTGCACATACCAGTTGTACGACCACTTTGTGGACGCCATCCAGACTCGTTTGGAAGCATCGACCGATCTAAAACTTCGTCTGATCCGACAGACTGTACAGAAATTGCCACCTCCGCACTATCGAACGTTGAAGTACCTAGCGACGCATCTGTTTAAAATTTCCCGTCATTCGGCTAGCACGGGAATGACTGAGCGGAACATTGCCATTGTGTGGGCTCCGAACCTTTTGCGTTCACCTGCACTTGAATCGGGAGGAGTGGCAGCTCTTCGAGGGGTAGGTGTACAGGCCGTGGTCACGGAATACCTAATCAGCAACTGTGAACAGATATTCGATGATAGTGGGGATGACTTCGGCAGCCACTATATTGAATCGCAACCCAACTCCCTTAGCGATTCCAACAGTCTCCAAATTCATAGTGGCTTGGATCAAGATCTGTCGCTGTCGATGGAGCGACCGAAGAGTTTAAGCGTGGGAGGTGCCAAATTGCTCAGTCTTGAAGAGGCTCGTATTCGGCGGAACTGCATGGAAAATGCCGAGAAAACTATTCCAATTAACATCACGAACACCTCGACGCACATCGGTTCATACATCGAAGTTGGTGGCGGCCCATCCAGTCTGCCCGATAAGTATCATACTGTCCTTCCGGTGCCAAGGTAAAATATTACATGTCTGTATGTGTGTATGATTGATTACTGATCTCAAATTCTGTTATCACCTAGAAGCTGGAATAAACGAAAATCTCATTCATCGTGGAAGTCCATTTTTACACGGCAACCACGACAATCGAACAGCAATCAGGACATCAAGGAGTATAGTAATCCTACCACGCCTACCAACAAAGATCCACCAGTTATAGTGACAAACGGACGAGCGTTGAACGAGGAACGATCCGTCAAGCCAGACCAGAATGGCGCCATGAAGGAAAGCAACAGCGGTGTAATGCAGGAAAAGATGACGAAGAGTAAGATTATTTTGTCGATTACCATTCGAGTCCACGCATTCATATCATATTTCCGATTCCAGGTGTGGACATATTTGATGGGAAATCGCTCACGATCGATTCGTGCGCCCGGTCCAATTCGGTTGATAGCTTACGGACCACCGGCCACAGTCGATCGGTTTCCCACGATTCGTATTTCGATTTACTGCAGTCGCCGCTGAGAGGTGGCGTGGTAACCTGTCCTAGTCGCGAACTTTCTGAACTGGGGCTAAACTTTGACCGCGAGGAGCCTGAAATGAGAATTTTCTCCGAGAGCGAAAGTTTAGTGAGTAGTCCGAAGGTGGCCAAAGAGGTTAGTAATTCGTTGATTAGTTGTTGAAAACCAGAAGTGTCACAATGCTGAATATGATCGTGTTGTAGATTGATCGTGTTAATATCTGGATTGATATACTACTAGATATCTAATAAGCTTTCTATATGATTAATTACCATTGCTTTATTGTAGTCTACGCGGCGTACACTCCGAGCCAGACCGGAAGAATACACCAGTGGAGGCAATAGTGTGAATCCTAGTCCCAAGAAGCAGCCTCGATTGAATATCCAGAGCCCTCAAGACGCCAGCAAGCCCCAATGGATGATGGCATCAGCGGAGACGGGCTCACTTAACCCGGACGAAAGCCTTTGCAAGCGATACAAGCTAGAGGATCAATTGAGTGACATTCAGTATATCGATTGTAATACTCCGGAACACAACATTTCTAGCGGAGGGTCGTCGTTAAATAGTAACACGATATTTACAAGTGCTCAAGTTCACAAGCCGCCACTACAGGAGGACTCCGATGACGAACATGAATTAATTGGAATCAGGAACTCATATCCAGGACCTCAGTACAGTTATGTCAAGTACGATTCCCCCATAAAGGAGACCCGGTTTAGCTACCCGGGAATGTGTGCCAAAAACAAGGAAAGCAGTAGTGCTTTGAAAGAGCAGGAAATGAACGTGGATGATCAACATCAAACGCATTTGCAAAAGAATGGATCTTCACTGTATGAAAGGTATTTGAACATAGGAACTAAAGGATTTTTAGACATCTAGAGCTTAGAGTTCCCTTTTCGATGGAAAATTATGATGGTTTACTTTCTTTTTTCTAAATTAGATCAGCCTTTCCCCATCACATGCATGAGGCTTGTCGCCCCACGTTAAATCTACATTTTTAATTAACTCAAACCAAATCTTTCCTGAGTTATAGACATCCTTTGAAGCGATTGGATTGATGTGATGCTTCAAACGATGGCGAATGACTCCAAAAGTATTGTTCATTCTTTTTATCACTTGTTCAATTCTTCCCCTATCTCCCATCGCAGTTTCATACTGTCCAGCCAAGCCTCATCAAAGCCCCCAAAGTATCCAGGTCGTTATAGCTACTACCAGACCGGAAGTGGCATCTCGGGAAATAATGATGAGGGAAGGGATGATGAACTGCAGGTCGTCCCCAGGAGCTGTTCGGAGAATGTGATAAGAAAAAGTGACACCCAAAAAAGTAAGCTGAGTGTGATGACCCCGCAGTCACCGGTACAAAGTCCATGTTACTCGTTGCTGGTAGGCTCGACGACGAGTTCTGATAATAGTAGCAATATGACAACTCCGGTGTACGAAATGGACGTGGCGGCCGTTATTGGCCAGCAGCAACAGCAGCCATTAGAGAAAACCAAAGATGAAACTGAACCGAGAGATATTAAAGCCTTGAAGCGCGAGCTTTCGCTAGACCTTAGCGAAGTCAGCGCCAAAGCTGCCACGGGAAAACAGTTGGCCACGAAGAAAAATTCCTCCCCGAATACTCCTTCTAATTTTGCATCAGATAATACGACCAATACGACAACGACTACCACTAGTCAATCGATGACGCCAAGCGAGTTTTGCTATCATAATCTTAACCCAGAGTTATCTCCCGGGGAACTCGCAACTTTTGCACAGAAAGTTGCTCCAGGCAACAAGCCCGGAACTCCTATAAAGGCCACGATCAATATTACGTACAACGTAAGGTCACCTGTTCGAAAAGAGCAAGACGAGAGTATCTTTCGATCGTCACCGATAAACTCGTGCGGTTCGCTCACTCCAACATCTCTGAAATATCTGGAACAAGGCGATGAACCGTTGAAAGCATCAGAATGCGATCTGTTAGAAGAGGAAGAGTATCAACGGGAGCGACGAAGCATTTATGAAAACGTTCTCGTTACCCCAATGGAGCCGCAGCCAGTGAAAGATACTAAGAGACTCTTGGAGACTAATTTCGACGAAACAATGGTATACGAGCAGGTCAAATTCTATAAAAATGCTGTGTCACAAGTGAATGAAATGTTAGGAGGGGAACCTGAGGGGAACCAGAATGTGGTCCCGGGTGAGTTAACGCCTTCCAATCTGGTAGATCTCTCGATCAGTGAATATGAAGCAAAAGTACCTGAAGCAGACTCAATGGAGAAAAAATCAAAAGTCAAGCTAAAAATCAAAGAGGATGAAGATGAAGAAGAAGACGAGGAAGAGAATACAGATGGTATCAATAACAATAAACGTGATTCTCGAGTTGGTACCGATTCTTCACATTCTGAAATCAAAGAGAAAGTAGATTTTGTTATGACTAGCAAAAGCGAAGAGGAAAGCGATGATGTTCCCATGTCTGACGTAAACGATGATAGTTTAGAGTTCGACAACACGGATGTGTCTTTGTATGAAAATGTAGAACTGCGGAAAAAACCTTTTGCCCCGGTTTATGAGAATATGATTCCAGGTCCGATTGGATTGGTAACATCGACGCTCAAATCCACAACCGATGATGATTTTTCTTCTTTTTGTGCAGATCGTAGTGACATGGACAATGAAATGGAATATCGTATCGAAATTCCTCCCAAGATTGAAATCAAACCCATCACGAACAATATTAGCGTGAAACAGTTAGCGACGAAGTTTGAAACTAGTCCCGTTGATGTAAATCCACCATTTGACTTTCACCATCAGTCGAAACTGAATAACAATCGAGGGAGTGCTGGTCCCGTTGTAACAATTCGTAACAAATCCGCAAAAGACTATCAAAATCTAACAAATATTACACGAAGCTTAGATGAAAACGCGTTCGTTCGGGAATTTGGCAGTGCACGTAAGTTAGAAAGCTTCAACAAAAGCATCCAACAAATCCCTGAAATTGATAATATCCTCAACGAGAACAATCCGAATCGACGCAAGTCATTAGATTTCACTAGACCAAAGAGCCTAAATCCACCGAAGAAACTTCCCACCCTTGTAGGAGAAGGCATTGAAAATCTCAAGGACCATGTCCATACACCACACGACTGCTGCCGTCAGCAACAACACCAACAGCAAAAATCCTCACCGCCGTCGGATCTCAAACTGGATCTATCCACCAAAATCGAGGACACCAAAGAAGCCCGAGCGTATAATGTCCGAATCACACCAACCACCGAGAACCGAATCTCACTTGTCCAGTACAACTACGACAACCGACTCAATCGGAAAGACAATCCACAGCAGCAGCAGGAGGAAGACCGCAACAGTATAACGAGCATCTCCAGTCTCAAAATGTTGGGCAGCTGCAAATTGGACCGCAGTCGGATCGAGAAAATCAAAGAAGAACGTCGCCACCAACTCAGCGAAAAATACCGGTCGGAATCCTTCAAAGGCGAACGGGGCGACTACGCAAAACTGAAATCTAAGTCCAAATCGGAGCTGCGGGATCTGCAAGATACCGACTCAATCGATCCTGGCAAAAAGTACGATTCGTTACGATTCCGCTCCAAATCCCGCGTCGAACTATCTGATCAGCCGTACAACCTCGATCATAACTTATCGACGGCCGTTTCGTTGAACACGGTGATGGCTTCGTCGATGATGATTCCCGCGGGTCGAACGCGACGCATAAGCGACGAAAAAAATCAGAACGATTGTATCGCAAGTTCATCTCCGCCCCGCAGCACCGTCAGCAGTAACATTCCACCCGATGCCAGCATATCGCAGGTTTGTGATAGTAAGTTTGAGTTGAAAACTCGCCAGAAATTCGACAAACGGGGCAGCACCAGTAGCATGACGGAGTATCCGCTGGCATCGGTTACGGCCGGTCGGGAACGCGACAGTTTTAACGGTGGATCGAATAAGAGTTTCGCCAGGAATGGTTCCAGTGGAACGCAGTGAGTATTTTCTGTTCTCCGTGTATCCTTAGTAGGTGTTCCCTGGTAGATGATTGTATTTTTTTATCCCACTTGAACAATAGAAAGTAGCACCGTAAAGGTATATATTGGCACTTTTTAAATAACATCACACTCAATTGTTTCGAACTAAGCTCAGCAAATCACACAAAACACATGCACGCTTCTTATACGTTGCTGATAAAGTTAATTATTTCAAGCTCTTGCTTGTATGAGTCGTAAGTTCTCTTGGTATTTTCGAAAAAAAAAGTGTCTAATGGCAGGTTTGTTTGCATTTGAGCAATTGGGCGTAACATTATTTTGTATATATGATTATTTTTTCATTAATTCCATAAAATGGTAATGTTTTTTCTCAAAATTGTTCTCCAAAAATAAAACCCTTAAAAATTTTTTAAGAAAACTAAAATCCTTAGAATTAATTCGGCCTTATGTGAATTCGAACCTTTTGTATATTCGGACCGTCTGTGCTTTCAACCTATACTGTTAGTCGACCTTTTGTTGTGGACCCAAAACTTTACTCAATGGGCAATACGAAAACTATCATAAAATCCTTGATGCTTTCAAATGAGAGGGTCAAACGCAAGGGGTGTCAGTGACAAAAACTATGGTTCCAATGTTTTGTTCGATGTTAATTGTATAATAGTTAAAAAATCGAGTTTTGCAACGAGTTGCGCACGCTATTTTTTGCAATGACGAAAAATGAACTTTAATTTGATAAATCTGTACCAAAATTGTACAGTCTAATTTACTCCACATGATCATTCATGCCAATAAATTATGTTGCGACAGAGAACATTCAGTTTCCATGTTACCGTGCCACATTGCATAGTTCGATAAGCCGTGAAGCGATAGTTGTACTTGCCTTTGGAAATTTTTGATGTCATGTCTATCAAACTATTAAATTTATTACGGGTCGCATAAAATACACTATTTGAGCACTAACCCAAGGTAATTCAGCAAAATGTAGTCATGTAACTACTGTTCTGATGTTGGTTTTTCATTATAGCACCCAAATAAGTGTTATAATGAATATTATGCAACTCATTTGATGTAACCATATGCCATTGGATGGTAGCAACGCCAGCTTAAGAACAGGTCTTTGATACGTAGTTTGCCCTCATTGGAGAATCACGTTACGTACCAGCCCACTTCGATCGGGATAAACTGCTATGATCCGGGCGAGCTCCCAATATGCTGGAGGAGCATTGTCATTCTTCACCAGCACCAAGTCAGCTACCTTCAGGTTAGGCCGAATATGTTGCTTGTGGAAAAAAAGTTTTTTTTTAATTCAATTTTGATTCAATACAAACACGTGTGCACAATATTTAGTTATAGAAGATCTATTAACTGTGATGCATTTTCTACCTGCATTTCAACCAGTTTTGTGTTAAAACCTTATTTATAAAATTTGTTGTCTTTATTGGCGAGACTTTCAGCCCTAGGCTGGCTCGTCTCGATTATAAACTTTAAATTTTATAATAATGTTGGCTATGCATCGAAAATTCACATTTTCAAGTGTATTATCATTTCAAAATCATTTTTTAATGCGGTTTCCACAGTGAGGCATATATATGGAGCATTCTCTATAAAAGATCATATAATTTTGACATGATGAAAATGGTCAATAAGCTCAGACTAAGGGTGGCCCATATTGCCACGTATGTTCCACCCCTCCCGTCCTACTTTAGTCACGCTTGGTCGATAACTAAGAAACTTAGCCTAAATGCAAACATTTCTTCGTCTATTTAGGCTGTATGTGTGGATGTGAGCGTGTATGTCTGTACAAAAAATGGTGTGCCCACATGGGTCTCAGTTGTGCACTGTTGGTTACTATCAACTCCCCCAAATCTAACATATTGTGCTCCCATAGGTACAAATTTGCTATAGGGTCGGTGTACCAATTGTCGCCATACATAAGAGAAACTATTTTTTAAAAAATAAGTAAAGGGCATGTGGGTGGACTTTATATATCAAGCGAAAGGTTTTACTTCCTGCTCCTTAGAACAGCTGTGAAAACCACAATAAAATTTGTTATTATGCTCAAAATTGTTTAATCCATAATAGGAACGCATGCACCAGTTGTGGCACTATTCTTAATTTTGGTTCCTTATTTGGCAAATCCCATTGTTTTCTTATGGGACTGGCCAAATAGGGACCACTAGTGCCATAACTGGTGCAAAGGACGTTAAAAATTAGGCAAAATCATTTTTTACAATTATGCTTTGCTTGTTTTGGAGGAAATCAAAGGTGTTATCGTATCATATGAATATGCTTTATCGATATGAACTTGGTTCGCGGTGATTTGATTGGTCATTTGGCATATAAAGCACTAGTGCGACAACTGGTGCTATAGCCACAACTGGTACACCTAGCCTACCAGTTCCGCATTGGAAGTATTTTTAGTTCCTTTAAAATCTCATTTTTACATCACATGAAAAAAAAAGTTTATTTTGGTATAATTGGGTCGTATGTTCATATTGCCCCAGTTCTATACCAACGTGAATCGGGGGCTACCCCAAATGGCATAATTCCATTTGGCATAATGCCGTTTGGCATAAGTCCGTTTGGCATAATGCCATTTGGCATAACGAGTTGAATAGCCACGGGCCATTTGGCATAAAGTCCATTTGGCATAACGACCGTTTGGCATAATAAAGAAAAATAGTCGTAATGATTTTAGGGCCGTTTGGCATAACGACCATTTGGCATAATGACCATTTGGCATACAAATTAAAAGAATTATAAAAACTCTAGGAAGAAGCTCAATTTACATCTGTATTATTGCCTTTTTCTGGGCATATGCGTATTTTAAGGAGTGATTTACTTTTTCTCCTAACGGGTGGCAACCAAAAAATGGGATCAAAAAAATGGCTCGGGATAAAAATACAAAGAGGTACAGTTTAATCTGATATATGTTATACAAAGAGTTGTCCTTAGTCTTCAAACTTAGACTAATGAAAATTGGCATATGTTCCATGGTTCGCCGTGCTGCTTCTGATCCTGCTTATGAGTTGCTTCGTAGCTTTGGCATTACAATCACCTTTGTATACAATAGAGCTGAGTAGGCCGAATAATACTTTGGCAGTTTTCACAACATTTTCACGTTTAAAATGTTCGACCGTGTACTTTTCCCATGATCTTTGTTCGCTTGAAAAATTTACAAAGCGCGCCGCAGTATTTTTTGTTTCTACGGCATGTTGTGAGCAGTGTTGGAGTGAAAGTGTGTGTGTGACAATTCTTAAAGTCATATTTCTTTTGCCTTATTTCGGGTAAATGCGTACTTTGAAAGAAAGAGTCATCTACTCTTTTGCTTCATCCCGGGCAAATGCGTACTTTGAAAGAAGGAGTCATCTTCTTTTATGCGGGGAAATGCATACTTTTGAAGAAGAAGTCATCTACTCTTTTGCCTTATTCCGGGAAAATGCGTACTTAAAAAAAATGAGTCATCTACTCATTTGCCTAATTTCGGGCAAATGAGTACTTTTAAAGAAGGAGTCATCTTCTTTTTTGCTTCATCCCGGGCAAATGCATACTTTTAAAAAAGGAGTCATCTACTCTTTTACATTATTCCGGGCGAATGCGTACTTTTAAAGGAGGAGTCATCTACCCTTTTGCTTCATCCCGGGCAAATGCATACTTTTAAAGAAGGAGTTATCTTTTTTTTGCTTCATCCCTGGCAAATGCATACTCGCAATCGTAAACAATGCCTTTTCCTGCAAATTTCTCAACAACTAGGACCGCTCCCAGCTAACAATCACTTGGAACTGGAACTTGGCGCCTTCTATCAAACATAAGTGGAAAACATCGCCAAAAGTCTTTAATCTTCCTGAAATCAACAGAAGAAGTCAATGTTTACGTTTGCGACGTTCGCCCTTATGAAACAACAATGTCGATATATTCCTACGATTAACCTTTTTTGTGCCAAATGGTAGTTTTGTTAAACGGTCCGTTGTATTTAATTCTTTTTTCGAGGATTATGCCAAATGGTCATTATGCCAAACGGTCGTTATGCCAAATGGCCTCGAGGTACCCAACAAATTATGCCAAATGGTCGTTATGCCAAATGACCTTTAGACATTTAAATCGTTATGCCAAATGGCATTATGCCAAACGGCATTATGCTAAATGGCATTATGCCATATGGGCTTCCCCCCGTGAATCGCATATTCTTCTTCTTCTTTTTCATCATTGGCATTTCATCCCCCACTGAGACATTGCCGCCTCGCAGGGTGTTCATTAAGCACTTGCACAGTTATTAACTGCGAGTAGGGTGGCCATATGATTTTTTTTTCCAAAGGAGGACAATTCCTTCAAATCGTGCCAAAAAGGAGGACATTGGACGTTGAAAAAGGAGGACAAAATAAACCAAACCCAAAATTCCCCGAATTTGATATTAAATTGACCGATTTTTCGAGACGTCGAGTCTCGTTTATTTAAAGGCTCACTCGCCGAGTTCAGCTTTACAGAGCCACTATCTTGCTTATTATCTATACAATAATAATTTTTCTAAACGATAATTTTTCTTCGATAACGTTTTTTCGATGAATTTCCGATATTTTTTTCTTGACCTGTATTCTGGGAACACTGGTCGGAGCATACTCTTTTTATTTCACTCTCTTTTTGCCTGGATCGCCGTCGTTTATTTGTCACTTCATTGAAATCGGATGATGTGTTCGATGTATTGTCCTCGATGTCTGTCCAGTCGCTATCGTTGTGTTGTTTACATTCTTCAGCAGCAGATCGTCTGGTTACGGAAGATGGTATCTGTTTTTCCTTGTCCATTGGCGGGAAGTCGGTTTGGCTAAACAACTCGGTTGGAATTGGGAGCGGGGCTGTTGGAGTTCCTGTTTCTTCGCATGTTGAAGTTATTGTTTGCTGACATTTCACCCCCGGATGGGCTGGTTTTGCGCATTGACGGCAAAATTTGGGCTGGGAAGGGTACGTTACCATCGACGTTTCGTTGTCTATTGTGATGAAAGATGGTATGTGACGCAACAAGTTCATCCTTAGTACTCGTACACCGTTCGCAATACCGGGAAAATAGTGCTTCCATGTTTCGCTTCTCATAGAAATAACTTCTCCAAATTTTAGCATGTAATCTGCTATGGAGGAATCACTCATCGCTGGAGGGAGGTCATGCACCCGAACGGTGACCGCCTCACAGTCCACATAAACAGGAATGCGAAATTCTTTTTCTGCACATACCATGATTCTCTTCCAGTTGTGTTCCAACTGATAGCGAGAGGCAACTTCTTATTTATAGTGACCAATTTATAGTGACCAATATTTATAGTGAGATCTTCAACCGTCTAAGACGAATTAAGTATTCTCCATTTAATTCCACCAGTTAATTTTCGTTATCTTTGCAGATACGTATTTCGACCACAACTGTGTGGTCGTCTTCAGTGTCTCGTACTTGACTCGACTTTGAGTGAGTGAGTTATACTACAGCTTTTAGTTGAAAACGTAATAATTGGAAAAGTTGATTTTGTTTAGCTTCTGATGTCGCAATTAGATCGTGAGTAGTGCGCATTATTGGCACAACCATGCGTCATGAAGCGCACAAAGTAAACGTTAATCAGGGTGTCTACTCATCTGCAAAAACAAAATTCCCTGATTTTTCCAGGTTTTTTCCAGGTGTTTTACATTAATTTCCAGGTAAAAACAAACTTGCCATATATAGATTTTAGCAGCAAAATAATCGATTCAAACAAGTAAATATTGCGAAAAACAATTTCAAAAAAAATTGGTTGCCTCACAAGAACAATGTTGTAAATTACTTAAGAAATTCTTCCAGGAATTCCTTCGCAAGTTCACCCAGAAATTACTTCAGCCATTCAATCAAAAAATCCTTCAGGAATCGCATAGGAAATTCCTCCAGGGATCCTTTGAAAATTTCTTCATGAATTCCATCGGAAAATCCACCGGAAATGATTACAGAAATTCCTTCAAAGAGGGAACTTTAAGAATTGCATCAAAATTGCAATTTCCCTTAGAACTTCCTCCAGGATTACATTTGAAAATTTCTTTGCAAAAACTTTAGAAAACATCTCAAGGAATGGTTCCGGAAATTGCTTTAGAGATTCATTTGGCGATTCCTTTGATTTTTTTTAAATCCTTCTTTGGAAATTTGGTTAAAAATTCTTTCGGAAATTTCTTTGAATTTTATTTCAGCTATTTTTTTAAAAAGGAACTTAAGAAATCCTCTTAAGGAATTGTTCTGGAAATATGTTTGGGAATATGTCAGGAAATCGTTCAGAACTTCTTGCGAAAACTCCTTCAGGAAATGAGTCGATGCAAAAATATGAGATTGCGGTTATCCATGACGTTAGGCATAAGGACATTAGGCGTAATACTACCTTTTTATGTCGTGGGCTGTTTTTTTGGGCATTTTATGCTTAACATCCTTTATGCCTAACGTACTCATGCCTAACGTCCTTATACCTGACACGGGGTATACCCGAGATTACTATTGTTGCTCTTGTTCGCGTGACCAACATCTAGTTTGTTTAGACCTAGCAGCCAAGGTACCGGTACTATAAGTGTCAAGCAGTCAATTCATAGCCTATTCAGATAACGCCATTTGTGATCATAAATATCAGAGTGCGTGATCTATCTTGTTTCGGACAGCAGAACGATCGCGCGGTCGGCCGAATTATTGTGTTCTGCATTGCGCGGCCGGTAATAAAATTAATCAGTTCAGTGCGTGATCTCCCATGTTGCGGACAGCAGAACGATCGCGTGGTCGGCCGAATTATTGTGTTCTGCATTGCGCGGCCGGTAATAAAATTAATCAGTTCAGTGCGTGATCTATCTTGTTTCGGACAGCAGAACGATCGTTTCGGACAGCAGAACGATCGCGTGGTCGGCCGAATTATTGTGTTCTGCATTGCGCAGCCGGTAATAAAATTAAACAGTTCAGTGCGTGATCTCTCTTGTTTCGAAGCGGGCTTGGTAGTCATATGGCTACTGCTTCTGCCTCATACGCAGGAGGTCGTGTTTTTAATCCCAGGTCCGTTACATTCTCCTACTTTGTATCTTTCTGTTTATTTCTCATGTTCTAGCAATCGCTAGAACTGGAAATGGACTTCCATACCGTTTCCATTACTATTCCTATACCTTCAACTTGAGTATTCTAACAATAATCTGCTAGAATTGGAAATGAACTATAGAGCTCGTTTCCTACATCCAACTAGAAATTCCATCAGCTACCTTCTCCTATCTATCACATTGGCAGCTCGTTAACCAAGACGTACCTCTGCCTCTCCAACCTAACCCAGAAACTCCAACAAATTCCGCATGAACTCGTGGCAAGTGCAGAGGTATATTCGGCTTGCAGTGGGCGAGTGATTGCATCATCATTTCCTCCCTCTTCCCAACATTGACTTGCATTCTGACGTGGCAGGCGCCAGTGTGACCTAACAAATGAGATCACCAGTACTTGTACATTGAAGATGTGTGCTAGTCCCAAGCAAACATCTGTTGGTTCCCTGTGCAAGAACAGCTGATCTGGTCATAATGGAGTAGCAACTACGAGCAGTCAATCAAGCTCAAGCTCAAGCTCAAGCTATTCAGATAACGCCAATTGTGATCATAAATATCATGATAAAAATCAACCTGATGCCATCCCTATACATTCAATTCTCTTTCTCCAATTTAACACGATATTTATTACGATAAATAATGTAATTGTAATCTGAGTAGGTTATTAAGCATTACAGCGCTACTAGCGTTCTATTACTTATGGCCTTACAGTAAAAACAAAAGATATTTTAGTTCAGAAAAAATATTTTAAGCTCTTTTTAGTGGAATGTATTCAACCGTCTAATACGAGTTAAGTAACCTCCATTTAATTCCACCAATTATTTCGATATCTTTGCAGATACGTATTTCGAGTAGGTCGAGTCAAGTACAAGACACTGAAGACGACCACACAGTTGTGGTCGAAATACGTATCTGCAAGGATATTGAAATAATTGGTGGAATTAAATGGAGGTTACTTAACTCGTCTTAGACGGTTGCTATTTTAGTTAAAAGATAAAGATTGTCGCTTCGGTTCCCTTTGTTCTGCTGTCCAAAACATGTGTGGTACCTTCTGTCAAATCGTATGTATTCCTTTATTGACATTTAGATCCCCTATCCTCGCCAGCAAAAGATGTCCCGGACAGCGACAATGTTTATCTTGTAACTAAAATATCATTTGTAAAAACCTTCGGAAAATGCTTCGGGTATTCTTTTAAAATTCCTTGGGTTTTTTAGGAACTCATGCAGATGTATCTTGAGGAAAACTTTAGAAAACACCTGGAGGAGTTTTTCCAGATATTTTGCTTTTAAGAATTCTTTGGAAATTTGTCGAGAATACCTTTAGAAACTCCTTTGACAAATCCATTCGGGATTCATTCGGCTTTTCTTTCAAGAATTCCTTTAGCAAAAATACTTCACCAATCACTTCAGGTGATTTCTTTGAAAAATCCTCAGAAAATTCCTTGGAAAACTGATCCCGAAATTCATTCGAATGTTCCTCCAGGATTTGCTTTTTTGAAAAATCCTAACAAATTTAGTATGTTTTAATAGATTTCAAAAGAATTTCCGAAAGAATACTCAAAAGAATTTACAAAGCAATCCCTAATTGATTTCCCGAATAAATTCTTGGATTTCACCAAGAATAGCTTCGGAAATTCTCAAGGAATTCTTTCAAGATGGCAAAACGTTTTTTGCGAAACAACAGTCCATTCATGTTCACTGCATTTTAGATAGATTTGATTGGTATATTTATTCAAAAAATTGTAAGGATTTGTTTCATCTTTTGAGAGAATTTCACTCATGATCACCGGGTATTGAAATTTCCCTGATTATGTCAGGAATTCCCTGATAATTCCAGGTTTTTTTCAGGTGGGGAGAAATTCCCTGATAATTCCAGGTTTTCCAGGTTTTTCCAGGTAGTAGACACCCTGTTAATTTTTTAGTATTCCAAGTTCTCTTGGTTGGGAGATTGTTATTCTTTGTGAGGGGGTTCCCTTCTCCGACCAACACTTTTGTGTTATTCGGCCTTATGGGTTTTCGGCCTTTTGTGGAATGCTAGAACATTTTCGGCCTTTTGTACTGATCCCGTTTTGCATCATATTGTCTTGTAAAAACGTAAACATTCAAAATTTGCGCACATACTATTGCAAAATAAATCAGTATTGGGGTAATTTGACACAAATTTGACATAAATTCTCGAGCAACATATGATTAGGGCCGAAAAACCAACAATGATGAACCGAGAAAAATGGGGTTCAAGTTTTCTATGACTAATTCAATTCATTTATTGAAGTAGAAACACATTTCATTGCCAAAACCATGTCATTGCTATACGTAAATGGTTACATTATAACAGCAGATTAGGATTAATTGAAAAACCGTTCGGAATCGACAAAATTTCAACTAAAACAAAAATCACGCCGTTTACTCGCATTACCGGCAACACGTCTGGTTTTTAAGTCGTTTGCTCAAAGCTAATAACATAATCGGATTTGTTTAGATTTGTTAGCCAGAGAAGTTCTGCTATGCGACATATCGAAAACCTAGTAAGAATATACATTTTAAAATAACTTGAAGCTAGTTTTCCTAAATAAACAATACTAAGTGAACGGCCTAAAAACCAAAGCAAGCATTCCGCATGGTAGTTAAGGGCGCCAACAAAGGACTTAAAAACCACTAAGGTGCAATTGGTTCATAAGACGTTCACTAAAAATAGCAATAAATGTGTTTCTTAAGAGATATCAAGTACGGAGTTTTACCTAGGATGAAGAATCATTTACGAAGCAATCGTTTATACCAGAAAATCAAAAATCATGGTTTTGGTTTATAAGCCGTAATCATATGTTACGCGAGAATTTATCCCCCAAAAAAGAACGAACAGGCAAATCTGTCAAAATCCATAGTAAAAAAAATTGGATGTCGGTGCTCTGGTAAATTCAGTTTGAATAAAACAAAAAATTTACAAAAATCCGCAACACGGTCATGCTTCCAAAGTCGAAACTTGTATACAAGTATCGCTTGAAAGTTTTAGTACATATACTATTTTCCTTGGTGCACGCTTAGCCTCGTTCACTAACAATATGGTTGAATGTAGATTTTTTTATAGCTGATCACATTTTTCTGATCTCCAACAATATGTTTATATTTGAGTGATTCGTGAATTTCATATAAATTAAAATATGAATTAAAAATATTTCCTGTCCCTCTAATTGCTTAAAATAAGATTTTGGATCAGTTTTCACTGCAGATTTTGAAGGTGTTATGATAAACACTAAGCGAACTGGACTATCGAAATTCATAACTGGCGCCTTATGAGTATTATACCTATATCTAAAGACACTATAAACAAAGACGGGAAATGTTCCAATTGGAATTCCAAATTTACTGTCAGTGCTATTCCAATCGAGCAGAAGACCTGTCATTCCAAAAAATCACGCAGAACATTTGGTAAGGGCTAATTTAACTTCCGCAAATAAACATGTTTAAATTATTGTTGTAATATTTTTGGATCAATGTAGCTAATAAACCCCTACAAATGGTAGAAAATTACTCTCAACTTATTTATATTGTATTTGCTATCTGATTTGCGTGGGTATAAGCGTTACTAATCATTTTCTTTAATTAGGAAAATCACTTACACCAATTTGAAAACTTTATGCGATATGAGCAGTGTTGCGCATTCAGGGTTGCCTGTCTAATTATTTGCTCAGGGATCAGATTTCGCGTCTTTGTATATAGTGTCTTTACCTATATCAAACAAATTGACGGGGACTCCAGCAGTTAGCTGTCAGAGTCTAAATTCATATTGACGTAGAATTACGTCTTTCGGTAAGACAGGGGGGTCATTCCAAAGTTTCAAATTTACGATGCCGTTAACGGATTCAGGAGATTTTGGTATTACACCCAGGTTTTTTTTTACATGGTTGGTTTTGGTCGTTAAAGACCTTCAGCGTCAATGAAACAATGAGTTAACCCCACGAAAAATTCACAAAAAATCAAAGAAAATTCAGGTGGTATTTAAGAAGCTTTGAAAGTTTGGGTTAACCGAGAAATTAATGAATTCCAACCGTGTAAAAAAAACTGGGTGTAATCGATCAGTAAACTCTCTAAGATTTCATACAACTATTGTAAACAACTGATTCAATACATTTTATAGCATTTTATTTGACGTTGTTTCCTCGAAACTAGCTTAACAGGAAGTGACGACTGGCGAGAGTTGACTCTGTGCAAAGGCAATAGTGGTTGAAGTGAAATTGGAGGGATAGGGCTACTACTACTACTAAGGTACATACTGTTGAGGGGTAAGCCAATTCATTTTTTTTATCTTCTACAGCTCGGCCATCCTACAAAACACTCGCCAGTCCCTAAACCCTACATCTGATTACATTACATATTTATCATTGCGATCTGAACAGTAGGAAATACAAAATATCTAATATGCCTCGTCGTTTTCCTAAAACAAATAGAAAATGTAAGTTTACTCATCATGGTCACTAGATTCGCTTTCAGATTCATCATTGGATACTTCTGGTGTTTGCCGCTTATAAAGGCGCATATTCTGTGGGTCGAATATTCCCTCAAACCGTTTCCCAGAAACCTGATAGCCTTCAATGTCGGAAATTACGTAACGGTTGTTGTCCAATACTTTATTCACCTGATAGGGGCCTTTGAAACGAGGCCTCAACTTTTTATTTTCACCGACAACCGGGACACTACGTATCACTACCAGATCACCTTTCTTGAAAATGGTTTTCAAACACCCATCGTCATGTTTCCGCTTGTTATAATCCTGAATCTTACGTATATTTTCAGCTGCTTCATCTCGAGAATGCTCTATATCCTCACGCTCCGGAGACTCCAGAATGTCTTCGAAGTACTGCACAGCATCATTGTTAATCTTGCGCTGCTGCAAAACACCAAACAAAAGCTTCGACGGAACCGACCCTGTACCACGATTCAGCGTGTTATTTAGGCAATATTCAGCGTCAATTAATGCACTGTCCCAAGAACAACCAGAAGACTCAACTATCTTCGACAGTAGGGGCACTAGAGTGCGATTATACCTCTCCACTTGCCCGTTGGCTTGCGGACAAGCTGTCGCCGCAAGATTGTGGACGACTCCGTGCGTTTCAACAAAACTTTTGAAAGCTTGAGAAGTGAAACAAGTCCCCCTATCTGTGACCAATATTCTTGGAGTACTGTAATTGATGAAATAAGCCTTTAGATGCTTCATAACTTCGCAGGTGTTTGTCGTTTTAGTCGGATAAAGCTTAATAAATTTTGAGAAGCCATCAACCACTGCCAAGACATATTTATTTTTACCACGCGTGATTTCCAGTGGTCCCAGGTGATCGACATGAACCATCCAAAATGGTCGGTTACCCTTATCAATATTATGAAGCTCTCCGTCTGCCTTTCTAATTTTTGGGTTATACATAATGCAGGTAATGCACCTTTTGGTATGCGCCAGCACTTTTTCTGCCATTTTGGAAACCAGAAGGATCGCTTTATTAACTGTACGACCTTGTCTTTGCTGAAATGACCAAGGGAATCATGAAACCTGTATATCACCGATTCTTCCATCTCTTCCGGAATATATAAAAGAAGACGACCATGCTCTGATTTATACAACAAGTTATCGCGGACTTCATAACCAGTTAGTTCACCTTCCTCCACAGAGATTTTGAGGCGACACAACTTGTCATCCTTAATCTGGGCAACATACAGTGAATTTTCGAACACGCCTGTATTTTCTTCTACATCCACAGCATGCACATATACTCTAGATAACGCATCGACGTGTTGCATTCGATTTCCCGCACGGTGCACTATTTGCTTGTCGAACTCGGATAGAAAATCAGCCCATCTAGCAATCTTGCTGTTGGTGTCGCGTTTCTCCAAAGTATTTTTCAGTGCTTTGCAATCCGTCACAATCTCAAAACGAATTCCTATGAGATAATGTTTGAAACGCTGGAGAGAATACACAACCGCCAACGTTTCCAACTCAAATGAGTGCAATCTTCTTTCAGCAGGGTCAGTCCTGCGACTGAAAACATCACGGGATGAAACATTCCATCAGACTGCTGTCGTTGCATAAGAATTCCTCCAAATCCATGAGAAGATGCGTCGGTGTGTAACTGTGTTTCAGCTGATGGTGAATAAATGCTTAAAACAGGCCGAGATACTAACAATGACTTCAATGTTTCGAATGCTTCCAGATGTTGCGGGCCGAAATTATATTCTGCTTCCTTTTCAGCAAATCGTACAATGGACTGGCAATACTAGAAAATCCTTTAATGAACTTTCGGAAATAGCTAAGCAGACCCAAAAACCGATGCAAACTTTTAGCGTTATGAGGAATAGGCAAATTTCGAACGGCTTCTACGTGTCGATCGCAAGGACTAATTTGATTTGACCGAATATCGTAACCGAGAAATTCGACTTGTGTGACGAGAAATCTACATTTATCCAAATTCAACTTTATGCCGTTATCTTTCAAGACTGAGAAGACTTTTCGCAAGAGGTCAAGGTGTTCTTCAATAGTTTTCGAGAACAACATGAAATCATCCATAAAAACAACTAATTTTTCAGACTTGACGAACTCACTCAATACTTTGGCCACATAACGACAAAAAATTGACGGCGCATTAGTGTATCCGAAGGGAAGCTTATTAAACTCGTACTGTCCATTTTCAGTGACAAATGAAGTATATTTCTTAGAGTCTTCGGTTAGATGGACATGAAAGAACCCATTCTTCATGTCCATTGTGGAAAAAATACTTCATACCTTCCAATTTGGCAATTTGATCCTCAATCACCGGAAGCGGAAATCGATCGCGTTCAACCAACTTATTAAGCGCCTTGAAATTTACACACAAGCGATACCGACCATCTTTCTTCTTAACAAGAACAACCCTACTCGAATAAGGTGACTCACTTTCGCGTATCGTACCATCAGCTAACCAACCTTCCAAGATTTCATTCACAGCGTCCCTTTCGTATTTGCCAAATCTTTGAGGTGAAACATTGAAATACTTATCCTCTTTCAAACGGATCGATGCCATGTATTTAACGGCTTTGGTAGCATCTGGCTGTTTTAGTCGATAACATTTTTCGAAATCGGAATTAACTTGAACGACGTATCGCGTTGTTTCGTTGTTATCACCTACTGCTAACTGTAAATTGTTATCGTCAAGTACTGGGAAGCAGTCACCGAAGGCTTCATCGATCATATTAAAATCAAACTTACGACTTAATAATGTTGCTTCAGGTTTTTCAAAACGAATCACTGTTATGTTATTTTGCCTGAAAAGATCCTGATCCAGAATAGCGCTAACACCCATTGTATCGTCAGCAACAACCCAAAAAGAAACGTCAAACACCAGAACACCCTTTACGATTATTTTCGTGTCCATGCAACCTTCCACCTTCACTTTGGAATTATTGATGCCAGATAGATCTATCTTTGTTTGCCCTATTTTGTACTCTAATCTATTCATTGAAAGTTCAGATCGTTTGATTAAACTCACCGCACTGCCAGAATCAACCAGCAAGTTTAGCTGCTTCAGCCTTCGTCCGATGATTGCATCACATTTCAGCATCCCGTTCTCATCAGTGTCGATCCTCTCGTTGGGTACTGAATCCTGTGTAGACGTTTCCTCTTCCTTCGCTGTGATCATAGCAACCATGGGTTGCACCGGTTTTCCGTTGTTCAAAAGCTTGAAGCATTGCTCAACAGTGTGCCCCACCTTGGAACACGAAGTACATCGCGGACGTCGTTGTGGTTTCGGGCAGTTGATTGACTTGTGCCCTGAAGCATTGCAGTTGAAGCAGATCAACTCCGACGCAGCAACAATTGCACCAACTTTAACTACAGGTACAGATTGGCGCATCGGTTGGCGTGTTGCACCCAATGTTCCTGAATCCGTCTTTTTCAATCGAAGGTTCGACTCACACCACTTAATCCTTTTTAGCAAGCTGTCAACCGTGTTGTGTTCGTTTGAAGCAATCTGCTCATCCAACCTGTCCTGCGAAAGACCGCTGATCATCGACTTTATGATTCTTGCTCCCGATACGTCCCCTTTGCTGGCGATATTTTGAACACGGAAAACATAGTTTTCGTACGACTCTTGCGCTGTTTTCATCACCGCCATAAGCTCTGTGCACATCCGCTTCATCGTGGTAACTCGGGAAAGTCGTCAACAGCATAACTTTGAATCCCGTGAAGCCAAATATTTTTTCTTCTACCGCACTATACCAAAGCTTTGCAGGTCCCGCCAATCTTGTCGTTGCGTATAGTAGTGCGGCGTTGTCCGTCCACCCGTATAGCTTCTGATAGTGCTCTATCTTTCGAATCCAAATGGCTGCATCGTACGTTCCATCGAATTCACTAATTAGGGCTTTTACCTCTTCCGGATGCAGTGGCCGTGCAGCTCTCGCGTCCTGTGATGCTTGCGAAACCGTGTTCAGCGACATTATGTTTCCATGAGCGGTCACTGGTTCAATGTTTTTTTTCTCCTCCTGGCGCTCGCGTTCTAGTTTGATTTCTTCTTTTTCTTCTTCCAGCTCGTCTGTGGCGTTTCGTCGGCGTTTGATTTTCGGCATTCGTTCAAAATGGCGGCGCACCGGCCAAATCGTAATCTTGTTATTTTTTCGTTTCGCGTTCGTTTCTTCCGTATCGTTGTTCCGTATTCACTTTTGAACGGCCGCCGCGGATTACTGTTACGTTGGAAGACCGATTTTAATTGGACTAACTGAGTAATCCCACTTCTGATTTTCTATAGCATTTTATTTGACGTTGTTTCCTCGAAACTAGCTTAACAGGAAGTGACGACTGGCGAGAGTTGACTCTGTGCAAAGGCAATAGTGGTTGAAGTGAAATTGGAGGGATAGGGCTACTACTACTACTAAGGTACATACTGTTGAGGGGTAAGCCAATTCATTTTTTTTATCTTCTACAATTTCACTATTGAAAAATTTAATTTCGTCAGGTAGTGTTGAAATTTCACTTTTTCAGTAAATTGCCTAAATTTTCGGCTATTACCTATCCGGCATGAATATGCACAACATGTTGATGATCGAATTTCGAATCCTCTATGGCATTATACGTAATTCTACGTTCAATTTGCGGTCACTTTTTTCACTTTCGTATATAGACCCTTATTTCTATATTGAAAAACAATTCTGAAAAAAAGTAGAAAGTTGTATCAAAGACACGACCGCAAACTGAACGTAGAATTGCGTATGACAATAACGACAAACACCTGAAATGTATAACATTTACTTTAAAAGTAAAGTTTCAACACTGCTTGACGAAGTTCAATTTTTCAATAGGTAAATGCATTGAACCAATTGTTTACAACAGTATGAAATCTTGGAGTGTTTGTTTACTAATCGACCAAAATCTCCGAAATCCATTGAAAAACGGCGATTTATTGGCTCTTACTTTCTGACCTCTTCTTGTGAGGGATGTGAGTTTGAAAATTTGAAAGGACGTAATTCTTCTTCAAAAATGTGTAATATAACTCAAATTATAAAATATTCATACTTGGCCTTGAAGAACAATTATCAATTATGTGCCTGCCAGAGTAGACGCGTCTACGCAACGTCGCGCGAAAACTGCCATCAAAGGAATGATAAGCATTAATAAGAAGCTGATAGATCGTATGGACGCTTCGCATCGAATTTCACGTCCACTTTGGTCGCACCCTGACCGTGAAATGTTTACTGTTTTACCTATAGTAAATATATTTTCGATGAACATTTTTCTTGAACGAAAATCATTCGTCTAAATTTTGAGTTGTGGAAGCTTAGCGTGTATGTAATTTCTGTTGGTTCGTTTCTTGGGTAGTGTCTAACCGATTCATTCATTTTATCAATTCTATTTTTAGCTTCACATCTACTTTATCACCGTTAATTCGTTGCTCCAACAACTAATGCAAAAACACTTTTTGTGTATGTTCTTCCAATTTCAAATTTCAGGCGAGATCGTTTTTCTCCGCAAATTTCCATCAAGGATGTCGCTGCCATGTTCGAGTCAAGATCGCAAAATCAGTCGTAATCTGGAAAGGCTTTGTTTAGCTTTATTTATAGTAATGTACTACTATTGCACGCCGTTTCTGAAATTACGAATCAATTTTCGGTAAACATTCTGTTGAAAATAAATCTCATTACACCTTCGTGTTCTACTTGACCAAAATTTGTGCTGCAAATAAGAATGATAGTTTGTAAAACAGTAAAAATATATAAAGTAATCGAACGCAATAGAAAAAACAAAACGTTGATATTGAACTACTCTTTATAAGAATCTTATAACTTCAGCTAAACTGCTGATAATACCTAATGGATATGTCACTGTTTAACAAAGCATAACTGATACGTAGTTAAAAAGCAACTTACTGACAACGCGAGCAAAAATTTATTTATATGAAAATTAATAAAATTTGTATGAGTAGTGCATTATTCGAAAAGAGCAAACAAATTAGCTAAATATCTGTGAAACATATTGCTTCAACTGCACGAAGGTAAATAGACTAACAGCGTTGCATTTATGTACAACCCAACTGGCTGAAAGCTATTTGTATTGAACAAAAACTGCATGGGTTCTTGTTAGTGATTTCCAATCGTTGTTATTTCTTCTCGAAATCCAACTTGTTCAACGTGGAAAAATGTTAGGTAAACTTCATCAGATGTTGTACGGTTAGAGAACAAATCGATGGTAGGATATGCTTTCGTACGAAAACTTTGGAGATTAAATAACAGTAGAAGGTTTACCAGTGAGAACATTTTAAAACAAAAACCAGCCAAGTTGTAAGAAAACATCGCTTCAATGGTGGACTCAGTTCAACTCTAAAAGATAATTTGAACGGTAGCTTGATGAGAGACTAATTTACATTGTACATAAAAATGTCGAGTATGAAAGTGAAGATTAAGATAGTGGGATATCGTGCATCACAATCTTTTATCTTTATGTATAGGTCTACGTTGTATTGTTTCATTGCGAATGTTAGCTTTTGCTTCGTTTACAAAACGGAACTTAATTATTCTATTTTGGTAGGTACTGTTTTAGTTTTGTTTTCAAAATTTGACGTGCGAAAATAAATTTGTTTTGTTTTATAGAAGAACTTGTTTCTGTTCGACAAGAGTGTAGAATGAATGTAGATTGAAACGGAAAGTTTTGGAGGATCATTGACAGTGTGAGCAAACATCAAAGATTAAATGACAAACGTAGATCGAGTAGATAAGCCGATTGAGACAATAATTTTCCATAAAATCAGTGACAAATTTTTAGAATACACTTAAATCGATGAACACATTCTTTATCAATCAAGACTTTCTGATCAGGACTGCTGTAAACTGATTTATTCAACTAGCAATGATTTCCTCAACTCTAGTAATTTTCTTTTCATGTAAATATAAACTTTTTTTAATGGGGTGATTCAATTGAAAGATGATGTTAAACTGAACTTATGGTCAACATTTATTATATTGTAAATAACCTAATTGCAAATAAGATACATTAACGATAAACTTGTGAGGAAACACGTCACAAAAAAATAAAGAAAACAAAGAAATGAACAGATGGTAATTTTTTCACAACACAAACTAATCATAAAACAATACAAAATGTCAAAACTACTATGAAAGAACTAATTCTACTCGAAACATGATATTAACTTACGCTTTAGTATTTGATATTGAAAATAGCAAGCAGTAACAATATGCAGAAATTGAGAATGTAACTTTTGCTAAACAGACACTTTCCGATCTTTAAACAATTTAATAACTTCCTATAATATGACCACGGTAAAGAGAGAAACTGACTACAAAATATAAACACTTTCTTCAAGAACACATTGAATTCCAATAGTAACGATGAGTTGGCTTTGGCTTATTGATCATATCCGAAACATCCCATTTTCTCAAATATTGGTCTCATACATTATAGCGCCAGACTATATCACTGAATGTATAGCATGACCGGAATCGGAATCAAACGGCGCTTTTTGCTTATTGGAATTATAGTCGGATACTGCATTTGATGATTCTATTTTTAGCTTTAGTACATCTATTTATGGTACTAAAATGGCGCATGCGCACTCTAATTCCAATTGGAACAATCACGTCGATACACGCTATTTATGTTCCACTCAATAAGAGGATATTTTGTTAAACTACACTCAATATGAATTACATGCACTTTTATGTACACAGGAACAAATTTTATTTTCTTCTTCTGTCTCCGCCCCTTAAAATTCCGTTGCTAAATTCAAATATTTAAGTGGGTATATATAAAAAAAAGAAATTTTGAGCGTTCATAGTAAATTCTTTAAGAAAACTGATGAGTTTTTTCAATTTTATCAATTAATATTCATTCATTTTTTATTTTCCTCCACATTCATTATCAAAAGGGTAATAATGGGATAAAAGAAGAAAAATCAATATTATAATCATTATTAATTATAATCAATATTTGTTCCAGCCTTATTTGCCTCAGATTGTTTCTTACTCCGATGGATTGAACAAGTTTAAATCCAAAATCTGTGAGCCAATATCCTATAGCAACCCAGTCTGTTGATAGGATCCACCATCGGTTCGGTAGTCTTCTGGGTGAAGCATTCAAAAATGTTGCTCTTTTGTGTGCCAGTTCTACACGCGTTACGGTTTCATAGCAGTAGGAAATATTGCTGGCGCCGGCGTGATAGATCATTTCTACAACGGATGGCGGAGCGTCAGCCCATTTGTAATCAATGGCGGGGGCGTTGATCGTCGTGAAATTATTTTATAGATTTTTTTTGTCACTAGCCGACTATCTTTACCTCCCGTGCCAAATTTTCAAAATAATTTTTTTGTTCAAACCTTTATAAATACATTTATAAAATTTCGCAACTGAGTAAGACACATCCAGGCTTGTAAAATGTCATCCGCATGTCATTTGGCTAATTTGTCCATAACTTTCTTTCGAAGCCAAATTTACTCCATAATTTTAGATGTACTCATAACGCTCGAGTAGGTCTATATATATAGGGTACATTGCTCTAAATATAAAATCTGAGGCTGGAGAGTGATAACTCTCCAAAATGTCACGTGTCATTTGACATAATGTCATTTGAATGACATTTTGCCTCCCACGCCCCAGATAACATATTTACAGCAATGTCTTGTTAGACAAAGTTGTAGGCACATTTAAGCGCTATAAGTTCGTCATACATCATGAATCGATAGCTACCTTCTGGAAAAAGTTCTGGGAAAATTATTCAAACGAATGCAAATGACATTTTACAACACTGGACATCTAGCGCTTAGGATTGCTGCATTGTTCGATTTCGATGTTTTCTTTCAATGTAGAAATTTGCGGTAGTTTGCCGAAGATTTAATGGTATGATGTAATAACAGCTACTTCGGGTACCTGAAGGAATAAAACAGACCCCATCTCGTGGTACTTAGTCTCTTACCCAGCAACTCCTATCCCTACCTCCTCGTGGCGCTGGCCGGGATACGAGCAACCTTAGGGAAGATCGGGTAACCAACCCTGGTGGGAACTATGGTCGTATGCTGACAGGGAAGGGGGGTTTGCTCCTCTCTGAGCGTCTGTCTTCCATGTTAGAAGCGGCTCACAACAGCGCCTGTTCTCCATGTTAGGGGCGGCTGATCATCATCCGAGTGCCAGCGAGGGACTCTAAGTTAAACTGTGCACCATGGTCCACCGGGAATAAGGAGGAATAGTCTTCCGGAAATTTAAAGGGTTTGGTGTCAGGCCCTGCAAGCTAGCCTTTAAAAACTTACGCAACAAATAATCAACAAGAGAGTACGAACCGGAACCATCAGCGAAGACCACTGTGACGAAAAGGGACTAGCGATTAGAAACTCGGTTCGTGGAACTGCAAATGTCTCAACTTCATCGGGAGCACACGCATACTCGCCGATGTGCTCAAGGACCGTGGATTCGGCATCGTAGCGCTGCAGGAGGTTTGTTGGAAGGGTGCTGGCCGATCAATAAAAGAATGTGCAGGTTGAGGATCAAAGGACGGTTCTTCAACTTGTCTCTTGAGGACTGCTGGAATACAGTTAAAGCAGCTATTAACGACGCAGCGGAGAACAACGTTGGGTATGTGGGACGAAGTTCGACGGTTCGAAGTTCGAAGTTTAAAGGTTCGAAAATTAGTCTTTGGTTCGACGGTTTAGACGAAAGCTTTTTTCAGGAGAAGAAATACCGTCCGGAAGAAGCGGAGTGCCAAGAGATGGAACAGCTGTACCGTTCTCAAGAAACACGCAAGCTCAATGCATCCCGCAAAGGCTTCGTGCTGCGAGCCGAAAAGTGCAGGGATAAGGATGGTAGCATCTTGACGGACGAACGTGTGGTGATCGAAAGGTGAAAGCAGCACTACGAGGGACATTTAAAATTTAAATGGCGCTGAGAGTACAGGCAGTGAAAGTCAAGGCAGTGGAGGAGATGACTACGTCACTTCAGCGGGCGATGGAAGCCCCCACCTTGAGGGAAGTTAAGGATGCCATCCAACAGCTAAATACCAAATAAAGCAGCGGGTAAGGATGGTATCGGAGCTGAACTCATCAAGATGGGCCCGGAAAAGCTGGCCACTTGCCTGCACAAACTGATAGTCAGAATCTGGGAAACTGAACAGCTACCGGAGGAGTGGAAGGAAGGGGTTATATGCCCCATCTACAAAAAAGGCGACAAGCTGGAGTGTGAGAACTTTCGAGCGATCACCATCCTTAATGCCGCCTACAAAGTGATATCCCAGATCATCTTCCGACGTCTGTCACCATTAGTGAATGAGTTCATGGGAAGTTATCAAGCCGGCTTCGTTGACGGCCGCTCGACAACGGACCAGATCTTTACTGTACGGCAAATCCTTCAAAAATGCCGTGAATAGCAGGTACCAACGCACCATCTGTTCGTTGATTTCAAGGCGGCATACGACAGTATAGACCGCGTAGAGCTATGGAAAATTATGGACGAGAACAGCTTCCCTGGGAAGCTTACCAAATTGATCAAAGCAACGATGGATGGTGTGCAAAACTGTGTGAAGATTTCGGGCGAACACTCCAGTTCGTTCGAATCGCGCCGGGGACTAAGACAAGGTGATGGACTTTCGAGCCTGTTGTTCAACATTGCGCTCGAAGGTGTCATGCGGAGAGCCGTGTGTAACAGCCGGGGTACGATTTTCAACAGATCCAGTAAATTTATTTGTTTCGCGACATTGTCGGCCGAACATTTGCAAAGGTGGCAGAACTGTACACCCGCCTGAATCGTTAAGCAACAAAAGTTGGACTGGTGGTGAATGCGTCAAAGACAAAGTACATGCTTGTGAGCGGAATCGAGCACGACAGGGCCCGCCTGGGAAGCAGTGTTGCGGTAGACGGGGATACCTTCGAGGTGGTCGAGGAGTTCGTCTACCTCGGATCCTTGCTAACGGCTAATAACAATGTTAGTCGTGAAATACGAAGGCGCATCATCTGTGGAAGTCGGGCCTACTACGGGTTCCAGAAGAAACTGCGGTCAAAAACGATTCGCCACCGCACCAAATGTGTCATGTACAAGACGCTAATACGACCGGTTGTCCTCTACGGACATGAAACATGGACAATGCTCGAGGAGGACTTGCAAGCACTCGGAGTATTCGAGAGACGGGTGCTCAGGACCATCTTTGGCGGTGTGCAAGAAGACGGTGTGTGGCGGCGAAGAATGAACCACGAGCTCGCCCAGCTCTACGGCGAACCCAGTATTCAGAAGATAGCTAAAGCCGGAAGGTTTTTAGGGGCAGGGCATGTTGCAAGAATGCCGGACAGCAACTCTGCAAAGATAGTGTTCGCTTCCGATCCGGCAGGTACAAGACGGCGTGGAGCGCACGAGTGAGATGGGCAGACCAGGTGCAAAACGACTTGGCGAGCGAGGGACGTATTCGAGGATGGAGAGATGCGGCCTCGAACCGTGTATTGTGGCATCAAATTGTTGATTCAGTGTTATCTGTTTAGATGTAGACTAAATAAATTAAATGAAATGAATATATAATTTTAATTCAAATCAGACGGTACAACAATTTATTTATAATAGCAAATATTTTTTTTTTTACGTAGAACTACGTCTGTCTTTTCTATATTGGGGTACACTTTACGATTGCAAAAAATCGAAAAACGTCACGAAAATATGATAGACTTTTATCGTTAATATCTCAGCCGTTCCTCGATGGATTTTCAATTTTCTTAGACTATTCGATCAAGGAAGAGTCAACGCTTCATACCCAATGTACACTGAAGCCGTTTTTTACACGATTAGCTTTTTATGTGATATTTTTTTCACTTGAATTTCGGGATTTACGCGGTTCATTCAGACATATTTTGGAATTTATGCGGTTTTTTACGTTGTTTTGATTTACGCGGCTTACCCTCCGCGTAAAAACCGACTTCAGTGTGCTACAATATTTATGTATGATTATTTACTATTGAAAACTTGCTAACAGTTTAGCAATCGGTTTCGATGTATCAGTCAGTCATAAGTGCATCGTTGACTTCTTCTTCAAAAGCACTACATTCCAACTGGAACTTGGCCTTCTTTTCAACTTTGTAATTTATTAGAATTTCTTTAGTTATTAATTGAAAGCTTTCTAGACCGGCCATTGCATTAGTATGCATATTGTGTGGCAAATACAATGGATACATTATGCCTAGGGTGTGTAGATCGGATCGAGAATCGATAGCGCTATCCCCGGATTCTGCGTCTTTGTTCGCAAGGCTAACTGGAGACTTCAAGCCAGCATAGACGTCGAATTAATGCAACTTACAGGGCTTTTAGCTGGTGCAAATTTCTGCTAACTTACACGCGTGTTTTCTCTCGAAAGTTTGAAGGCGGTTGTCAGCAGCTTATCGCTTACGTCTATTGGTGCCAGTAGAGGCACTCGGAATCTTCTTTGCTGCTGCAGTGGATGTGCTCTGGGAAACTTTATCCGGCTCGTTTTTTGCTGATTCCTAGGCTGCCGTTAACTGCAAGACAGTCCGATCTGTTTATGGCATCCTTATACAGATGGGTCTGCTGACAGCCCAGCTTTCACGATGGGCTTTTCTGTTAAGAGCCACCGGGGGTTTAAACTGACGTAGTGGCGGGTGCTCAGTCCCTGTTCCAGTTTGCGTCGATGATGGTTGCAGCGGTACACTATCAGTCAGGGTTGTCATACGATAATTATTGGAAATATCATTTAACAATTTTTCAGGTGTGAAAAGTAGGCGATAACTTTAAAAATTTTGGAATCGGATGATAATAAACACAAAATTGTCATTAAAATGTAAACCTAACTAATACCAATTTAATGTCAACAATGCAGTTCGATCGGATGTCTGGCATTGTGTTGTGATGTTATGTAGGAAAATAAGTTGAAAAGTAGCATTTACCAATGCTTCGAATCGAGATGCAATTATCGAACGATTCTTTCTCTCTAGAGAGTTTTTATCAATTTATAATTTGGATATGTGATCGCTTGAGAGTGTTGTTCATCCACGATTATTTGAAAATTTCATTTTTATCATTTATATCCTAATGCTCACTTAATCTCAGGACCACATAATACAGATAAATTGATCAAAACAAAAATATTTCACTTAAATTTTATTCGATTTCACAAGAAAACATATCACTTTTTGAAAGTTCATGGGTAAAGTTCATCTTTTTTGTCCTTGAGCTGGACCACTCATCGTACGAGTCCCGCGGCTACTCTTGTATTATTTTACCACAGGTCGACAGATTTAGCCACAGGACTTGCAAAAAAAAACATGATGTTATAGAGCAGCTGCGGCCTCCAACATACTCCTGACAGTGAAATTCATAGGATTTATGTCCGGGGAACTCGCTGGCCGCTCTTAGCTCGAAATGACCCCTGAAAACCACTTAGCTAGGGTTTCTTCACTTTTTGAGCCGGCGTCTAATCCTGTCGTAAGACCAAAATATATCAAAATAATGACGAGCTCACGGTTCGACGATGTTTTGTAGAACTAATTCCCACTACGTATTTTGTATTATATTACTTTTAATCACTTATGTAGCAGTTCAATTGCCGGACCCTGTAAACAACGAAAACAGATTCACCTTGGGCTTGAAAAACGCTTGCTTTGGTCTCATCGAACAGAAAAGTCGAAGTCCTGTACACTGCATACAGCTAGGTAGTTCAACGTCACCTTTGCGTACAACCCGATTGGGCTGCACCTTTAAGGGTCTGTCTCATTTGGATAATTAAACTGAAATTAAACTTAAAAGTGACATTTCAATAATTATCGAATAACCCTGCTCACAGAGCAAGATTACTTTTGACAGATATCGAATCATTTTGCATCGATGTCTTATTGGAATTGCTGGGTAGCACCAGCCATTCTTATGACCGGGTTATTTGCTAATTTTCGAACTGTCACTTTTAATTTTAATTCTCCAAATGAGACAGATCCTAAGTTTTTAAATTCTTTGTTTAGGTGTTTTTTTAATTCCAGATTAAGTTCAACACCGGTGCATATAATTGTATATTTATTGTATATTCTGTTCTGTTGATTGAATTTACAATTATGATATTTTTCACTCAAATCAGATGTGACAAGCATCTGTTGCGTAAGTGAATCATTTCACATCATAAATGAAATTCATATCAAATTTCGCAGTATTTTTTAAGTGTAATATCGATTTGTCGTTCTCTTGAATTACCACTATTTGATATTCATCGATACCTTTCGTAAGATTTTCGCTTAAACACCGCTCAGAGATACAACCTTCTTTTAGTAACGTTTCAGTTCAGGAGACCTCTCGCTCTGGTTTATATTTATGCAAGAGACTCCTTGTTCCAGTCATTTGATGATCCACAGAGTCCTTTCGCTCTGGATATGCCATGTGTCGTGGCCGAGCGAATATCATTAGGACATCCGTCGAATATCTGAATTATCATGGGCTGTGTACTCACGAGTATCTTCTGACAGAACGAGTAGCTCTAGTGATGTACCTAATATTCGGATTAGCATCGTCTCTTCTCTTTCTTTGTTTCGTTTTGTCAATCGAGTTCATATTCGTGTGCTAATGGGCGCCTACTAGGTACTCGAACGCCGATTGCTTCGATTTGGAAATTCAAATCTCATTCAAATAATTCATGCTTTCATTTTCATTCAATATCTTCGACTATTATTTTAATACAAGCCGCTACTACCACACCATGCATGCAATTCACAATTATTATAAGTATAACCAACCAATTTCAATCACATTTTTTTTTCTCTTGAATTTAAAATTACCCAAATGCTATTAGTATACCTTACCCACTCTTCTGGGAGCTTGTGCTGCGCCATGTGGTGATCAATACTGGAGCGATTTCAGTATTTCCTGAAATTCTTGAAAATTTTGAGGACCAAAATTGTTTTTCAGTCCATCTGCCAAAATAATGTTCATAAAACTGAACTCAAGCTATGTCGGCAAATCATAGCTTACCGCGATTTTTCATCAATCAAAAAACATAATTATAACCATAGAAACGATGAGTTGCTCGTTTTACTGACCATGTATGAGAACTTAGTATTCTTGGCATGGAACGCACAGGTTTTATAATACCTATGACCATTTTTATTCACATTATTAGCGTATTCACTACACTGTGCTACACTTTTCATTGCTTTGTTTTTGATGGGATGGGAATAGGAGCTATGGGATGAAGTGCCGAACCGTTCCCCTATATTCTTATTAAATGAAAACATAGTTACCTATATGTGCTTTAATTTTTTATCATATGCTTCTGAAAATGCATAACTTGTTATCGAGAATCTCAAACTTCCAACAACCCCTTTTTAAATACCAAATTAAACGACAGCTATAATCACGCTCCTATTGATCGTATCTAAATTTAATAACAATATTTATACGTGCTTTTTACTCCCTTCATCATCTGCGCGGGATCACAATAGGACCACAACTGCAAGACCAGTAGCACTAATAAATCAAATCAATTTCACAATTCAACGGCATTTGATGTACTCAGGTCTCACCCATTCTTCTACAATCTACATCGGGCATCGCAGCCAATATGCGCCATATCACCGGCGTAGATCTATAAATCTCGTCGCCAGGGCCAGCCACCGATGCCCCCTTCCCCTAGCATTCGTTGCGCAGCAATGGAGAACTGATTGCCAATAATAATAGCAATAATGATTCCAGCGTTTCAAGAGCCTGAACACCGACCATCAAGCGTCACGTACTTAATTTAGTTTGGAACATTTTGTACCCCTCGGAGAACGCCAGATTTCCCACAGAGCCTTGGCTTCCTACGATGATAGAAGTGTGAGCGGAGACAGACACTTGACAATCAAAGCAATCCCGTTGTTGATGTTAGCAAGCTGACCTGCTATAGCATTGCTGCTCCTTGCGTTTGCCAAAGCATGTGAAAGTTCGCCACTCGCTATTCACCGTAATTATCCTTTGTGTCGTTTAATAATAACAAACTTCACCCCTTGCTCTTCGAGTTAAATGTGATGATGAGGGATGACAAACGTTGAACAACTCTCTGCTGGATAGATCCCTTGTTAGAATTTTGCGAAATTACACACCGGAAGGTGAGTAGGTTAGGATGTTTCAATGCACTAAAATTGTAATTTACAATATGTAAAAGTTGAGTTTCATTTCTGTATAGTAAAAATAGCAAGCCATGCAGGTGTCACTGTCTACTTCCTAGAACTTTTTTTTTATTTGGTTTAGTAATTCCTTTGTGTAGTGTATAACATGATGAGTTGAACCATATTTGACTTTTAAACAACATTTAGTTCTTCATGTGATATTTTTTTAATCCCACGTAATGGTGTAATCATTATGCATACGGTAGGTTTATTTACTTATTCTCGTCAATCTAAGAACACCCTAGTTTTTTCACCCATGAGGCAATAGTGCAATGGTAAGTGACACGACTTTATTAAAATTCTAAAAATCGTTTCCTGGCTAGGGACAATACAGCGGTGCTGAATCCTGCGCACCACACCAGCTCCTGATAACATGCTCAGGAAGCAATTAGCAGCAAGAATAGCCTTCCGCACTTGATGAAGATACTTTTGGTTGCATGAACTTTACAGTCGCTTTGTTCCGTTCATGGTAGCATCATTCTTTTCAAGTTGCCCGCCGTCCTCGACGCTATTCAACAAGGATCATGCTTTGTTTCTCTACTTCCCTTGTGGTGCCACAGTTTCCACGGTTACCAGTGTACATATTGCGATGTAGGAAGAAAAAGGCAGCCCAAGTAGGCTCTTCCTTTTACGTAACATGGTTGCTGATGGTGAGTGAAAAGCCCAGATCTGACTCCGGGATACGATTATCGGAGGAAGTCGAGTAGGAAGTGTTGGTGAAAACACACGTTCCACTCATCGTTAACTGTCATGTCGGGCCTATTCTTTTGTCATGATGTGATATTATGCGGGCTTAATATGGTACGGAAGGATATCGTGTGGGAACAGGGAACAGGGAACTGAACAGGGTTATTTCTCAGGTGACACTGTGTGTTTAGAATGTGTTGGTAATATAAACGACAATATTCCCAAATGTACAACAATTTCGCAATTTCTCGTTCTTATTTTGACTGTTTCTCTTCTCAAAAACTCAATAACAGCATAAACAATGTAGGATTTTTTCAGAATTCTGTATAATAACCTACCAGAATATGTACAAAACTGGGTATATACGAAATTGCTGTTCCTGTTCTTCATGTAATTGCAATAAAATCCCATTTTTTCTTTTTCACTGGACGAAGGACTAAAGAGCATGGATTGTTTCTCAGTTTCTTTCTAAGATAGGAAATTTTTTGTCGAAGTTCAAATCAGCATAACTTTGCGTAGAATGATCCGATTTCGATGAAACCGGGACCTTCGGACGCGAAAACTCGTCTAGCATACTGTCCCTATGCCAGAGCATAAATGAATGAAGCTTTCGATGAATGGTTAAATTTGTTATGATTAAATCATTCAACTCTATGATTAAAGATTATGATTAATGATTTATTCATTTTTGACAATGATTAATGATTATGATTAACGAATAAATAAATTTTCGAAAATGATTAACGATTATGATTAATGAATAAAACGTTTGAAGTATGATTAACGATTACCGATCGTGATTAAATGTCGACACAATATGTGTATGATTAATGATTAACGATCGATATGAATAATGATTAACGATTATGAATAATCAAATTCAATGATTTGCATAGTGATCAATACTCAAGTAACCTGTCCACCAATTTGTGTTATTAAAAGGTATAAAAAATGTATGATTATGATTAAAGATTGATGAATAAAAGCGATGAATGCAATGATTGAAATTGGTGATTAATGAATAAACTCAAAACAATCATGAATATGATTAGTGATTAATGATTAAATGTAAAAATGTATGATTAACGATTGATGATTAATGATTGAATCGTATTTTTTGTATGATTATGATTAATGAATAATGATTAAATAACCCATTATTCATTAATCATGATTAAATCTATGATTAATCACTAATGCTCTGCCCTATGCAACCACAAAAAAAAAATACTACCATGATTATGAAAATAGTTTGGCGGGACAGTTATGCCGAGAAATACAGCTCTTGTTTGGTGGTTTCTACGCATACCAGTCCCGCTCACTGCATGATATTGTAAATGACTACTGCGATTGACATACATAGTAGTCATTTACGATATCATGCAGTGAGCGGGACTGGTATGCGTAGAAACCACCAAACAAGAGCCATATTTCTCGGCATTACTGTCCCGCCAAACTATTTTCATAATCATGGTAGCCAATTCTTTTTGTGGGTGAAACATTAGAATGACTTTAATGAAATTAAGTTTGCTGAGTAACCCTGTGGCGTAATATTTTAAAATTTTGTATCGGTGGGACGTCAGCAATGAAATGAAAATTTAGAATTTAATTTCAAATGTTATTTTCTCAACAGTCTTTTTTAAAATTTGGTACAAGCGTGCGTAGAACGGCAGTGTAGTTCCTCCTATTTGAATAAAAGTGAAAATCGTCAGAATGAAGAGATTCAATTATTACGTTGATACCAGGAACAGTAAGTAACCCATTACTTCCAACAGGTATCGCTTTTATTAGCTGCACTCCTGCTGATTTGGCCATTTTTATCTTTCATGCATGTGGCACGATGGCTTTAAAGTTCACCAATCCGACTTTGATGACAACATCGTAAACAAAATAAACAGATGTACTTCAACTGGAAAGGTGCCTTAATCCTATTTGTGATCTGTTATAATTTAGCTTTAATTGAGTACCCCGGAGAGTATTAACAACTATATCATGATTTAATTCCTGAATATGGTGGAAAATGTCTTTCCGATGCTTCCCGCACTTGTTCCGGTGTGTTAAATTCAATAACAGCATAACAATAGGCCCCTTGATGTGATTTTGTCCGGAAAAGGCAAACCTGTACTCATCTATCCATGTACCATTATACGGAGAGAGTATTAAAGAGGGTGAACATATTTTTTAGCCAGTGTCACCCCATCTCGATGTTTGGTACGCTACAATATCTGTTAGTCAATTGGTAGGAGATGATGGTCCCCCTAAACTTTTCTGATGTTTCACTCAACTGAATCGCAAATTTCGAATCATTCGATTGTGCTGGCACAAGTTGAGCTTCATATGTATAACATTGTGATTTCCTAGGTTTTTATGACTTGGAGAGGAGTTACAACAAATGAACTGACGAACGGAAATATCTGCCGTAACCCCATTAAATGCTTGTGCGAAGCCGTATGGCAGAATTGAACTGTTAATCTAGAATCTAGAACAATGTTCCCCTGACCCATTAGGGGCGGGGGATAGTGTCGAGACCGTATCAAGGGGGCCGTGAGCCATTTGTTACAAATTCACTCTTTTTGTGGTTTGACTATCATAAGCACGGTTGTTTTTATTTTATTATACAAATAACAATTAGTTTGTTTACTTAGAATTTAAACTTGTGAAAGAATCGTTTCTTTTCTGTAGTGATTTGAAAACCAGAACCAAAATCGACGACACCATCTTCTTCTCCTTATTGACACACATCCCCCACTGGGACATTGCCGCCTCGCAGCTGTTCTCTAATGGCGGTAAGCACCAACGAGGATAATACTCGATTTAATACGAATTAAATAAAATCCGGTGTTAAAGTTAATACTTCGAACGGTAAGCTTCAAACTCGTATTAAGTACGCAGCCACTTTTCGCTCTTCACGATAATGAGAATGTATGTGTGTGAGAATGATAAAATCATAAATAATGAACGATGACTTTTCCTTTTTTTTTTGTTATCATTTTCATAGAGATTGATTTGGATTCCCCGGAAAGAATTTAAAAGTCTATTTTAAAATGTGTAAAAGTATCCTTATCTGTGTTTTGTTTCGATTGAAACACATTGCTATTGTGTTCTGCAGCTGGTGGGATGTCCACTGGTAAACTTCGCTGTGCCAATCCCGGGTTCTGGACCAGCGATTCCGGAGCAGAATCATCAGGCGCAATCAGCAATGCAGTATATTTCAGACTCCCGAAGTATAATCGTCTATGGCGCAATGTTTGCATCGCTGCTCCACAGGACATCGGATCGACGAAAAGTTCCAGATAAACCTCGACGTTTACCAACTCGAACAGAACGAAGTCTCAGTGAAACTGTCGGAACACATTATCATCCAAGGAAAGCGGAAAGAGAAGCAGGACAACCACTGATGCATCTCGCGGCATTTCATCTGGCGCCTTAATATCCCAGCGGAGTATCCTATTAAAAAAGGCCGACGAATTCGGCAGACGGAATTTAAACCATTTTAGCACCGAAGAAGGCAATTACAAGCTGGTATGTGGGTAACGATCGTCCAGGCATGAGAGTCCAGACTGGTGACGTGATGAAAAATATTACCCGTTAGCTGATAAAGAGTGGAGTATCAGTTTTATTTTATACATAATTAGTTATGTTTTTACAATAAAACGTTTATCATTTGTCAGAAAATGTTGTTGGAAGTTTCTCGTGAGACAGTATGGTGATTGTTTTGCAAAATGTTGGTACTATTTACATACATACATACTGCCGTGAATCGCATATCAGTCCCATCTCTGCTGGGTTTCCTATTCATATGGGACAAATATACGATTCACGGCAGCATAGGTACCCATATCGAAATTTTTGAAAATTAATATTTGGTGAAAGAATTGTTAAAACTGTTGGAGTTCTTGTTGTAATTTTTCAAAATTATGTATGAAGGTAAGATATTCTGATGTTTTTTTTTTCAAAATCTAGGGGCATTAAGAAATTCTTCGAATTCTAGGGGCATTGATTTCAGCAGTACGGATTGAGAAACTACCCGAAATTCCTACCGGGAATCCTGGAGAAATACTTCCAATTTTCTAGAGAAATTTTTGAACGATTCTACGATCAGTTATCTGGAAATTCCTGAAATATTTCTCTCAGTTTCTGGGAAGAAAATCATACTCTTGAAATTTATTAAGGAATTCTCTCGGAACATCTGAAGCAACTCTTTTAAAGATGCTGGGGAATTAATTCCTGGGAATTCATTTCGAATTCGTGGAGGATATGTCATCATGAAGGATTTATCTTGAAATTCCTGAAAATAATTACCAAAACTCAAAAATAAATTCTCCCATCAGAGCTCCAAACGAAATCCTTTCGAACACTTGAGATATTTTCTAGAAATTCTAGGAATTTTGTTTTCCATAATTCATTGTGAAAACAATACTCACTTAGAATTCCTATAGAAATGTACTTAAACTAAAAAGAATCATTCCAGGAGTAATTGTCTTTAAATATCTGACGAAATTCTTGTAGGAATTATTCTGGGATTCCTGAAAAAATCCCACCAGAAACCAATGGGAATGATTCTTCCAGTTAATCTGACGCAGCTCTAGAAATCAATGAGAAATCTTTTTGGAGTTCATGGAGAGGATCTTTCAAAATCTCTGGAGGAATCCTAGCAAAGTGCAGACTGAATCCTTCTGGAAATCCTGGAAGAATTCGTACGGAATTCCTGAAGGGAAACTTCGGGAATTCTCCCCCCAGTTTTTTAGAAGAGATTTTGCCTGAAATTTAGGAAGAATTTCTCCGGACATTTTGAAGGAATTGCTATAGAAATTTTTGAGAATTTCGGTGGAATTCTTTCACGAATTTTGGAAAGATTCCGCAAGGAATTCCGGAAGAAATCTGGTAGGGTTATTAGTAGCATTCCTCTAGAAATTCCGATAGAAGTTCTCCAAAAATTATGATAAGATGCATCTATGAATTTTTGAAGCATTCCTTCAGGATTTTTTAAAGGACGAATTTCAATGAATTTACAAGTGGTATTCTCTCGGAATCCGAAGAACAATTTTCCCAGACGCCCACGAAGAATTCTCAATATTCCAAGAGTTCCTTTAGAAGGTTTCTTCAGGAGAAAATTCTGGAGAAGCTTTAAAAGGAATTCCTGGAGAAACTCCAGGATAAATTACTGAAAAAACATCAGAAGGAAATCCTTGAAGAACTTAAGGAGGAATTCCTGTATGAAATCCTGCAAGAATTTATACGGAAGATCCTACAAGAGTTCTTTCAGGAATTGCTGCCAGAATTCTTCCATGAATTCCTGCTGAAGTTCCTCCAGGAATTCCCGTTGGAGTTCCTAAAGAATTCCTGCAGAAGTTTCTGGAGGAATTCTCGCTTAACTTTTCAAAAGGACCTAAGTAACATTTTTTTCATGATTTAGTTTGAGTACTGCAATCAAAAGCTTTCATGTTCTTCTGTTGATTGCGCTATTCAAATTAATTCATGAAAAAAGTGTTACTTAGGTCCTTTTGAAAAGTTAAGCGAGAATTCTCACAAGAATTCCTGGTGGACAAGGATGTTATCGATAATTTAGTAATTTGCGTTCGATCATTTAGTAGTTTGTCAATAACTCATTCTAGAAGCTGAAGAAACCTAAAAAAAAATCCGGAGGAACTTCAGTATGAATTACTGTAAAATTTAAAGAAACTTCAGGAAGAACTTCTGTTTGAACTTCAGCTGGAGTTCTTCTAATAATTTTTCTGGAGATCCTTCAGAAATCCCCGATGGAGTTCTTGGAGGATGAATTCCTGGAGTCCTGACGAGCTACAAGATAAATTCTTGAAAGATTTTCAGGAGGAATTCCTGGAGAAAATTCAGGATGATCTATGAGAGGAATTCCAGGAGGAATTTATGGAGCAGCTTCAGGGAATTCGTGAATGGAATCCAGGATGAATTCCTGGAAAATTTTCAGGAGAAATCCTTGAAGGCATTTTCGGAGGGATGTTTCGGAAAGAACATCCGGTGGAATTCCTGAAGGACTTTCTAAAGAAGCTTCCGGAGGAATTCCTGATAAAACTCCCGGAGAGATTCCCGGAGGAACTCCCGGAGGGATTCCCGGAGGAACTCCCGGAGGGATTCCCGGAGGAACTCCCGGAGGGATTCCCGGAGGAACTCCCGGAGGGATTCCCGGAGGAACTCCCGGAGGAACTCCCGGAGGG